>NW_009649316.1:460209-466602 GCF_000708025.1 Charadrius vociferus | reverse complement strand
CCTTTAGTTATCATTCAATTGCCTAATTGTTCCTACTTTGCTGGGAATAAATGTCTTCACAAATATTTCTCCTTTTCGTGTTTAATTTATTATTTGACAGTTAATTACCTGCTAACATTAGGGACCATACAATCTGAATAAAAGTGAATAAATAATAGAAGCTTTCTGCATAGAAATCTATTTTCCTTTTGTTTTACTTCTTTGCAAGCTACTTGCTTAGAAGGTTGCTTTCTGTGGCAGTGTCTGTACTGTGGAAGAGTGGTATTTATGTTATTTCCTATTCAAATGAGTTTCACTTTATTTTACCCCTTGATAAGAAAGCAATCTCTTTTCTTCATTTACTTTTCTCTATAGTATTAATACTATTCAAAGAAGAATCTACCTCTTGTGTGGCAAACAGAAAGCTTATTCATTAATCTGTTAGTAACAGGCTGTTCTTGCAGTTGCTCTTGTAGTTGCAAACAGAAATGTCTGCCTTTCTAGCATTTGATTATTTTCTTTTCTCCAGAAATTACCATTTTGTAGATACATGGCAAATTTAAGCCTCATATCTTTCAGGTGAGTTTCGTATGTGTTACAGAATTTATGTAGAAGCATTTACTCCTTTCTTTTTTCTTTTTTCATGTTGCTTTTCAGCATTTGCATTATCTGGGTACTTTAATCCAAACTGAAGCCAAGATGCTGATTCAAGAAGAGAGATAACTCTATTATTGTTTTTTCCTGACAATTTAACATAAAAGGGAAGAGCTGAGCTGGATTTTTCACTGCAGCTTGTGAGTGCTGATCGGAGAAAAAGCAACTTTAGCTAGCCATAAATTATGTCCAGCTACGGATGCAAGTTTTTAAAGGGGAATTTGGGAGGTGAGATGGTGGTAGAGCAGTGCTGGTGTTATAGTCTCCTTGTCTGCCTCCTTTTGTGCATTTAGACCTCCTGTTCTGACTTTTTTTTTTTTTTTAAATTCAAAATTCAATTATTGTTAATTCATTTTGAATACCAAAAGTGAGTTCAGGAACAGTTCTGCTCAGCTCCGGCCTGGTTTATTTATGCACACACCCCTACAAAAATTACTAGCAGTTTCACAGACGTGGCTGTTTTAGTAGAGGCACTAAGGATGAAAATCTTCTGAAGCCTATTTTCTTTTTAAATTTAGTGAACTAGAGAAAGGCACAGGGTTGCTGTTCTAAACTTCCCAAGGCGAATTTCTTTGCATTGGCGCATCCCTGGTCTCCAGCATGATGAGGCAAAGAAACTGGCTCACTCAGACCTCTCACATTTCCGCTGAAACTGTCAGCAGGAGACAAAATTAGTGGCAAATATAACAAGACTCCCCTTGAAATGTGACTGAAACCAGCAAGTTACTCCACTTTACCATGAAGATCAAGGTTCTCGTGTCAGCAACGGCCATGCTCTTCTGCAGGTTGTATCCTGCTCTGTTAAGTCTAACAAAAAAGAAAGTGTTATACCCTCCATCACTTCTTCAGCCATTTTACTTGCGAGTAGAACTGGTTTAAGTAAAATTACACGGTTATCACAATCCTTTGCCTTATTGTTTTTTTCTATGGAAGCATTTATTGATTTTTGTCATTTGTACACATGCCAGATAACAGAATTAGTCGTAAGGCTGGAAGGGGCATCCTGGCCATCTCCTTGCCCCAAGGAGGAGATACTTATTTTTAGGCAGTTGTTTCTCAGGGGTGTTGCTGAAGACCGTGTATGGTGGATTCTCGAGAGCTTCCCAGGCTGTCTGCCCTAGTGGAATATATCACTACTTACATTTAAACTTTTTGGTTTTCCCCAATCTTATTTGAATAGTCCTTACCCCAATTGAAGCTGGTAACTACTTACAGTAGATACCATGGGCATAAAATAACAACTATTCCAGCAGTCCCTTAAAATTTAGGAAAGATGTAACTGCCCCTCTCTCCTCTTCAGAGCTAAGCAAGCCTCTTTCACTCAGTCACTCCACACAGACCATGTTTTCTGCATTTTGCATCATTTGCAGTGCTCTGTCCTGAACTGTTCTTCTGATGTGCCATCTCTTCATTGAGGCGTGATGCCCACAGTGAGATACAGCAGTATTGTTGAGACCTTGCCACTTCTGAGGAGCAGAGAAAAGGCTATAATCCTTCTGTTCATACATACCAGTCAGATTTGTTTTTTTCCTAATAGGATGAAAGTGCTGATTCCTATTCAGCCTGTGATACTTTTGCTTTCTGGCCAGCTGCTGTTAACCAATCCTTCCCCATCTTGTGCTCATGCAGCTGATTATTCCTGCTTATATGTATGACTCTTATACCTGTATTGTTTCTTAGATAATTTGTTCAGTTTGATAAATTCTTTCCCTCCAACTTATGTGCTAAAGTCAGCTTTATATCATATCTGAGCTTAATAGCAATCTTTTTCCTTATATTACCCTTATCATCGGTGATAATGTTGCATACCTTAACTCAGGGGAGACCATTAAATTCTATTTTGGTTATCTGTCTGTGCTAACTACACATACAGAAGTGTATGTACATGCTTCTAATCTATTTTGCTTGCTTTCTCCTGCTGTTTTCTCTGGTTACTTATGTGAATATTACACGAGTCCTCAAAGTTGTTCTGAGGTCTTGATTTAGAGCATTTTTCTACTACTTCTAGAAAGGAAGACAAAAAATACACTGTTATATACACATTCTTTGTACATATGTAGGATTTGTTCTTGACAAATACAGTTTGGCTGCTGTCACCTTGCTTGTTGGGAACTTTAAAATTATTTGAATACTTGTCACTACTTTTCTAGGAATCGAGGGTAAAATTACTAGGTCATCATTCCTTTCCTTCTCCATGTTTTTCCTCTTTTAAGTATAAGCACCATGTGGGCTTTTTTTTTGACGTATCTTTTTAGTACTCTGTTAACACAGACGTCTCAAAGATAACTACTAACATAGCTAGGATTTCATTAGTCAGATATGAAAGTAATTTAAACATCTTTTGCATTTCTTTCTAAGCTCTTCTTTTGCTAGTTCTTAAGATGATACAGAGATAGTATTTTTCTTTTTAACTAAGTACATCATTATTTCTTTTTTAAATGAAGACTTAACAGAAAATAGGTAGCAAGCAGTCTAATTGAATTTGTGGAATCCTACATGACATTGGATATTTGTTTTTTATCCTTGCCCCATGTCACTTGACGCTACAGGTACAGACAAGTTCTTTTAGGGATCTTTCATAGAATGAGGACTGGCCACAGGGTTGTAGTTATAATTAGAGCTTTATTATTGCATAAAATTTTAATAATTAGCATAGCCTATTGTTATCCACAATTTCTAGCAGTTAGTGTAGCTTATTGTTACATAGAATTTTTAGCAATTATTATAGCTTTCAGTTAAAGATAATTTCTAGTAATTAATGTAACTTTCTTATAATCTAGAGGTTTTGGTTACCTAGACTTCCACTCACCTGGACCCTCTGTAGATCAGGTTGAATTCTTAATAATCAGTATGCAATACAATAATCATCATCTAGACTCAGACTTTACCTAAAGGAATGTGAGTCACTCACTTGGTCCTCGAAGGAAGACGATGATGGTGGAGGCGTCCCTAACCACTGGGGGAATCGCATGTTTTGCCATCCAGCAGCAGTTCAGGTCTGAGTCCCTGGGACTTGCAGCTGCTTGATTTTTTTTATAGGCAATATCTCATGTGCTGTTACACTTCCCTGTCCCATAATAGGTGTCACCACATCCTGATGACAATGCTTGGTGGGCAAATAGTCTTGTCACAGTGCTGATGGGGTTTGTCTGTTCTGTAAACGGTGGTCATCACATCGTGGTGACAACCACAGTGGTGAGAAGGGTAAGAGATAAGTGGGTGATACGTGATCAGCACACATATATTAAGCCAGTTTGCCTTTGAAAATAGTGTTGATTATGCCAACCATATTACCAGGGTCAGGAACAGGGCTACCAGTCATACTCTACACTGAGGTCTAAATGAGAAGTAACTAGAGTGAGGAGAAAGCCACAGAAGAGCTATGAACCCATCTATGTGGATTAGAGCAGTCACTGCTACGTCCCAAGTTGCACTAGCTGTCCGTGGTCTCCATCAGGAATTGGGAGTGCTCACATGTAGGAATATTACATGCAGAATGGTATCTTTTTTTTTCCAGAGTACTTTCTGTGCATAGGAAAAGCTAAACGATAATACAGGTATTTTTTCATTACTAGAAGGAAACAATCCAGTTTATTTAGGGATAAAACACTACATCTCCCTATGAATGATCAGTCTTTTTTTTTTTCTTGTTCATATTTTTTGTTCTTTGTACAGTTTCTGTCTCATTACAACAAGTTGGTTTGCTTAGCACTATCTATCATCCTGCTAGAGTAGCATCTTCATTATATCAAACTCTGAGAATGAATACCTGTCTCAAAGGGCTTTGGGTGGTCTAACCAGAAAGGAAAAAAGGCGAGCGTGTTATGCTTTATACAACAGCAATGTATTGTAAGATATTAATAAAATATTTATTCAGTGCTTAAAAAACTAAATGATTGATGATCTTAAAGTATGCTTTCCATGAGAGAACAATCACTGAATGATGTGGAGATAAGAGGGGAACAGGGCTATTTCTAGTGGGATTTCATAGAAAGGGTAGTAGGTCTTTGTGGGGACCTTCCAAATCACTGAAGAAAACAGTTAATTTTTTAATCACTGTTGGCAAAACTTGTAAATTAAGCAAAATGACCTGATTTATGCTAAATCATGCCTCCTTTTTGTGGAAAAAAAAAACAAAAAAAACAAAAAAAGAAAGTGTATTTGTAGCCAAAAGAACTGTGATGTCTATAGGAACACAGTGATGTTATGATAGGATGAGGGATTATCAAAAAGGCAGTGGTTATGGAAAAATTCTGTGTATCATACCATACAGTCAGGTCAGCCTGAGCTCCCAGTGGATGAAGCTAAAAGCTGGTAGAGTCCCCTGATATTGTAATCAGAGCATGCAAATGTATAGTATAGTATTTTAACTTGAGGTACCAGACATAGCTAGTGGTTGAAACTGGAAAAAGATTAATTCTCATGAGACGGTTTCATAATGGCTGTGATTTGCCACTGTAACAAACAACTTAAAATTCTTTGAGTAAAGTCATGCACGAAAATTGGCTGCTTTTTCAAAGATCTGTATCCAAAATCAAGTTATCGGGACTAGAACCTGGATGAAATGTAAGGCAAGGATATCAGATCACTTGCTTGGCCTTAGATTTTTATTTACTAAATATTTTATTGGCTTATTGAAATAACAATCAGTAAAACAAGCAAAACATTTTATATTTTATGATGTTCCTACCTAAACTATATGCTAATTAGGAGCAAAAAACCTTAAAATGGCTAGTCAGAAACATTAAAGTGGTTTATGTATATCCTGGAAGGGTGCTGTACTTTGTATAAATTGATATGAAAACAGTGAAGTTTCCATTATCTCCTGAGAAGGCCAGGGAAGTGTAAATGACTGTGGTGCAATTCAATTGCATCTGCATGAAAAGTGGCAGACTGGCCATTCTGCTGTTCCCTCAATGGCAGTGGTTGGTGATGTCATTTGTAAGGTAAGGTATTCTAAAACAAAAATTATAAATAAATAAATAAATATTTTTAAAAGTATAGGTGCATACATAAATTATACATATAATAAAATAGATGGAATAGTTAAATATTGCAAATTTTGGAAATAAAATTATACTGTATTGCTAGTACCATCCAAGCAGAACAGACAGAATCTTGATTTTAAAGTCTCATTTATGTGAAGGGTCTGAAGACTCCAGTTATCTCTGGTGTCTTCTAGAACAGAAGATAGTTGTTAAGTCCCAGGAAATGTGAAGAGTTATTTCTAGAGTTTTTAGGTGCTTCCGCTCACATTTCAGATGTTTTGGTCTTTTTTAATACCTGTCATCCTTGTTTTAGATGCTATGATGCATCTGAATTCACTTAAAATAGAAGAATGGGCGTTATTTCTCACTTTATTACAGACATTACTGAGCTACATAATTAGTCTCATTTTGTTGTCATGCTTTATGCTATATAACTCGCTTACATGGTGCAAACGCTATTACATAATAGAAGATTTCATAACAGGGACTGTCTCAGATTATTAATCAGAATAATCATAGACCTAAATTCAAGGTGTCAGTAAAGATCTTAATTTTAAGAGATAGTGGGAACCTTCTATTTAAAGGTATGACTGTTTCCCAAAGATTAGCATATGTATGTGCCCTTTCCAGTAGTGGTCCTAATATAAAGAAACATTTATTTTGCGTATTTCCAATTTCACTGTAATATCCAACCATTCGGGACTCTTGAAAGAAACTTCTGGGCTGACTTTTTAATAAATACAAGTGCTACAGACTATAATATTGAGGCACC
>NW_009649316.1:448132-460150 GCF_000708025.1 Charadrius vociferus | reverse complement strand
AAATAAACACCAGCACACTATGTCGAGCAACTTTTGCTTCAAGAAGATGTTTAAATATCAAAAACCAAAAAGCATAGCGTACTGAAAGAAGAGTTCTTCCTTTGTTTTTTATTCAGGGATGAGTCTTAGTCGTGGAACTGGATTTACACGAGCAGTCCCACCCTGGGAAAGCAGAGGGAATGTGAGTTTAGCTCACAAGAAGCACCCTAAGAGGCTACATGGCTTGTCCTGATGGGAAAGTTAATGTAAATCGGTTAATATATTTTATTGAAGTTTGAATTCTGGCTCTAAAATGGGCAGCAATAGTATTTAAACTCACACCTACAGCCCCTTGAGGGAGAATGAGATACCCCCAAACAGCACAGTTGTGCAAATAGTGTGTGCTGGTGAATGTCAAGTCTGCCACCCTAAAATACGCAACAGTTTATTTTGGAGTAAGGGAAACGTTTTGCTTCTGTAATAAGGATAACTTGGACAAAGATTTCAAAAATGTTTTCAAGTGACTTAAAATGCTGCTACTATTAGCTCAGTCAATGAAACGACGGTCTCCTCCCAAATACTTGCACACCTCGACTGAACAGTAAATGAGTAGTCTTCTGAAAAAATCTAATTGATGTTTTTTCATTGGTAATCACCAATTGGACCCTACCAAATACTTGGCTATGTGTATTTTACTATATGGATGTGAAGGAATATGTTTGTATACAGAATAGGTATAGATGTTCATTGGCCTTTATGATCAGGCAAAACAGAACCAAAGAAAATCACTCCGGCTGAATATAAAGGCCTATTAGTTCACTTCTCCCAGAGGAAATGACTTTATGGGTAGAAAATTTCTACCAAGTCTGTAAATGAGTCCATATTTATTTCAGATAGGGAATGATATGTCTGTTGCTATGTATGACTTTGGATACAAGTAGCAGGAGGAGGGAATTAAAAATAGCAACTGCTCTTACCTCGCTTTCCTATGTCAATAGCTTATGATAGATGTCCGGAGATTAAAATGAAATGGCTGTGGAAGAACAGCAGTCAGAAAAGCAATACCTTCCCATCCACTGACCTTTACAATTTAAAGGATAAAAAGATACATTATGCACAAACATTTTGTTATCTTCAGGAACAAAGTGCTAGTAACTGAACTCTGGGTGGCACGGCTTGAATACAAATGAGCATCCTAATTGAGCTGATTTGATCTTTCTTAAACTACAGTCCAAGTCAATAATATAGTGTTACTGAAAGAAGCAGTCCTCTCATTAGAGGTGGCATACCATGACAGAGAGTTTCCCACAGTGGCATCTATCCTGTCATTGATTATGCACTGCTAATCGGTGAACTGTGGCATTAAAATCAAAGGTCTCCCTTCTGCTGTCAGTTTCTTTTTTGCCAGGTTCTTTTAGGTTCATTTCTCGAGCAAAATCAAAATCTTGCCAAGAGAAAACACAATCTTATGCTCACCCTATTTTGTTGGGTTTTGTTTCTTTCTTTTTTTTTTTTTAGGGAAGAATGAAAAAATGAGTCACAAACAATGAATGCTAGTGCATTGCTTAATATGGTGCTGGATGACATTACAGTCATAAGGCAGCATAAAAATCAGTGTAGAATAAAATAGAATGGCTTTTTCTGATATGATCAGGAAGGGTAAAGGAGAAAAATTATACTATTTTTTAGTACAATATGCTTTAAAAAAATCCTTATTTGCTTTTACAAAACATTGCATTAGAAATTCCTTTAAACTGGGAAACTGGCTTCCTTTGTGTGAAAAATGCAGATAAGAGTTCTGACTGAAAACTGTGATTGAGGTGATGTTATTTATAAACTCGTATTCCTTAGAGTCGTTCAGAAGTCAGGATTTATGATATGGGGTGTTGCTTGCTAAAGTGTATGACACCAAGGCGTCCTCGGTTGCATTCGCTGAGTTGTTTTCTGTTGCGTACCATCCCTGTTTATAAGGTGCGATTGTGACCATAGATCCCTCTGCCTGAGAGCTGTTCTCCATCCCATTGAGTGGGAGTTATTAAGTGGCAGAGGTACTTGAAGTGACTCCTCTGAATTACAGAAGAAAGAAAGGGCTGCTAGTACATTTTTTTATGACAACTTTTAATTATATAGGTAGCTTCAGGGTGTTGTGTTTCTTTCTCTGACCTTTGGGACAAAGGAAAACTACTAACTGGTTGAAATGTCTGAAGCAAATACTGTATTTTATGAAGTTTAGAGGTTTTTTATGTTGGGTTTCTTCCCCCCCATGTCTTATGTGGTAATTGTAAAACACTTTATCAACGTTATGTAAATTTTTGCAAACACTGAATGTGTCTGATCAGCTTTCTTCTCCCCCTCCCCCTCCCCCCCTTCCCCACCTCTTCAGTTATTTATAAGTCAAAGTAAATAAACTTAATATTCCTCCTCCCTTCCACTCCTAACCTGTGGCGGTGCTGTGCTCTGCTGAGCAGCCGCTGTGTCTCACACCACCCACGGCTCTGCTTCGCTGGGGACTGTGATGTTGCTTATGTATAAATAACATGCATGATCATTTAGTAGGGACTGGGATTTTGGATGAAAACAGACTTATAAATGCAGGTTTGTTATCAACAGGCAACACACTTTGAAAGGTAATGGTGTGCCAAATCAGAATATAGTTTTAATTTAAACAAGCTCTACTAAAGAGTGCTGACATGTTAATTCAAAGTTGAAACGAAGATCTGGTGCTTTTGCAACTTTTTATAACAAGCAAATTCAGTGTTTCTAGAGGATATCTCATTTTGGACTACAACTGAAATTAGGCCACGTGATTTACTTCCTCTGCACCTCCCATAAATGTAACTATCCTCTGCAAATTAGTTGCAGAAACGGTGCAATGGGATTAAAGTAAACTGTGTGGGTTTTTTTCTGTGCTAAATTGTACACAGTTGTATGAAACCGGAAAAGGTGTTTTTGACTGCCAGTTTTGAGCATCCAGCTGGATGACTTTTTGGCTCAAATATCCCGCTAAGAATAGAAGATTGTGAAATCAGAAGCAAGCGCTTGACTCATTAAAATTTTCAAGTTGCCTGCTTTGGTTTCAGCATGTTAGCTATCCCACTGCCTTTTTTAGGGAATATTTGTGTGCCTAAACTTAGTTTATAAGAATCTTATTATATCTGAGCTCTGGTTAATGTTTCTACTACCTATTGCATAAATTAAACATTCATCTTGATCGTGCTCTATTGCTCTGGATTGCAATGCTAGTAGAAGTTATCAGACTACACAGAAAGTACTATCCCTTAATGAGATGATAAAAGTTTTGCATGTTTTGGACTATAATTATACTTAAAATCACACCAGATTTTAATCCTTTTTGCTTTTCAAACTGCATTGTTTGTATTGCGTTCCAGTTCAGCCTTGTTTCCTCCCCTTATTTGAAGACCTGTTTACAGTACAAAAGTAGAATTAGCTCATCCTTCTGTGGATGCAATGATTAAAATACTGCGTATTATCACTAACATAGATAGCTCAAGGTGAATGAAATGGAATTGGCTGTTTTGCATGGTGAGTTTCTGATTTTTAATTAAAGTGTTTGAATTCTGTTTGTTGCAAATGGTAGGCTGCACGTATTGGCTCATGATAAATGTAGGTACTGGGCTGGGACATCAGCATTTTCGATAAGAACCCTGAGGGCTTTTATCCCAAAGGTCTTTTCCATGCTTGCCTTTGCAACCGTTTATGCATAAAATCTCTTCAGGCCTTGTGAACATAAATCATTTTGCTAACACAAACACTGCTATTAAAGTGACCCTTCTGTCCAACTTCCACCTTTTTTTTATTTTATTTCCCTTTTCAGTCTTATTTAAACAAACTTTGAAACAGATGGTATTTAGCTTCCTCAGACAAAACACCATGTAGTTTTTCCACTTTTGCCATTATGTCTGAATTCTATCAAGAAGCTGTTTATGTCAGTGACACCAAATTTCATTGCCAGTAGAAGGATAAAATTTGTTGCTGACAGGTTAAGATTTACATGGTATGTTCCTCTTAACTCTCTTTTCAAATAAGTTTAGTATTTGCATATATGTAAAGTATCATCACTGAAAGCTGTAGTCATACACTAACAGAAATTAATCCAATGAGGCCAGAAATAATGGCTTTACTTATGGCATATTTCTGTAACATGCGTATCTTTCTGTAATTTGGAAAGTAAGTGGAGCTTTCCTTGTTCTGCCAAACTGGTTATTGATGACTACAGGTGTTGGGAATTGATAGTGTAACTCTACCAAAGGACAGGCCATTTTTAGGTGCTCTGTATTTAGGCACTTTTATGATTTGAGAAAATGTGCAGGTGCATCATTATAAAGACAATGCCACTGTATAGCCTTGATGATTCAAGAATACTCAACTTCTCTGCTTTGGAGCAGTCTCTCTTGTAATACTGTAAATCATAAATGCTCTGACGAGGGTCTCCTGTACTTGTTGCTTGGTGTGTAGGTATAAAGAGTGTTGTACTCTGTCATATGAAACTTGTGGCATCTGACACTTAAAATGTGTGTTTGTTGCAACTAGGCATGGTAGATACAGAAATAATGAAAAGGGTGTTTAAATGTTTTCCTCAAAAAGACCCCAAACTTTTTTGTTGAATTACGGATCACAAGTTACAGCTCTTTCATTAAGCAACTAGTTAGGGGCTTCTAACCCAATTAAGGATTTGGATTTTTGCTGATTACGATTTTCTTTCTTTCTTAAAATAGAGATAAATTAACCCAGATGAATTAGCAGGTGCACAACAGCAAAACAGACAATTAGTAAATTCATTAGAATGGAAAGATCCAGAAAGAACGGAGATTATTCCATTGCCGTTTAAAAACCAAAAGACTTGCTAGGAAAAAGAAAGCAATCCTATCCTCTCACATTACTAAAAGAGGGGTGAGGAGGTGGGCATTTTTTATTCTTCCTCATCCGTTACTTATTAAAGGTGACTAAGCTTTAAATACAGAGTATTTCTCTGTTTGATAAAGAGAATAGTTTTTGCAGACAGTGTAAAGGCAAATGAGAATATGCTGACTTTAAAGTGCTTTGATTTAGATCTGCTCAGTTTTGTGGGATTTCTAGTTCCTTTTCTGTGTTTCCATTTGCAGCCATCGTTGTACTCCTGACTGGTTGGGGCTCCCATCAAGGGGAAGCTCTGCCTTTTATTAGAAGAGTTGCACTGTCCAAGTTTCTTTCTTTCTTGATGTGACTTGCTTCTTAAATTGTTATTTAAGTCATCCATATTTTGGCAGGTTGGCACTCTTAAGCTTGTGATATACTTTGGATAATTCTTATCTTTTATTATTAATAGTCCCAGTGGCCTCTTGCTTTCTGAAACCCTCATATTGATTCCATCAAATCAAAACAAACATTTGTTTTCCTTAAATAAATAAATAAAATTATTGATTCTCATGGAGCTCAGAGATTAATGGACCTATCAAACTACATTTATTAAGTCATTTTCTCTTATGACTGTAACTTATTTCCACTGAGGTTCTCTGTTTTGTTGATTCATATTCCCTGTGAGTTTCTTTCACTAAAATGTCTCTACTTCCTTTTGCACCTTAATAATTTTTCTGTCTTTGCTTTCTATTCTGGCTTGGCTTTATAACTCACTGGATTTTTTTTTTTTATGTATTTTTATACTGTTTTATTTTTTCCTACAATATCCTTAAAAATCTCTTTTCACATTTTATCGTTGTGGGCTGTGAACACTCCTGGTTTTATTGACTAGCTGTTGGTACAGACATGAAAAAAATAATTCTGTACTCATCTTGATCATGCTTCCTCTAACATGCTTAACATTCTTCTTTCTGCATCATTTCTTTCATAGTAGCTGTCAGTTTTCATGATTATGTGATGCATCTAGCCAGTGGATTTTTGTGGTTGACAAATCCAGTGCAAATAAGGGAAAAATCAGATGTTGTTCAGTTTCCATGTCAAAGATCCTTACAAACGCGTTCAGTAATATCATACAGCCATATAGGACAATAGAACATAGAAAAAATACATATTTTTAAAAAATGAGTAGTAATCTTAAAATTATAATAATCTGAATTTTTTTTGATCATGTAAAATTCCTTGCTGCTAAATACCAAATGCTTATGTAGCATCTATGAAAGTCGAGCTCTGCTAACACTTCCATGAAAACGTTTTATCTTTTCTTGGTTTGAACAAGCAATGTCACTAGAGGGAGCTTTTACCCATATACATATGTGTTGTCAAGGGCAAAAAGGCTTAAAACTAGTTCTTAGAGCCGCCTGTAATGAATCACGAGTGCATAACACAGGTATATTATCAGTAGATAATGTCTTTTTGAGATTTTATTTTTGATTTATGAAAGCTAATGAGTTGTGGGAAAAGCCTGGCTCTGACTTTCACACAGTAGAACAAGTTCTTGAATTCAGTAGTTCTCGGTAGAGAGTTTTTTGTCTCTTTTGCAGTCTTATCCTTCTACCCATTACGTTACTTTTCTAATTCTGATTAGCAAATTTCTAGTAAATAATAATAATCTTTCTCCATATTTTGCAAGTGACAAACTTTTTCACTTTCTTGTGATTTTTAGTTCTCACTTTTTTAGAAAACCATCATGGTGAAGCTCAACCAGCCATGAGTATCCAGAGTCCTTTAGGTCATCTTAGGCCAACAGAAGGACTTCAGGGCTTAATTCTGTCCTGACTATGAGGAAAAAGTGTCCAGCTGGGGATCCTGAACAAAAAGTTTGCTATGTGCTTTACAATTGTAACTCACTTGGCAAGTATGCCCTATTGATCCCTTCTCTGTGCCTTGTCCATAGAGAATATGAATTTTAATGCCTAGCTGATTTAGGAGGGTTTGGGGTTTCTTTGGTTATGTTTGGGGTTTGGGTTTGGGGTTTTTTTGGGGGGGTGGTTTGGTTTTGAGGTTTGGGATTGGGTTTTTTTGGTGCAGTTCTCTAGCACAAATCACACCAGCATATAATTTTACTTGCAGGGATGTCTGGCATGATGTGCACTGAGCTGCCTAGGATAGTTAGTCACCGTCTTGGAAGTTTTAACTTTGTCAGTGTTACCCAACCCTAGACATTTTTCTGCTGATAACTTATTCCTTTCTTACTAATTGTTTTTCTTTTGCACTGCTTTGCAAGGGTACTAGCTGTAATGAAACCATGTCTTCATGGTGTTAAAATGACATTGATTTCACAAGACTTAGTAAATTTGAGTTATGAATTAGTGCCTCTAAACTTAAAGGCTATAACTGTATTAATAATATTATTCTGAGCTGCTCAGCTCAATTATTGCCAGTCTGTTTCCTGCTTACACTTTTTCTGCCTTCCATTTTCCCTTACGCAGGAGTCATTTTCCTTGTATCCGCAGGCAAATATAATAAACTATCATAAAGACTGAGCAGAACTGAAACGCAGAAGGATAGTGAGCTAATTGCTGTGTAATCATGACTGAAAACTGTAATATTGGCACAAAGCTCAAATCTGCTCCCATTACGCTTCTTTAGATAAACTGCTGTCGTGCCCTGAAGTCGATTATGATGCTTAGGGTTCGGAGTCAGAATTCGATGCTCTTTGTGTGTGTCTTTCAGAATGGCTGCGGAGAGGGCACTTTTCAAAACATGCAGCCAATCCATTCATGAACTTAGTCTGGAAGTTGACAGCAATCAACCTGGCTTTCTGCAACTGGGAAATATCTCGAAGCATTTTCCTTATATAGCCTCTGAGCAGGTGGTCTGTTGTTTTGTGAGGCACCTGTTGAGACTAAGCATTTTCTCTTGATAAAATGAAAGCATAAAAGTTAGGCTGTCTCTCATTTTATTGTAACTTGAAATTTCTATGTGAAATGCGGTACGAAATCTGTGTCTCAGTCAATACACTATCACATTCGAGCACAAAAGGAAATTGATTAGTGGAGACTGATTTACCTCAGCTGAAATCGAAATCCCAAGCTCTAATTTTTTTCAGGTAAAACGGTGTGCAGCCAGTGCTGTCATTCAAAAGACCATAGATAATTCTAACAGGAGTCTCTCTACATTTATATATATTGAAGTTATCTTATGAACAGTGGCTGATGGCTGACCCTTCCCCTAAACACAAGTGCCGACAGACACCCGCAGGGAATACTGAAGTCCACCCATTACACCAAATGTAGAGAATTCCACCAAGAAGTATTTCTTGTTTTATATGGAGATAGCAAAATATCTGACACTTTGATGGCAAAAATTCTTACTGGGATTTTTGAAATATGTTTATCCAACACCCCCCAGAATGCTTCAGGAAATATTTCTACAACCATTTCAATTTTGGAACAAATTTTGAAGAGAGATGAACTGAACACAGTGTAACTGTTATGTTCCTTCTACCATTCTTGTGACTCGGGAAGAGGTGCATGTCATATTCTTGGTATTCCTTCTAAGGTTGCAAATGGCTTCTCATGTTTCTGAGGTATAAAATGGGTGGATGGGCTTCATAAGCTGGAACTACTGACCTGGAAATTGTATTTCCGGCCTAATAACTTGCATATTGCTCAATGGTAAGCCTTCTCTTTCCTAAACATTAAATGATTGCTAAATGCTTTTTCACCCTAATAAAACAGTTGTCATAAGTGCTACCTGGGTTTGGTTTTTCTGGGCCTTCTTGCTGCCTATACTGAAGTGCAGTATGTTTCACCTCTAAATGATTTGAACACCATTTTTACCAAATCATGGCATTTTACCATTATCACATAAAAAAACCTAAGTATTCGTGTTGATGACCAGGTATTAGCTGAGAAATAATAAGAAGTCAGGAAACATGTCTCAGAGCTGGCTCACAAATTGAGTAACAGATTGACAACTCTGCTTTCCCATCATATTACAAATAACAGAACAGATATGACATGGTGAATTCTTGTGCTGCCATGATACAAAAGGTAATTCAGTGCATGTGAATTAAGAATAATGTAAAATACAACATATAAATATATTTTGAATCAATGTTTTTATTTGTAAACAAAAGGCCTTTTTCATTAAATTACCTCTAATAAGGAATTAGCAGTTGGAGCAGTAAAACTTACCTACACTCAGAGAATTTCAAGAATGGTTTGGACTTTTGCAGCAGAGAACTCTCTTAATGAACTTAGATTTGAGGTCAGGATAATGCAATAGTGGTGCAATACCTTCTTCCATTATGTAAATAATACAAAATACCTTTATATCAGCTATTCAGATATGAGTACACCATCTTCTTCTATTTGAACTAAGGTACCAATTATGTTCATTAGTTATTTAGCAAATTTTTTTCTTTAACTTCTTGCCTGTGAAACGTTCTATTAGTTCTGAATGTTTTTCTTACACTATTTTCCCAATTTTTTAAATCTGTTTTTTTCCTAATACTACGTGTGAGACCTCTAAGCATGAGGTTTAATTAATAGGTATTCATTTATGATTTCTGAGCATCAGGTATCACACAGTGGGCTTAAAAAGTGAAATTGCTCTTGGGAATTTTGACATAAGGCATGCCACAATTTCATAGTCTAAAGAATATTTGTGAAAAAGTGTGAAAACCAGCTTGAGAAAACCTGCAGTCCTTTTCTTAAGTGGATATTATACATGGATATCACATTTATAATAACACAACATCAGTGTTACTTTATGTATTTTCTGTGTTGATTTTTTTTCTACTTGATTGCAAGCCATCCCAAGATGCCCATAAAGTTCACTTCAAGTTTTACTTAAATGTTTATTGCAAACTTGATTTTCTATATAAGAATAGAAATGGAGGGAAAATTTGCGAACTTTTGCTTATAGTAATAAAAACCAGAATGATGTTGTCCTATTTGTGGTCCTCCTTATTTTTCTTCTCAATAATGTTTTACTTATAAACATGTAGAGGATGAAAAGCACCTATGTGCTTCCAGTGTATATTGTCAACCAAACTGAAAGCAGCATGGATGCTGGAAAAGGCTCATTAATCAAACAGATGTAGCTTCAGTAATTATGAAATCTCCCTATTAAGCAGAAGCAGTAAGTCATTAAAATATCTTCTCCGGCCTTTTGGCTAAGATCAAGCATAGAATATCTCCTCATTAGGATAATGGAGTTCAATAAAATGATATTCCATCATTCTCCATAAGGGAGCAAAATGGAACTTTTTGGTTAACTGCAATCACTCAGTCATTCATTTTATCTTCCTCCAATCTTGTTCATTCATTTATAAGAAAAAATTAATTCTTCACACATTCAGCCTACTATTCTGGCAACCTGCATTGAACATGAAAGTTAACTTTTTAAATTAAATTAAGGGTAGCTTAATGAAATTAATCCTGAGAATAAAATTAACAGAAGTGAGAAGTATTTGGTTTGGGTTTTTTTTTTGTGGATTTTTTTTTTTTTAATTTAGGAAGCTATTAATAAATACAAATTCAGTTTGTTAAATTTAAGGAGAATTTATTGAGGAAAATCAGAGGTTCATGACATAAATCAGTTTAACTTTTTTTTTTGCCATTGCCTTTTCCACTTGAATTTCATTTATACTGATTATTTTGTAATTGTTTTCAACACCTTCTGACTTGATTTTTTTTCTGGGAACTAAAGGTCTTAATTATACATACTCGATTCAACATAACTTCATTAATCGTTTATGGATTCAGGAGTGAGATAGAAAAACCAAGATTGGAAGGCACCGTTTTACATAGCATATGTAAAATGAAAAAATGTAAAATGGTCTTAGAAAGGATATTATAGCAGATGTTCTTTATTCTGAGTGGATGTCCTTCATTCATAGTTGGATGAAAGGATTGAGTAGTTTTACTTTTTACTTCAAGCTTTTTTGGTGATCTTTACCCAGAGTAGTTCTGGATAAGAAGTAGTGAAGGAATCTACTCATCTGTAAAAGGACAAGGCACAGTATCTTCAGTGCATTGTGTAGGTTATTTGAGGTTTGATGAAAACCTTCAAATCTTGTTAGAGGCCTAAATACGAGACTGTCTTATTGCAAAGCAGCATTACCGCTGTGTTTATGGTGATTGACAACACAGCATGTTTAAAGTTCCCAGCACACTATTGAATATGCAGATGTGAAGATAAATCATAATGCTTTGATGAAAGTGTGTTGTTGCTGCTGATGCAGATATCCCAGGAAGAGCAATTTAAAATGGTTTCTTGAAATGTAGAATAATGTGTGAATTCAGGGTAGTTGTCTTTCTCCCTATTAAAATTTCACCTTACAAGTAGCTTGCCATAGAAATGAATAGCGAATCCTGCAATTCAGCCCTTATTTTCAGCAAACGGTGCTGGATCCTGGATTCTCAGCCCCAGCTCAAACTCAAAGAATAGCTGTCTACAGTAGGCAAGTTAGAGGTTTTCCTGGCTTCCCTGAGGTGTCTTTCCTCTCCTGACATACAGCTATTCAGTCAGCTCCTCTGCGCTCGTTACAGGAGGACTGAGCTAAGCTCAAGCCTTGTCCGTGTTCTTTGCTTACTGAAAGGACAGCATAGCTCGATTCCTTTGGTATCTTCTCATTTCTTTTATGGAGGAGGAATGCTGTCTGAATTCCACGTTTCATTCCAGTGGGACCCCAAGAGGCTATGTCAAGGACAGACAAAAGCTAGACCGGTTTTCTCCTGGGTGTGATAGTTATACTGAAGCCAGGGAGTTAAAACCTGAAGTAGAAAGCTGACTACGTAGAATTCATTTTACAAGTTAATTTGGTGTTCTTTAGATGCCCTTGAACAGATTTGTAAAAAACATTTGATGCTTTTACACTGCATATAGTCAACAATATTGACATGAACGTGGTGGTGTCTCTGACAAGCAACATAAAGTCACCTCTCCGACATTTGATGGTAAAGCAGTGTGGTGGGTGACCCTGGCCGGCTGCCAGACACCCCTCCCCTCTTTAACGGGACAGGGCAGAAAATATGATGAAACAGCTCGTGGGTCAAAATAAAGACAGGGAGATCGCTTGCCAAATACCTCATGGGCAAAACAGATTTGACTTGGGGAAAATCAATTTAATTTATTGCCAATTAAAACAGAGTTGGATGGTGCAAAACAAAT
>NW_009649316.1:421041-448020 GCF_000708025.1 Charadrius vociferus | reverse complement strand
CGGCCCCCCCTCCCGCTCCCCCCTCGGGGCTGGCGGGGCTGTTCCTCACGCTTTTCCCCTCGCCCCTCACCGCCGGGCAGCGTTCTGCTAGTGTTTTGCTGGCCACAGAGCCAGTAGCCCCCCTGCCAAGACCTGGGCAACTGCAGCCGGTACATCTGGGAAGTCCTATGGGTGATGCTGCATTGCTGTATATATATGTATGTATACAGACCTTCATATGTATTTACAACAGGCATCCTTCTATTTGAGCATAATAAGAATTCATGATCCAGACAAAGGTAGTAAACTGTAATGTCTGGAACTTAATATTCAGCTATCTGATTAAAATTGGAGGGAATGGGCTTTAATTATAAGTCACCTTCATTTTTCAGATATGCTAATTTAACTGTGCTGTTTTCCTTGGTTGACATGTTAAACATGTAGTAATAATAAGGTTTTACCAAGCATAATTACCAAGTACTCTTGGCCTTAAAAATGCCTCAGTAGTACCCGTGCATGATAATGAGGATACAATAATAGATGATGCTATTGTCAACACCATTTGCATTTGATAATTAGAAGAAAACAACAATTTATATTCAAAAAATGCTACATGAACAGCAGGATAAGCTGGACAGCGAAGGCTGTTGTAAACCATATTGGCTTAGATTTCCATAGCACATTAAAATAAGGTAGGTCTGGTAATTTAAATCAGCAAGAGAAATGCGGTGACATATCCTATCTAAAAATCTGTCTTACGAAACCTTATATATGGCATCCTCCCAGCCAGCTTTTAAGACAATGAATTACATTGCTATTCTCTTTAATGAGTGTTTCTAAGTCAAGAGTTTCTGATGAGACAAAAAGGAAGTGTGAAAAAGGAAATAGCTCTTGGGCCATTGTAATGACATTTGCTGTTATTTAAAAAGTTTTAAAAAAAGGGAACATGTGAAGTTACCTGGAGTTGCTATAACTAGCCTTCACAGCAAAAGGCAACAATGGTACACTAACCCTCCGACTGATTAAGCCCTTTAAAAATTTATTTTGATCCCCATTAAGTTCAAAACTGGGTTTTCAACTCGGCGTTTTCTTCTGCTCTAATAGAAACTTTTCTCCTCCTGTCACAGTAATGCACCAGACAAACATGAGTATGGCATAGGCTGTTTTACTGTGAATGACAAAACTGGTTTGTTTGAGGGTGTTTAGTTGCTTTCAAAAGTGGGTGAATTTTGCCTGGGGCAATGCAAAGACTGAACTTAGGAGTAGTGCAGCAGCATCCTTCCATCCTTTCTCTTCACTCTCTACTAGTATGACAGAACCATTAAGATCTGAATCAGCAACACTGATCAACGCAGGCAGGCAATGGCCTTTGACTTGCACCTTATAGTCTGGTCAGAAATTATTTTTCAGTTAAGTAGCTCTTTGTAAACGTTGATACAGTCTGTTTGTTTTGTACAGGAAAATATAAACACTTTTTTGCTTTGAGGGGGAAGAAGCAAAATCTATTTAGTTGCTTTATGTATTTTAGGGACCTGTTCTCTGGTACACCTCCTGTGATGTTCTTAGGACAGAGAAGCCTATGAGAGAAGCCTTTTCTCACAGTAGTAGTGCTTCAAAGGTGGAAATACAATCAGTCTAAACTAAGATGAGCATGGAGCAGTCTATGATAGAAAATATTGGGGCCTTCTATGCTGTTGTGTTTCTCTTGATGTTTTATTTACCATCATGATTTGCTCAGGTATTCTCTGAAATATCAGAGGACATTATTATGTCTTTTTGATTGGATGTCACCATATTAACACAAAACAAAACACAGACACCACTATACAATGATTGCATGTCATCTTTTTCTCCTACATGTCCCTCTCAAGCCAAATGATAAAAATCATTCATGCTTGTTAGACCTCTAACTACTTTTTCTTCCTTAAAAATGAAAGAACAGGTACTAAGTAAGAAACAGAACACATGGTAACTTGCTTTGTAAAATTCTACCTCCAGCTGAATCCTACATGTCATTTACCAATTGGGCAAACAAGAAATAATTAAGAATAAATTAGTATAATTTATTCTTCTCAATAATATCTGTGCTATTATAAAATTTGGATATTTATTTTCCTAATCAAGTGCGCAAACCGTGCCACTTAGCCACACTTAAAATTGTTTGAATCCAGTATCTGGCTGTGCAATTGTTTGATATTGCTTCTTGTGTTCATGCTAAGGATTAATAAAGGCTGGTATTGGCTTTCCTTGCATTAGAATTTCATTCCCTTTTAAAAAGAATATAGAAGGACCTGTGACACTCCAAGTCTGTATTTCCTCACAATAATGAAAAAACTACGATAGACTTTTTTTTTCCTTTCTTCTTTTTTTTTTTTTTTTCCCTGCTAAAATTTTATTGTCTCCAGTGAATGTAGAACTAACAGCTGGAGTTTGGGCACACCACATTTTATGGAATTAAAAAATGATTGGCATCTCAAAACTGGAGATCACTCTTTTGACTGATGATTCTGGCTTTAGCAATCCTCAGTCAGAAAAGAGTTGACTTATCATTCATACAAGAATTTAAAAATGTTTAGTATGTTTGCTGTTTTCTTCTCATGAGATTAAATATCTTAGTTTAAACGTGGACTTTACTCCCAAGTTTTAGTCCTAAATAACTGGGAACACAAGCAGACTTACAAGGAGTTTGCTTGTGGTGCTGGTAGCCCTGCCCTGTGTCCTCAACAGGTGTCCTATAAATACAACTGTGAGTCAAATATTCTGATCTTTCCAACTTGCAAGTCTATCATAAAGTAAAATGTTCTGTTCAGCTTCAGATTTATAAATATATGCAAATCTTAATCTGTTCTTATCATAGAGGTGTGATATTTCCTTTAGTCTCTAGGGAAATAAATCAAGATTCTATCTTTAATTATTAAATGCTAGGCACTTTCAGACCTTTGGGAATGAGGTAAAATGTATCCACAATATGACTGTCCTATGAAGTTACTGCCCTAAACTGACTTGTTCCTCATACTGTTGCTCCAGTGTGCTTAAGGATGCTGGACACTTACTGGAATCAACTTGCAGATTTTGTACCAGCATATGAAAACATTTGTTAGCCTGCTCTGATTTACATATCATTTCTTCAAGGTATTAGTGTAATTTGCGTCTCTAGTGTCAAAATTCACAGCCATGTTACGTAATTGGATTGAGTTTCCCAATATGTGTAATAAGCCTCTGAGAATATTGCATCTCACAGGTTGGTGGTAACACAGCTTGCTCTTTTCAATCCACAATAAAGAGATAAGTTCAGAAAGCTAAACTATGTTCACATGTTCCTCAATGTCGTCGTCGTTGTTTCTTTAGCTTTCCTCTATACAGTTCTATTCATCAAAATTAAGACTATATAAGATGGCATAAGATTTTGGCCCTAAAAAAACAAAAAGATATCAGCAAATTCTGGAAGTTTATCATCTGTTTTTGGGAAACCAAATCAAGATCAACATGATCGTAAATATATGCCATATGTAGCGTAGCTTAATGCAACAGTAAGGAGAAAGATCAGAAGTATTTCTTCTTTCACCTGATAAAATATCTTTTCAGGAACGTGTTGTTGATACTTTCAGTGAAATCAGTGTATTACGATAATTCGATTCATATGGTCACTTGATGCTTCTTTGGAAACATGGGGAAAAGCGGTCTTTAACAAAAGAGTTTGCAAAATGCAATCGGAGCTAACGGTCCCGTGCTTCAGTGATAGGAATTGAGAAAGCAAGCCTTTTATACTTAGTTGGAAGGGAAAAAAAAACACCTGTCACGTAGAAGAGGAAGGAAACCAAGGTTAGACCTTATTTGTCTTTTCCTCTCAGGAAAAAAAATAATCTGTCAGTATAATACAGTTTAATTCATAGATCACACACATTTTGGGTTTTGCTTCTATCATCACTTCTTACAGTAGGCAACTGATAAACAGTCAACTAATAGCTTCTGCTATAAATATGACATATCTGTTTTCTCCAAAGGGGAGATGAAAATAAACAACAATGCACAAACATGGAATTAATAATGCCTTTAGAAAAAAAAAAAACACACCAACAACTGAGTTTAAGCTTAAGTATTGTTTACTTTCTGCTGTGCAAATTGAGAAACAATTCTCTGCTGCATTTTGCATACCCTGTTAATTTCTATTTTTTCTCATCTAACCAAATGTGGAATGTGCTTTACATGCTTCATGGTATTAAATATTTTGTTTGTCTGGTAGGAGCAGAGTTTCCTCCCTAGCCATTATAAAGAAAGAGTAGTTTTCTAGTATAAAAGCCATTCAGACAGGAATCTGCATCTTTCGCTCTGAGTTAACTTTATTATGAGACTTCTGTCGAGCATCTTAACCAATCTGTAAATGGGTAGATAAAAACATTTTATTATCTCTTATGAGGTTAACTTTTCTTCATTTCCTTCTACACACCAAGTTTAAAATATCTTTATTCTGTACCTGTGCTATATTGTTTTGAGAGTTAATATTTGGCTTTCTGTGGGCATGCTTTTATATTCAAGTGCCCAGCAATTTTAACGTCACTTACTAGCTGTTTTGATCTTGCTTAAATTAAGTTAAACCTGGAATAACAGCTCTGAATTCGGAAGTTTTACACTGATATAAAACTGCTAAAAGTAAAGGGACCATTACAATAAGTATGCATTGTGAGGAAAAAATTACGTGTTTTGTTCTCGTTAAAGAGAAAAGCTTAATTTTAAACCTGCTAAAGTGACGAAGAAAAGGTAAGTTGTCTGGTAAAAATGTTATTCAGTAAACTAGTTATCAAGCATTATTGTCTTATCCCTGGGTCTTGAAAAACAAACAAATCAAACCAACAAAAAAAAACCACAAAAAACAACCAAACCCCACACCAAACAAAGAAACAAAAGATACTTGTTGATAAAAGGTCGACTGAGGAAGAACATAAGCTAGGTAATTGGCAAATGTATTTTAAGCTAAATGAGACTTGACAAGGTAAGTTGTGAAGATTTTCAGTGTTCTCTTCTCTTCTCTTCTCCAGCCTTGTGTGTTCCTCTGCCCTCTACCTTAAAACTTTTTATGCAGCATGACTCCAGGCTTCTCCATACTTAATTCAGATAGGTACCAGTGTGCAAAGACACTTAAGAGGGAGCTTTGTTTGTTGAAACATCCTCCAAAACATTCAGGTATTTCCAGTAGTGAAAAGGCTTAGAAGTATATTTACATGTCAGAACGTTAAAAACTGAAGAGGCATCTGAGGATTGGATATGCAAAAATATGAAAAAAAATATGAATTTTACTTTGCATAGAGTTGATAGTCTATTATTACTTATGCACTAAGGACAGTTTAATGAAATCCCAAGTGTACAATCAGACTGACTTCTGATTATTCCAGATGCAATTAACCTGCATTTTATTTAAAACTGAGCAGATAAGATGGCAGGTTTCACATACAACTTTTCCTATTGCATAGGGTGCAAAGCAGTTTGTAAATTTGTTCATAAAAGACACAGTAGTGCGATGGTGTCAATGTTTGCCAAATTCTCAGTGGACTGTGGAATGTTCTGCAGACTCTAAAGTAAACCAAAAACAATCCAGACATGTTTTTGTTTTAAAGTGGTATAAAAACTTCCTCTGTCCATTCTTCTCCATTGAAAAACCCCAAAACAACCTAAAACCAACCAACCAAAACCCTGCAAAAGACCTTGCTGTAGATATCTGCTCCTCTACTCTGCTCTCATGAGACCGCACCTGGAATATTGTATCCAGCTCTGGAGCCCTCAATGTAAGAAGGACTTGAACCTGTTGGAGCAGGTCCAGAGGAGGGCCATGAAGATGATGAGAGGGCTGGAGCACCTCTCCTATGAAGAAGACAGGCTGAGAGAGTTGGGGTTGTTCAGCCTGGAGAAGAGAAGACTCTGGGGAGACCTTATAGCTGCATTCCAGTATCTGAAGGGGACCTACAAGAAGGCTGGAGAGGGATGTTTCACAAGGGCATGTGATGATAGCATGAGGGATAATGGTTTCAAACTGGAAGAGGGTAGATTTAGAATGGGTATTAGGAAAAAAAAAAATCATTATGAGGGTGGTGAGGCACTGGAATAGGTTGCCCAGGGAAGTTGTGGAGGCTACATCCCCGGTATTGTTCAAGGCCAGGTTGGACGAGGCTTTCAGCAACCTGGTGTAGTGTAAGGTGTTCCTGCCCAGAGCAGAGGGGTTGGAGCTGGATGATCTTTAAGGTGCCTTTCAACCTAAACCATTCTATGATTCTGTATAGCTTAGAGACAATAAAAATAATGTATTTAATTTTTAAATCCTTCAAAATTGAATGCTACTAAATAATAAAATAAGACATAAGTTTAATTTTAAGGACCTCTGTTCTTTCCAAATGTAAAACACTGGAGAAAAAATGAATTTTTGTAAATTCAGAATGTAAAATATTAACATTTTCCTGAAAATTTCAAGTGCACAAATTTTGGGTACAGTTTTCTATTTTTCCTTTGTGAAATGTTGACATTTTGATAACTCTGAATTTCAACAGGCTGCTTTGTACACCTTTATTCTTGTAATGATTCCAAACTGAGTAATTTAATTAAAAAATAAATCCTGATCTCTCTGTTTAAATTGTAGATCACAGTAATTAATGATGTTTACTTTAAACTTTTTCTTATTTTCCGTAGTGAAAGACAGAAGTAGCTAAAGTACTGTGGAAGACGTTGTATGCCATTTGATGAAAGGCAGTGCAGCCAGAAATGTCTAATAGTAATCATGTAATAAATTGTACATTTGTGCTATTGTTATGATATTATAATTTCCAGTGTTTCTCAGGAGTGCTTACAAAATTTATTAACAAATCCTCAAAACAAGAAAGTTTTCTTATTTATTAGGTAGCTGGTCCTTGGATGCAATAGGGTGCTGATTTATAGGAGTCATACCATGATCTTCGGAATTAGAAAGGCTTTGGCTACTGTGAAAACTAGTCAATAGGTGTCAGAAACAAAGTTCAGGTAAAAAGATACTTTGGAAAATATCGTAAAGCACTATCTGTCTTTGGGCATCCAAACGCATTTTTAGAAATGTGGCCCTGATGGTGCACCCAGTGTTGCCCAAAGACTAATTCCCGAGTTGGAACCAGAACAAAGAAACAAGTCTGACTTCCTGCGCTCTCCTGTGAGCAAAGTAACCACCATAAAAAACATTACCTGAGACTTGTTCCTTTTCTTACAGAGATCTATAGAAAGGCTTGAAATAAACCTCAGAATGAGTAACCTTGGACAGTAAGGGTTGTGTGGAGACCACTAAATTCATGTAATTTATGGCTTCACCTTGGATGTGGAAAAATAGCTGCTACATTTTCTTCCTTTTCAGCAATAGCAATCGTTTTGAGCAACAATGTGTTACCTCTATTGATGGTATGCAACTTGAAGTGGAATATGAAAAATCCCAGGTGATCAATACGAGCTGCTCTAATCTTTTAGATTACAGCTGAGCTCCAGAGATACTTGCAGAAGAGCTTCAGTTACACTTGGACTTACGTGCTCCTGAAGCTGAATGTGAACTTGGCTCCCTAGCAGCTTGTCAAGACTGTCCTGTGAAATGTCAGTCACGTGGGGAAGCTGCAATATGGAAAGAGAACTATGCTCACAAAAGCACAGTGGGAAATAATACATCAAAGCAACAGAGGCCAGTAGAAATAGGAAACAAGAAGCCAAATGAGGCTTGTGTAAGACTTGCATTCCGACATGCAAATGGAAATAGTAACTGGGAAAGTAACTGTTGTGTATGCAGAGTATTACCCTGTTTGCAAAGGTGGAGTGTGGCCAGCTCTATTGTGGCTTAAGGTATTTAAAAAGTGGGTTGGTTTTAGTTACCCTTCTAATATATACAAGGTACAAAAGGTGTCCTCCTTGGGACAGTAGGTGGTACAGAAGAGAGTAAAAAATGAAGCTTCCACTCTAGCAATCATTGTCCCTATCTAGTCAATAAAGCAGTCCAAGAAACTTGCTGGGGAGTAAAGTTAGCTTTTAATCTTTAAAAAACAACAAAAAAAAAGTAACACTATATGGTAGATTTTTTTTTTTAATTATCTCCCACAGTCAAGAAAAACACAACAGAACATGCATAAGGCAAAAGGTTGTTGAACCACCCCAAATGTACCAAAGGCTGGTACATTTGGGAAATACACCTGACAGGTAATTATTTCCTTTCCCCATAAGAGAAGGTCTTCCTTGATAAGCTCTTTACTGATTTCTTGCTGACTGAAAAACTTGGAGCATGAGGTGTACCCTGCCTGACATTTGCCAGCCATTGCTATTGCTATTTATTGTTTTCATTAGTGGCCCTTCTGAGGACTAAGGAAAGGGTTTCTCCAGCAGTGTTCCTGTCACACATGATGAGAGGTTTGGGTAAAGGTTTATCATACTGAGCAACAGGCTTGTGACACAGGGCCAAGGTTGCTTTTCTTGTCATTGAAATTAAACCTGTGATAGGCAGTCCTCAATAACATCGGTTTCTAAGTTTGATTTTTTACAGGGGTTACCATTGACCGTGAGCTGCTTTGTAGCATCTTCCACATTTCGGTTAGCATTGCTTTAAAAGTTCATTTGAAACAGTGCATAAAATTTTCTAGTGACTTATGCTTATTTATTCCTACTCTTTCGGGGGACACAGTCTTGTGAATTAAACACGATGGATTCTAGCATTCATTTCAGATTATAAAACCTGCCTATGCAATATGAAAAGTAAGGCTGTCTCAGCATGCTAATATGCTGCAACCCAAAACAGCCGCATTAATATTCCTATCGGTTCTCATTGGAGATATGCCAATTCCTATATGTATTTATCCACATTCCAGAGTGCCCTTGCAATCTCATGACTGCTTTTCAGAGGTGCTTGGTGGCTTATTCTTTCTCCTCAGCACACTACAGAGAAATCACTCTACATATTCAAATTGGAGGAGAGAAATGTGTTGAGGATAACTAGCATTTAGCACACGGTACAAATTAAACCCAGATGATATGATTCTCTCCCTTGCTCCCCAACATTTACATTAGAATTCATATTTTAAAGCAGGAGATTTTTGCATTACAAGTAAAGATTAAAAGTTGCTTTAAACTTTTTTCCTTGCACTTGACAGGCAATTTGTATAATTAATGAGTTGGATACACTGGTAATAGTTAAGATTTTGGGGTCTGGATTGTAAATGTTCTGTTTGTACAGTGAAAATGTTGTAGAAAAGAGAAACTGTTAAAACTTTTTTTTTTTTTGTCAGAAAGGCACAGCTGTGTGTATTTCTTGGCTGAGAGGGTTTTTTAATGCTACTTCAGATTGACTCATCTGTTTCATATTCTGCTAGCAATTAATTGTGGCTATTTTGGACTCAGAACACAATATTAATATTGCAGTCATTTGCCTTTTCGCATCTAAGTTGATCAGCTTTCAAGTTCTTAATTTCTGACATATACATGTGGCGCTTTTTTTAGTAAAGTTGTTATTGACAACATGTTTATGTCTTAGAGCTAGTATCCTACAGCAAAATTATGATAATGGATTATAATTTGATAGGAACACTTGACCGAAGATTTGGAAATGAGAGGGGTGAATTTGTGGATTTTAGGTTTGGTATTTTTTAAAAGATCTGTTCCTCAGTGCACGCTGGACCATAATGATGGAAAAGCCTTTGTTCTTCAAAAGCATTCTTAGTAAGTCACTGTCACTTGTTTCAGTACTTGTATCAGTATCCAAATATTTCTCTTTTTAAGAAGCACTGTACACATCTTAGCTCTCTTTTTACTTTGCTGACAGAACCTTTGCAAGAGCTTCTGAGAGCCTCCAATGCAGCTTCAAATTATTAATAAAAACCACCTGTGACTATAAATGTATACTGTTCCTGGTTGTTAACATTTCTAAATGTATAGTTGTTTGTACACATTCTAACTTACTGCTAGATACAAATGTCAAGAAGATACAGATGATCTGCAGATTGTCTTTTTCATCTACTCAGACTGCTTTGATAAGGTATGTCAGCAACTTTGCAGGTGACCTGTTTATTGATCAGGATGTTAAGCATTTGAACAGACTTCTGTGAAGTGAAGCATCGAGTTTTTTTACTCTGCTTTGGCCACCAAAAAGCATTTAAGTCCCTGGTATAGTGAGGATTAAGCTTTAACAACCTCTGGGGTTGATAAATCAAGAGTTTGTGTGTATATGGTCTGCTTTGTGCTACAATCAAGGCCTGTGCCTTCAAATAGTCCGGTCCCTATACCCCAAATATTTCAGGGATTAAATATGTGGGAATTAAAACAATTGCAGGCAAAGCAGAAGGCAGCCCTATTTTTTAGTTTATCTAGTATGATAGGTAGACCATATAAAAAAACTAGAAACTATAAATAGACTGTAAAATAGGAAAGGACAGGTATCCTTTCCTGCTTTTGTTGAGTGCAAACACCAGAACTTATGAGAGGCTGCGCTTGGTAGGATAAAAGATCCATCTCACCTGGTACCTGGTTTCCAACAGCCATGTGCCTGAGAAAGCATCTGAAAACAGAGCAGGTGCATGGGAGCCCTTCCCTTCCATAGTCTTTAGGTCTTGAGGAATTTGAAGCTTGTGGACTGCAGAGGTTTTGCATTTGTATTTAATGACGTTAGATGACCTTTCTTCCACTGATCTAATTACTTGAATCTCATGGAAACTTGTTTCTGATGGACATATACTGTAATTTCCCTCAGAACAGGAGAGTCAGAGTAGCAAATGTTATCATACCTATGACAAAGTTATCAGTTCTTTCTATCAGAACAGAATGGAGTGGAGTGGAAGTGTGGTTTTGCTTCAGGAAGTTAACATTTAAATGGACCTAAGCTGGCTTGGATGTTAATACATCACTGAGATAAATGGTATGGAGGAGAGTTTATTTCTTTGCTGCTACGATGCTGGCAGGAGAGTGTGCTGTGTAATTGATTAACAGGGCACAGTACATTGACTTATATGGGGAAAGCTATTATATCTCAGTAACAGGAAGGTATATGTGATTCTGGTTTTAGTAGGTAAAAAATTGGATTCTGCAGGAAATAGCTAAAAGTGCTGAAAGAATCAACGTTTCCCAAGGATTTTTTTTTTTTTTCTTAAATCTGTGGCATAACAGCATTTCATGTTATGAAGGAAGTTTAAATAGTGCAATATATTTAGTGGAACTTTCATACAGGGCTAGAAATATTAGCTTATGTATGCAGTCTTTTAGCTTTTGTTCTCTTGGACCTAAAGTCACAAGTTATTGATGAGATTTAATATCTTTTTTAACATCTGTTCATTTCAAGTAGAATCCTTCCCTGTAATTCATACGCATTTATGGTGAATTTCCTACATTTTGAAGCCTAAATGACTAAGCAGATTGAGGGGTGTGTGTTTGGTTTTCAAACAATGAGAAATGGTTTTATTCTTTAGCTTATTAGTTGGTATCCCAAAACAGGTATAGGAATTGAATGCAGTTCTAAACAACAGTGAAGGAAAACTACATCAACTCTGCGTTTTCCACCCCCTGCACTCCCAGTATTGGTGATTTCAACCAAACTAAGAAAGCAGAGGTCCACATTCAGTCCTTCAAAAGCACATGTACACCAAACGAAGCACATTCATGATTGTCTGTAAAAACTGTGACTGCAGTGGCAAATACAATGTGATACTCCCTGTGGGATTTTATTTTTATTTTTTCACTATGTCAACCTTCTCTGTCTCGCTCTTTTGAATCCAAGAGGATGGATTAGCGAAGCAGAGACAAGGCAGGCCATACAGGGGGATGATGGTTTAGAAGCTAGTACTCTTTCCAAACAACTTTTTCCATGTTTCCTTTTGCATATCTTCATCAATAGCAGCACCAATATAGTAGCTGTCAAAATAAAAGGAGGAGGTTTTCTCAATAGCTGCTGGGATCAGTAAAAGAATAAACGTTCTGATGAGCTTCTACTATTTAGAGAGGGGTTTTTTTTTCAGCTATTGTGTTGTTTCTGAACACATTGTCAAAAATCCAGGTTTATTTTTTTGTTGCAGAAATTCAGGTTTCACTCACATTTTATCCCTTTAAAAGTTTTTTTTTGGTTGTGATTTAGGATAGCTCTTTTGTTTCACTTTTTTTTTTTAATACTGTGACTAATAGCCTCCCATTATATTCAGTAATTGGTCAAATGACATCAGTAGCAAAGATTTTTGTAGCTAAATCTTTGTATTCTTAATACTGGTCCATACAGATGCAGGTCCCGCCCCCCAGTATGAAACTATGGGTGGGGGAAAATTGTATAAACCTAATAATTTGCTTTAAAAAATATACTAAAAAAAACCCCACCAAAAAAAAACCTGAAAAAAACCCCCTGAAAACTGAAGAAAGGTACTTATTTGTTCAACATTTGCTCTCATTGATAATGAGAACATATTTTTTCCTTAACAGGAAATATTGTGTAAGATAAGAATAGGAAAATGCTATAAAGAGATTTTGTTATGTATTTTTAAAATATTTCTAATTATGCATTCTTTTGCTTTTAAATGTTTCATGTCATTTTTACCCAGACAACAGAATTAATGACAAATGACTTCAAATCTGTAGATAGGTAACGCTAATAATAAAGCGGCAGGGAGAGCAGTTTGCTAGCAGTCTTTAAAATGAAAACCTATTTTTATGAACTACCAAAAATACACTATAGATAAAGAAATACGTGAGAAAAACTTGGTCAATTATCTCTGTCTTTCTGTGATTATGACAGTTAGGGCAAAATTTGTAATGAGTGCTTCAGCCTGCTGCTCAGTCCTATTCTCAAGCTCTAACCTCATACTGCATTGACTGAAATAAAAGCAGCCTGGCCCAGGCCCTTGCTCCATGCCATACCCCGGCTGCTAGAGAGAGGTCCTGTGCGACCTGGGTGGACTGCTTGGGTAGGTGGTGTGACGTGGAGTGAGCACAAGGCACTGTGCCCACCCGGCTGCGGGCTTCTGAGCAAACGCACTGTGTGGCTGCAGCCAAAGCAAGGGGAGGAGGGGAATCGATCCTTCTCGTTTGTGGTATAAACAATAATGCTTAAAACCGTTTCTCTTCCCTTGTCAAAATTCCATCATTAAATAGTGTGGTAGTGAACTTTAAAGTCATTGGAATTGTCCTTTAATTCAGTGCAAAGCAATTGCCCTTTACTCTTGCCTGTGCCTTTATGCTGGTATGAATTTTGTTTTCTCTTTAACAAACTCTCAGAGATTTGTGAAGGAAACTTATTCATTTTGTTAAATGTCAAAGTACTGATTCATGAACTAATGTTCTTCTGTATTTCTGTGCTTCAGTTTCTATTGCTGTGTAAGTAATTTTATTTTTCATTACATGAGACTGGAAATTTTAGGAGACCTGCATTATAAATGAGTTGATTCAGTCACAATCCTTTTTTTTCAGTTAAAGTTCCTCTTCTGAGGGTAGGATTAATTCAGTCTCCATGTGTGATCCAGTCCAGCCAAATCACAGTTTTCTAATTGTACCAAAACTATGTGGTGTGGCTGAGTATTAAATGTGCTGTCTATCAGGGGTGGTGTAATGCTTTCTAGATACATAAATTAAGGGTGTTTCCAGTTATAGCAGAGCCTGTGTTGCAACGTGTGTGTTTAAAAAGATTAGACAAGCTGACTGGTGTAGGTTATGGGTTTTTTTTCCTGCTGTGGTAGGTTGTACCTGAAATGTAAACAAGTAATTTAACCTACATATTTCACCCATCTGTTGAAATAACTGAGGAAAAACTAGAACAAAGGGCAGTATAGTAACTATCTAAGTATTTGAAAAAAACCCAAAGCCAGTTCTCTTTATTCTAATTTACATAACTTCATACAACAGCAGATTTGTTTTAAACTTTTTTCTTTATTAGAAAGGCAAAGATTCTGATTTTGTTTTCTCCTATCTTAGATGCTAATACCAAGTTAATCTTCTTTATACTGAGTAAAATAGAAGTGAAGTGCTGAAATGGATTATAGAGATTATATTTTTTAAAAAAAGATTATTTTGTTTATTTTTTCAGTAAATGTGATAATTCATAGGCATTTATTCATGTACACTAATTTATTTTCTTTTTTAAAATATGAGGTTATCAGCACTTTTATTACAGAACTGAAAGTTTATATCTTATCTACTTCTTACAAAGTTTTCATGATAATATTTTTCTTTAGCATTACCTTTTCATGTCACCAAAAACATTCAGGATATATCAGGACAGGCTTTTTTGTTTGTTTATATTACCTGTAAGGAGAGTGGTGGCCCATGGTTAAGCACTACCATTACCTAATTTTGTCCTAACTTTGTTGAAGTCTTTATTTACTCATGTTGTGGTGTGTGTCTGTGTGTTTTATTTGTTTGTTTATGGATTTTCTTCTGGTTTTGGCAGTGGGTTTTTTTGTTTGTTTGGGGTTTTTTTGTTTTGTTTTGTTCTTGGTTTGTTTTTTTTTTACTGAAACATTGGATGTAGCCACACACATTCCACATTTACAAAATTAACAAGGCTGTGTTATTACCCCTAAGAAAAATAAAGGGCACATTGCCCCTTCATATGTATGAATAATGAACAGCATAAAGTGAATCTGGTTTCTTGTGTTTCAGAAAAGTGTGATGAACCTCTGGTCTCAGCATTACCCCACTCCTCCTTCAGCAGCTCATCATCTATGACAAGCAGCTATGTGCCAGGGTATGCCAAGTTAAACAAGAGAGGAGGTAAGGGGCACTCTCTACCTTCATGTTCAGATATTTCAAGAAAAAGACGATTAATGATATTTTTAATATGAAAATGCTGTTTATGTAAAATATCATTTCTATGTTTTAAAACAGAGTTTTAGCTGTCTGGCAGACTGTTTTTGTAAGCGGAATGAATTTCTGTTTGGTTGTATGTGACGGTAATTGCACTCCATTGCACTGCGGGGAGAAATACGCTACTAATAACATGTAGCAGCATGGGCCAAATGCCTAATGTCGATGGAGTCATACAGTACAGTTGCACAGTTGACTTGAGTTAAAAGGGCATACCTGTGTTCACTGGGTAAATGAACATTTGCAAGGTCATAGCTGTTGGAGCAAAACTAAACAGCTTTGATATGCTTTGTTGATTTAACTTGTTTCCTACCTTAGCAATGACTGCTGTCATTCAGCTTTTTCTAGCACCACAGGACTTTGCCTTTTGCCTGTATTTCTGTAATGCAGTGAGCTGTTGTTCAGAAGTAAGACAGCCACCTTAATTTTGGTGGTTGGAAGAACAAGTGCATAAGTTTGATTTGCCTGGTCTAACTATATCCTTAGCACTAGGCAAACTTATTTCACGGTCTGAACACAAGTCTTTGCCTTCACCCATAGGAATTTTCATGGCTTTTTCTTAATATTTCTAGATGTGTGATTATATGCCATTTTGATATCGATGTTTAAATTAATTTAACAGCAATGATATACGTTTAAACATGAAAATTTGGATTAACAGAAAATTAGTATTCTGGATACTATTGATTTTATTCTTTTAGAAATAATATCAATCTAAAAGTCCTAAAATCTAAAATTTCGCAGATTCTTGGGGAATTACCTTGTGAATCAATACCAAAATTTTATGTCCCCCTCAAAATACATGTCAAGTGTATAATGAATTGACTTAGTGAACCTAGAACTAAGAAATACTTTTACTTGAGGGAAGAAGAAGAGAGACAAATGACTACAGTGCCTCGATCTTCTAAATCCTGAAGGTCGATAATAGCGACCACCAGACTTGTAGAAGGCTGGCTTATTTGTGCTGATGCTTTATTTTTTCCTGCTTCTGCAGAAATTACGTTGCTCCTGCCTAGATACCGTATTCTGCCTCCTCAAAAAAACCCATAAACATTGAAACAAAAGTGGCAGTATTTGATCTGGGTGTTTGCAAACAAAATCTGAAATACTTTCAAATGGTAGAACATCCTTGAGGTTAAAAGCAGAGTTTGTGGCATCAAAAATATACCCTGGGTTGCCTATGTTCTCCACCAATTTTTTTATACCAGTGTTTGTGCAGTTTCTGAGTCAAAAAAATTCTATACCTTATGAGGAAAGCCATGAATTTACTCTTAGCCTAATTGTAATCTTAATCAAAGCATATTATTGGCCTAGCTATTATTACAAAATAAAAGAAAGAAAGCAAGAAATGAAAATATACTGTTAGGGGAAAAAAGTCTCAATAATAAAACGGACTATATACACATACTTCCTTGTATCTATCCATTTCCATGGTGTTGGGCTCACCCTGTCGCAGCTCCTCCGAGCCTTATGGTGGATGACTCAAGCTGGAGTAGGGGCTGTGCTGCGTTGTCAGTGTCCCCAACTCTTTACTGGGAGGTGGACACAGATGTCAATGACAACATTGACACAGCAGGATCTGCTTGAGGTTAATTGTATGTGTTCTCAGGGAATGGGGTGAGGGGAGCTGCACTATGAGGTTGGCCAAGTGGGAGACATGGCTGGTGATGCCCTGGCTGCTGGGGTACCATCCCCTGTCCACAAGGAGGGTGGGCAGTGCTGGTGGCACCAGCAGTTTCTGACAGTTTTCTGGAGATCATCACACAGGAAAGGATGAGCCAGGTCTGATGTCGAGCCAGGAAGGTCAATCCACAAGTGGAGAAGAAATGGGGCTGGGCATGGATACACCTAGGACATGGCTCAGGTAGGGCCTGGGGGGCTGAAATAGGGCTCCCAGGCCCACAGGCAGGTGGAATGGGTCCCCAGGGGGACTGGACAGGACAATTATGGCCTGTTGGTACCCTCAGGGCTCTGACATTGATGTTTGCTTATTAGTCTGCAACTCCATTGTCGGAATTCTCTGTACATGCTTGTTTGACGTGTAGGATTATTCTCCTTTGATCTTTTTTTTTCTCTTTTTTTTTTTTTTATTGTGGGGTTTAGGGTTTTTTCTGCTCTAAAATCAGCTTTAGCCATCTCCCAAGGTTGCTTTCTTTTAAAGACTGCTAATTGACCCAGTGAGTTGCTTATAGCCCTACTCCCTCTGGTACCACCCTGTGCCTGTACTTTCAATATCTACTATCATGCCATGATTGTAGTCCTCTACACTGCATTTTTATTTTACAGTAATAGTTTGTTCTCTGCAGAATATCTACTTTAGGTACAGAAATACATCAAAAATGTTATACCAATAGTCACTAGCCCATGCAATCACAAACCCAAGTTAAAGGTAAAACAGATTAGGCTATGTCACCTGGTTGTTAGAGAATTGCTATTACAACTAAACCAGCTAAACAGAAGCTGAAGACTAGCTTAGAGAAATATGACTCACAAGGTCTAGTCCTGCGGCCCTGCACAGTTGATGCAAAACCAGTGGCCTGTTAGTAACATCGGCAATTTCTTTGGTTGTAGGCCGGTAGATAACATTGTTTATTGCTTCAGAAATTTAGAAGATTACTTCTGAATGAGAATAGATGCCGTTTTATGCTGGCTTTGGGATTTGACTTCAGTGTTGCCTTTATTTTATTAGATGCCTTTTAGTAATTCTCAGTCTTGCTGTTGCAAGACATGGGTTTTGACAGGCTGTTGGGTCCCTTAATTTGTGTTTTCAACTGCTCATTGTCCAGACTAAAGAAGTTAAGGAACAGTTCAATTGTAAAACACTGCTTATCATTTAGGTGGAATTCTGCTGTATCTGATTACAGTTATGTTCATTTGCATTCTATTCCCTGTTCTAAAATATTAAAAAAGCCATTAGAATCACTTTAATAAAATAGAGCTTTGTATCAGCTTGGAGGACAGGATCTTCAAATTGATTTTAAATGACTATTTCTCCTTTTAGTTTACTAGACTGCTCATTCTGTTATAAGCAAAAGGCAAATCAGATGTTTGGAATTTAATTTTTTTCTTTTAATTATATTTACCATCCCCTTTCTTACCCTTATAATCACTGCAGTGCAGTTTCTTTTAATGATGTTTCTTTAGCAATATGGATCTACAGTGCTGTCATTAATCAAACATTTGCCTAATTTACTCTATCAAAAGGTCATTTGAAATTTAGTTGCATCTCTCTGCTTAAATAGCAACTTCTTTAGACTGTTGTCATCCATCTCATAATACCTATGAAGCCTAGCATACACACATTACAAAACTGAAGTTTCAGTTTTGCTTTCCTAATTCTGGTGCCAGTAAAGGTACTGCAGAATTCAGGAATGTGTTTAACATGAGAACTCGGACTTCACTGTGTTTATGCTTCTGCTTCTACAAATGATGGAAAATAGCTCCGATTTAATGCTGAACTATTTTACAACATCATGGAATTACAGATATTGCTAATCAAACCAGTAATAAGGGAATCCAATTTTTTTCTCTCCAAAGAGTCATTATCAGCTAATAGGTTCCCAAATCAAATGTGCTATTTAAACCACACTGTGCTCAAGTCATTAAATAGAAAGAACTGCCCCTCCCCTAGTCCCAAACCCTTTAAATTAAGGAAATACGAATTTGAAAATTCTGGTCTCCAACCCAATTATATTTTCCTTTGCTATTTTCATAGCACTTCATTCTAGACTGGCAGACACTTTAGCAGAATAGATAGTATATTTTATTCTGTTGATTAAGACACTGATTTACTGAACAGCCACGTCATGTTATTAAGAAGGTTGCAGTTGTGACTGTATTTACTCTGGTTCAGTTTCCTGCTATAAATGTTGCAAGTGGAAGGATGCACATCAAAGATTTTAATATTTTCAGGAGTTTTTAGCTGGCTTCAAAAGTATGCATTAATTTGTTCCTAATGTTTGATATTACTTTGTTTACAAATCCCGTAACTAGTGATCTAGGCAAACAGAACTAAAACTTCATGGAATTGTATTGATATGGAAACTGAGCCTCCAGGATGTATGTTTAGGATATTTTGCTATGTCAGTATGTGAGAATATTTCACATTTTTCACAGCTGTCTACTCAGATCCCTGGAAGCCTTTGCTGATTTATGGATTAGTACATGTACTTTGTTCAAAGGAAATACAGATTTTATTGGCAGAGTATAACTTGATTAAAAAATTTAATCTCTCCAAATCTGTTTACTTGGTGCTTCATATTCTTCTGTGTTGCCCCTTGTTTCTGTTCTGGTACTTATTTGTTGTTAGGGTAAGCAAAGAGAAGTATCCTGAGCTGCTTTCGGGGAAAAAAAACCAAACACCAAACTGTTTAATTAGAGGAAAAATTGCTGCTTATATAAACAAATATTCAGTGGTTACCTGCAGGTCTGTCAGTCTCTTGAAAATTCATGCCAAAATGTATTAAAAATTTGAAGCCCTAATTTCTATGTCAGTGAGTAAGAGTGTTTGATTTATATAATTGTTACGACTGTGAATCTGTGTTTTCACAATCACAAAGAGCACAGAGGCCTGGGGATACAATGCATGCATGCATGCATTTTACACCAGCTCTGTCTTTCACAGATCCCCGAAGCACCCCAACAGTTTCATAGGCTGCCTTCCCTCTTCAGCCTTCCTGGGTGCTTTCAGTCACAGCAGCTGTGAAAAGCTGTTTTATTTTTATTTCCATGGAAAGAAGTAGGGAACAAGAAGGCCCTAGAAAATGTGGACTATTTTGTCTTTTTCTCTTTGTGAGCAAAGGAATGTGGTTCCTGTGCTATACTACTACTTATCAACACATTTAACTGGTGCTAGTGCTGGGTGAAGCAATCACTGCTATCCGTGTCATCCCTGCAAAGAAAGGAGAGGGAAGAATCTTTGAGACTTTAGGTGTGGCAAAACTGATGTGGAGACTGGAATGATGCAATGAATTGCATAGTGAAAGTAGGTTTGGGGAAGGTAAAGTGTGGTGACTCCTGCCTTCTGTTAAAGGCTCATAAGCAAAAGCTTGGACTTCAAAAGCTTAAGAGCACTGAATTAGCAACTGTTCAGACAACACTTGCTGTAGTGAGATTCTATCAAATTATCCTTTTGAAAGTAAGATATTTTTTTCATTTTAAACAACTAAGTCTTATCACTTACTGCATTGTAGTATTTTTTGATATTTCATTTTAATTCTAAAAATGACTAGCATGTTGTTCAGTGTCAATATAACAAAGTTACAGATTATTTTTGAAATGTCTGTCACTTGTATGAAAAAACAAAGCACCACAGAAGAGGAGAAATGTACATGGCTTTTCTTTTTTGCTCCTGTCACTATCACTTTTATCTAAATATATGCAAACATCATTAAATCTTTGAATACTCTAAAATCCTAAAACTTTTTACCATGGACTCACTTCTCAAAAAAGTATTTTGAATATTCTCTCAGTTATCAGCTCACATTCTATACCTACGTAAAACAAACATTTCTAACTGTATTAAGTGATCCCATGTAGTATTTGGAGAAATATGTGAATGTGTTACCTTTGAAAAAAATATTTAATTTTCTTGTTCAAAATGACTGACACAGGAGTCATTCACATTGGCACATATATGCCATTAAGTTATTGACAGCACTGTAACAGATTTTAACTAAAATCCAGTTAGTAGGGTAGAAACCTACAAAGATTTCAGAGTTCCTTCCATTTTTGTCATACCTATTCTTCTGCAAAAGCAGACCATCTTGCTACCACTTTACTAACTAAAGTGGCATCAGAGGAGAGTTTTCAATTAGTTCATTCTAGAGCTTTTTAAAAATCTGTCTACAGATGCTTTTGCATATGTGATGTCAAGGTTATAAGGTCTAACATCTTATGACCTGCCATCAGTAGAATCAATGGACTGCATCACATCATAAGGAGGATTCTTAGCACACATTTGATATAATGCATTATCAATCTTCTTTTTAATGGTTCCCAAGCTGTTGGACGTTACACTTCTCACTGGTACAAGAATTAATGCTGCCCATCATCCATCTCATACCATTTTAATTTAGGAAAGGAATTCTACATTATTTCAACATAATGTAATGTTATATAATATAATTGGAAGCTGCTTGAAACTGAGCAGAGTCTCAGAACTTCAGAAATAATCCCAGCAGACAATGAAAGTATGAAGGTCATAATGAATCTTTGGATGTGTGGAAATTATCTTTTGCACAGTGGAATAAAGAAGAAGAAATTTGGCATCCAGGGCTTGCTTTCAAGTCCAGTATTAGGGGGGAATCTGAAGCTGCCAACAAAACTGATGATGGAAGATGGAGGGAAGTTTTTGCAGGAAAGTTGATGTTCAAAAAGAAGTCCATTTATCACCACTGTGTAATCCCTGTCTAGGCTTTCATGATGCTTTTTAATCATGGTCATGACCTTGACCAGTTATTGGAATTATTGATGTGTCTATAAAACAAGAACTGGAAATTTTAAGTGTTGGCACTTAATTGAGACAGTGTAATTGAGACAGCATGTTTTTTTTTCTCTGTGGATTTTTAAATTTTTGCTTCTGTGTGGAAGATGCAAGAACTTATCTATAATGGGATGTGATTCTTTTATTCCTCAAATCACTCCCAGTAAGTCAATTAGGTCTGTTCTGCAACAGCTCTTCCATTATAAAAAAAATGCTTGTGAGAGTCTCACCTGAGAAGAAATCAGGATATCTGGCCTAGGCTCTTTTTAGCATGGCTATTAAAATCTCCAAAACCATAACCAATATCACTAAGTCTCCAGTTCCTGTTTACTTTACTATAATGGTATATGAAAAGGATTTCATAGAACTATAGAATGGTTTGGGTTGGAAGGGGCCTTAAAGATCATCTAGTTCCACCCCCCGGGACCCCTCCCACCAGACCAGGCTGCTCAAAGCCCCATCCAGCCTGGCCTTGAACACTTCCAGGGATGGGGCATCCACAGCTTCCCTGGGCAACCTGGGCCAGTGTCTGCCCACCCTCACAGTAAAGAATTTCTTCCTAGTGCCTAATCTAAATCTACCCTCTTTCAGTTTAAAACCATTACCCCTCGTCCTATCACTACACTCCCTGATAAAGAGTCCCTCCCCATCTTTCCTGTAGGCCTCCTTTAAGTACTGGAAGGCTGCTACAAGGTCTTCTCAGAGCCTCCTCTTCTCCAGGCTGAACAACTACAATTCTCTCAGCCTGTCCTTACGTAGTTTTGTTTTTGACAAAGTGAATGTAAAAGGGATGGTTTGCATCAGCCTGGATTGTGTGAGCTGTTAGGGCTTTTCCATTCATGGGACTTGCCAGCAATTTGGTTTGGATGTGAATCTCAAAGTAATAAGGTGCTCACTCTGCATTAACGTTGTCCAGATAGGGACAGTGGGGAGCTAGTGTGCAGTAATTAGCGCACTGTAGATCATCACCTTAAATACTGCAACCTCCTTATGTTGGCAAGACCTTTGGGCACACTGAGAATGCCTGTACGCAACATAACTCATTATATTTTGATTAAAACTCTCTTAGAGGAAAGTTATTATAGCATTCCCAGTGGTTTGTAAATTCACTGCCCAGATTACTCAATGCTGTCTTTTCTAGGTAGGTAAGAACTTAAGAGTAATGGATAGAGTAGCATAAAAGAATGTTAACAACCATGAGAAAAAGAGTAGTATCAACCACTTAGCTTTTGTCTGTCTATAAGAGAGCTCTTGCTGAGTAAGAATTTATAAATAATTAAAACACTGTTGCCTTTAAATAAATAAACAGCAATTCCCTTTCTGTAAATACGTGCCTTAGATAAACACACACTGTGCAATCCAATACAGTTCATTTGCTGAAACTATGGCACATACTACATAGTAGATCAAATTAGGTGATCAGAAGTCAGGGCAAATTAAATGTTATTACCTATTAAATAATTACTTTTCCATTTAAAAACTGTGGAGAAAGAGTTATTCATGACTCCAGAAAATAATACTCTAGCGGATGATTTACTAATGCAACCTTAGAAATATATTTGCACTGGACAGAGCATTCTTTGTGTTGCACAGAGTATAAACAATAGAATTTCTGGAATGCTTTAGAAAGACTACAAGTAACTCATGTTTTGTGTGTGTGTATTTATTTGTTCGTTTTATTTGCTTCAAGAAGTGGCTCCTTTAGGAACTCCTTTACCTGTGAGGGTAAATGAAAACACTTCCTTTTTATTAGGAACATGACCTTTTGGTATTATTCCTAATAAAATTTTTGCATAATACTAACTTCAACCTCTGGGTTTGTCCTTCTTTTAAAATCCATATATAATTGAGGCTCAGCTCATCATTCGCGAGTTCTTTTAGAACTAGAAAGAAAAGTCTTGTAGGAAAGGCATTTCTCCCGTCATGGCTATCATTGCTGGAGTCATATAATTTTCTGTATGTTTTTATTTGCCTCATATCCTACCACATAATCAATTTTGCTTATTCCTCACCTTCAAAAAATAAATAGCTACGCACCCCGCTTTGATTTGTAATGCAAATCACTTCAGCTCCATGAATGCTTGTATCTCTGTTTTGAAGACAGTTGTCACTGCCACTCAGTTGACCTTAGCACTTGTTTTCTGTGCTTCAATGATCTGGCCCTAATGAAACATTTTTCATAAATACCTACGTTTTGTGGAAGGAATTCTTAAAAATACAAATAAAAATGTTTGCACTAGCTTAGTCCTCTGAAGCCACAGGCTCTTTCAGTCTCAAGAGAAATATATGGGGCAGTAGGAAAAAACATGCATTGCAAGAAGATAGCAGATTTTGCGTAGGGGCAGGAAAAAGAAGCATCAAAAAAATTATCAGTGTACATCCAGGTCAGACTGACATATGGAAAAAGTGACTTTAAAAAGGAAAAACATCCCCCTTTTAATTCAAAACACAATCCAAGAAACAAAGTCTGTGGACAGTGAAGCTCAAATAATTGGAAAAAATAAAGCATCATTAGCTTACATTAATTTACCATAGCCCAACGAATACAGAAAGCATGACCGTTTTTTCCAGTTCATAACTGATCTGTTAATTAAAGTGTTCAGAATACCTAATTGGCTTATTTACTACATGTCTAGATGGGGAGGAGGAAAAAAAATAATACTGAGCTCTCTCTTAAACATTGTGTGTGAAACTTTTTCTACAGCAATCGTTTGCAGAGGCAGTGGTTCCAATTCCAGCTGGAGACATAAGGCAAATGGGTGGCTGGCTGGGGCCACAGATGGACGGGGACAGCAGATCCGCCCTGGCTCTGCTGAGCAGCTAGCTTTTCTCAGACAAAACTCAACTTAGTTCATTAATCGTTTGTGAAGCTAATGAATGGCTGCCTCTGGCAGGAAAGTGGCTGTGCTGATGGCAGAGAGTAGGCAGCCTCACAGACAGTCAGACTGAATCCGTATATCACAGATACACTTTTCCTGTATCCTTACGGAGCAGTGCAGCTCTGGCTGTTTGTCCTCAGCGCAGCCAGATTCAACACTCTTGACTATCCTAAAAGCTCAGAGTTTAATTTGAAGGTTTCTCAAGCAGCACTGGGAAATTAACCTGTAAATAATTAAGAAATTTGTTTAGGTGTTCTTACTTGCTTCATGTCTATGCTATCTTGAAAAGGCAGATCTGTATAGCTCTCCAGCTCCCCTCAGAATACTTATATTCTTATTTGCATTTGATCAGAAGCTAATCGCCTCAAACATGGGGTGGCTGACAGGTTTATACTTGAGCTTTATAGGTGGTGTGGTATATCTGGTCTGCCTCTTTCTTTCTGTTTGTAGTCAGCTGCTTCAAATTTCACACGAATGTGCCATACACATAAGATAGTTTGAAAGTTCTCGAAGTGTTCAAGACTAGGTTGGATGGGGCTTTGAGCAACCTAATCTAGTGGAAGGTGTCCCCGCCCATGGAAAAGGGGTTGGAACTAGATGATCTTTAAGGTCCCTTCCAACTCTAACCATTCAATGAGTCTATGATTCTAAAACTCTTTCCAAATGTCATTAAACTTGTATTGCTTTTATTTGGTATGTGTTTCAGAAGCATTCATCAAGTTTACATTCACAGAAGTATCACCTTTATATGGAGGTGCTAGTCAGATGGTGTATAGGTGTTAGTGCAAGAAGAGTATTGCCAATGGCAGGTTCTTGCCTGCATAAAGATAATTTTTCACAGAAGGACATTAGTCCTTGTAAATTGAGTACTAAGTTATATAATCAATACATTTAAATACATTGCACACATTACCTCTGGTGTCTAATTTCAATTCTTAAAACAGGGAGTGGAGTTTTATCCTATTTGAAAAGCTGGCACACTTTATAATTAAATTTTAGTGTTAGTATAAAGGCTGAGACTGGCTGAAAAATGCGCAGTAACGACACATTAGAGTTCTGCTAGATGCCTTCTCAACCCAACGCCTCACAAGAAACTTGCCTACACTGGAGTTGGCACATTTAACAAGCAAATTAGGAAAGTTCATATTCCTCAGACAATGGAGCTACTGTGTTTGCACAGGTGAATGGGAACATGCGGGATTAAAAAAAAAACAACCTCAACGTAGGAGAACTGGCCGACCTCTTTTGACAGGTCCAGTACATTTAGGAGTAGCAGAGACTGACAGTTAAGATATCCTAGGCTAGGTTACATCCACAGATACTTCAAACTAATATATAGAGATGTGTGAGATTCATCTGGAATTGAGGCAAAGATGCAATGAGAGTACAGAAAATGCACCGTCAGCTGCTTCCAACGTGGGTGCTTCTTGTCAGATACTTTGTTTCACCCTCTCCTGCGCACAAAATGCAGGTTTTCCTTTCATAGATGGGTGTAGTGCAACTGGGTAGATAGCTTCTTCAAGCACAGCCAGAGCACTGCCTTTCCTAAATAAGCCATAAACAAGTGTAAATGCTGGTAGAAATGGGAGCTATTTGGCTACCATTATAACCTCCCAGTACAGTAATATGCTGAAAGACAGAAAAGAAATAATGTGATAAAATGAGTCTATTCGCTGCAGGATGAGAGAGTGCAGCTATTATTCATGTTTCAGCTTTCACAATTAGACTTAGATTATTCACAAGCAAATCTGAGCTACACAGTAAGAGACAGAACATTAATACTCATTTTTCTGTATATGAGTTATTACGTAAGTCACAAAAAATATCCCTGAATCTGGAAGAATCTGACTTGGCAACTAGTCCCACATCATAGATTTGCTGCTGGTTTCACTTTGTTTTGTCTCACTTTCTTAGATGAAAGTATTTTTTAATCTGTTTGTGTGTAAGACTCACTTTAATATTGATAAAAATGGTACAGGTGCACATACATTTGAAGGGAAAAAAGTGCATACTGAGCAAGATCACTTACTCTAGAAAACTTGAGCTTTACACAAGCCTTGTATAGCCAGATATAGGTGAAAAGAGAAGAGGTGGACAATAAAGTGTTGTATAGATCCCACTCAGAGCGCTTTGAGCAAGAGAAAATCCTTCCCTTGAGTAAGAGAGAGAGTACTTTTCCTTTATTATGTTATCAGTGTAGCTGAGATTTGAGCCAGCTTTGTGCAGAATGGCAGATGACTATAACACTGCAGGGTGAGAAACTGTTGGTGTAATTAAGAAGTAACAATTTAGTTATGCTGACCCAGAAATAATAATTAAAAAAAAAAGCTGTTATAGTTTCTGTGCTCTTTTCTGTGTGGAGATCTGTTGTGCTGAAGGACAGCTAAGGACCAACTAACCCTCAGAAAAAATGTCAATAGTAGTTTAACCCTTTCCTTCTACTATCTGCCCTGCTTTTCTCCTTCTGAAGTGATCCATTTGTTTAGCTGTGATATATTGTTCACATAGGATAATATTGTTCTGTATTGGACGTCTTTGGTAGTTTGTCAGTCAAATAAGAAAGAACTGAATATCGATAATGAGCTAGTCTGTCTTCAGAGCCCTAAACTTTTCTGACTGCTTCTAGGACAGATGTATATTTCTTTTAGAATGGATTTATATTCTTTGTGACAAAATTTGTTTGAATGGTCAATTTTCCAAGTCACTCAGTGTTAGGTGAATTGTTTCTGCTGAGATTCATGGGGCTGTGTATTTGATAAGCAGTGGAAAAAAAAAGGAAGAAAGCTTCAAAAGCTGCTTTTTGAAAGGCTGTGTTTTAGATGTGTTTGC
>NW_009649316.1:384836-420970 GCF_000708025.1 Charadrius vociferus | reverse complement strand
TTGGTTAAGAAAGTTGTCAGAAATGTTCTGATGTTTGTAAGGATCAAAGGGTCCTATGGTGTGTAAAAATAGGCACTTGGCTGTGTCTATTAACTACATAATATTTATAGATCAGGAATGAGTAGCCATAAGTTATCTTATAGCAATCCCTGGCTTCTTAGCTTTTTCTAGTACAGACTGGGTGATATGAAGATGAATTGGTTTTGAGGGAAGAATCAGGTGAAATTTGGCAATGTTGTAAAAGAGGAGTAAACAAGGTTGTTGCTGAGCAAAACCGGGTATTATGCCTTTGCTGGGAAAGAAATATTGTTGGGTATAGCATAGTGCTGCACTGAGAGGGCTTTACCTGACATTCTGCCAAATGTGGACTATATAGAAATTAAATGTCTCTTTTAATAGACAAGTCAAGTGGTTTTTAACGTGTACAGAGAGAGATGGTACACAAACTGCTTTGCTTGCTTCAGTACCAAGAAGTTGTCTATTTTCTATGGTTGGGAAAGTATCTCCAACAAAAGCCAGTGCTGGGATTATTCAAGTTGCTGACTTTAGCAGCTGGTCAGCAACATCTCCCATACCACATTTTGAAAACATAGAGATGATTGTTGATTGTACATGTTGGTTTCCAGGTGGGGTGTTTTGTTCTGGTTTTCTTTTTCTTCTTTTTTTTTTTTTTTTTCTAATTATGATTAACCAGTTTCTAAATTAGGCCAAAATGGTGCTCAATTATCAGGAAGAAAAATTTGCATGACAAATTTTAAAAATAACAGTTATTGAAAGACCAGAGAAGCTATTAATTATGAGGCCAATTATTGTGAGCAATCTCTAAAAGCTGCTTCAATGGACTTCTAGTTTCAAGGAAAACCCAAATTCTACATATTATATGCAGAATATATTATCTTAAACACACTGGTGAAGACGCTTTAGCTCTTTCTTATCTTGAAACAGGAAGTAATGTGAAATGCAGCTAAGGCGGCAACCAACACGTTGACCAGCAACAGCTGATAAGCCAGGTCCAAACTCATCTGGAAAGAAGTACTGTAACTGGGGATCAAAGCAGAGATACTAGAAACTAAGTAGGAATTAGCAAGAAATTATTTTAAACATTCCAGTTCTCAGGTTTCTGCTAGACTTTAATTAAAGGAATTATACTGGGGCCAGGGGAGTGGATGTTTTTTCCACAGCTGTCTACTCTGAGGCTGGAGCACCTTGCTTATAAATATGTGGTATTGGTCTCCCTTTGAGAAAAGCTACCAGATTACCAGCTCACTAGGTGTGATATGGCAATTCCTATGCTCTTATCTTGTTCTCTTACAGCTGGTCCCTCCATGAGGCTGGAGTCACAATGATAGGGTTTGCTGGGGAAATCCACAGGCTTATCCAATTTTATGGATGATTGCAGCACTTTCAGCGTCTCAGACTCACCTACAAAGGCATGGAAGTTTAAAGGAACAGGGGAAGTTAACTGCAAGTAAGAAAGAAGACAGGAGACCCCCAAAATAAATTGATTTACCCTATTGGCATAGATTCAGAGCTTATTGAAAAATAGAGTTGGGACTGTGAAGTAAAAACTACAAACAAGCTCCTAAGTTAATACAGATAAGGAAACAACATAAGTAAACCCTTTAGTTTGACAAAAGCATTGGAGTTACCGGAATTGTTAAGCCATATAATTTTCACTCACCCAGAAAGAGCTTTTCCCCTTTCTTTCTGCCTTTCGTTTCCTGAAAACAGAAGTGTTCTCATGCCTTAGTCACTGGCAAGTTTTTCTGTTTCATGTTTAGAAGGTTGCACACATATTTCAGCTGGCCACGTAACTGCAAAAATGCATTGTCTGCATAGTCTAACATGACTCATGAAACAGGGCTAAAAGCTTAGCTATAGAAATGCTTATAATGATTTCAGAAACTTATCGTTCATTACTTTGCAAGCAAGGAAATTGAAAGCTGTAATCATAGCTTTTATCTTGTAAATTTACCCTAAGAACTTTAAAAAGGGCATAAGATTGCAGCTAACGAACAGGATGCTGCTCATCAGAGTAATGAGAAGCATTGTGAGATTTCAGATTTCTGTCAAGGTGCTGGAATCTATTACAGAAACTAATTTAATTATGCACTTTATTATCTGTAATAAATATAAATTGACTGGTTTACTTCCAAAATTTCCAATTAAATACAGGTATTATTTATCTATGCATACTGGAAGCTCATTTTTAGCATTTTTCATAAGTCTTTTGTCCAGCAGAGGTGGTACTATTAACTGTTCTCATGCTTTCTCCTTGTGTATTAGACAAAGGCTACTGATGCTACTGATGCAGAATACTGCAAAACTGCGTGAATGGCCTAACAGTGTCTCAACAGAAGCTGATAGCCTTATTTAAAATGTACTGCTAATGCTGGAAGTTTAATATGGGCTGCTATTATGGATGATTTTGAACTATCAACAGTAACAGCCAAACAGAAAGATTTTGGATGCATTGAATATGGGGTCTATAAAACCTTAATTCAAAAGATTACACCTAGAGTTAGTTTTGATGTTGTTCCATACTGGCAATATTGGTTAGTAAGTATTTACCGAGCTTTAAATAATTAGTATATGCAACTTTCTGAGAAACTATATATTAAACGGGCTCCCACTTCCTACTCCCAACAAAGAAAACCTAGGGACTTTAAAGGTGTAGAGACTTATAGCTATTTTGGCAAATCTAATAGGAATGAGCTAAATTGTAAGAGGTTACATGAAGAGGAGAAAAGAGCTAGAGATTTGCAAATGTACATTAAAAAATTGAGCCCCTAAATTCCATTAATTTTCCAGGCAAGTTTATCAGATAAATCCCTTTCTGTTATTAATATTTAATAGAGGGAGTGTCAGTCTTTTTTCTTTATAGTTTGCATGGAAAGCATAAGGTAGGAATAACACGAATTCAGATCTGTTGAAACAAAGCTACATTGACATGCAGTGGCTATACAGGTAACTCAGTAAACTGCTTTCAACAGATTGGGACAAAAAGTAGTTGTCATCTGAATACCACTGTCTGGTTCAAACCGAAGGTATATGATGCACTTTCTGCCGTGGATAGCACTAGTGAAGGAAGATTATGTAAAAAATAGAACCATTTGTGTTTGTTCCTAAAGGGACCCTCAGGCCAGAGAGTTTGCAAATGTCTTTCTTTGTTTTTATTAAGCTAATGTACCATGTCCACATTTGATTTCTTTTTATTCCCAGAGGGATTATATTGGGGTTTTTTTAACTGTGTGTCTTTGAAAGTATAGAATATGCTTCTGGAATATAGAATTGATCATCAAACTTTCCTTTGACAAATAGATGGTTGAACACATAAAATAAGGTTCATCAATTTATCTAAACCTTTATTTGGAAGAGTAGCTCATATCAAATGTAAGAGGAAACTCCCAAATGATAAAGCTAGCCTTTTATAACAATTATCCTATTATACAAAGAATTTTGTTTTGTAACTTTTCAGTCTTTTCATTGATGGCTTAGCACAGTCAATTAAAATCCCTGGAAGTGTCCAGAAACTCAGTTTAATAGCACAATGATGTCTGAATATTGAGGCAGGGGTACAAAAAGCTAACTCCCCTCTCTGGAGGAGGAGCTCATGGACTTCAGCTTTCTCACAAAATCTGCTCACATGAAAAGGATCCTTTCAGATGGGAGAAGACTGGTCTTTTAGGGGCTGGTTGCATTTCACGCCTGTGGTACTTTGACACACACAACCAAAAAAAGCTGTGTTTCATCTATTGCAGTACTGGTACCCTCTATATCACAGCTGTTTCCATGACCTCAGATTCCAGGAACAGATAGTAATGGCTAATAGGAAAAAGCATCATATCATAAAGAGAGACATCATCAAGAAAAGTTTTAAAAGGTTATATGACATTAAAAAGCTGGTGGCTGCGGCAGAGGTGATAAGTTTGTGGCAGCGTGCAGTGGTTTTCATGGTAGTCAGAAACAGAGTGCATTGGCATACGTCACAGCTTGTTCCAAAACCTGCTGATGGAAAGATGTCCTTTGACTTTGGTAGCTTCTGGAACAGGCGTTTTGTTGGCACCGTTATCGTCATCTTTTTATCCTAGGCAGGCGTTAAGCAAGCGTATGCTGCAAGTCATCAGCCCGATTGAAAAACGTGTAATAAGGATTGCTGTGTTTTTGGAACACTGGAATGCGAGTGGAGATTTTTCAGTTGCTTGATTCCTGAGGCTTGTCACTTCAGAAATTCAGCTTTAGTGTTGAAGAAACTTGTCACTGCAGATCTGGCATGATAGAGTGTAACACAATATGTTCTGACTAGCATGTAATCCTTCAGCTGACGATTGTAGCTCCAGGGAGGTTAACATGGCACAAGCTACTGCTTTAGATCACTTTGCATGGTGCTTGGCAATGCGCAGCCTTGGAACATGAATTTGTCAGGCAAAACTGTAGAAAGGTTGAGAAAATCAGTGGCAACTAAAACTATTTCAGTTACCGTGCGTTTAAGGATTTTTATAAGAGCAAGGAATGTAATGCTCTTGCAAAGATGCTGACTGTGATCCAAACATTTTTTGTGCCAGGAGCGATGTAACAGAGAATTTTGAGTCTGTAAAAAAAGATAGGTAAAAATCCTATACCCTGAGGAATCCTGTGTCCACAATACTTTCTCCATATTCTTTTACCCATTAAGACTCTAAACTGAAACTTTTTTTTTTTTAATCTACAATGAAGCATATTAAATTACAGTTATCTTGCCTTTCAGATTTCTGAGGAAGTTTTTAAATCCAGCACTTGATCTTGCACATTGCTGAGCTTTTTTTCTGGTTCTACAAGATGCACTGGTGTCTGTTATAAGGTCATTGTGCAGCTAGTGACACTAGTCAATATAATGAACTGTAAGCACAATATTGCCATTGACATTGTTGCAAAATATTGGAGAAAGTAGCAAAATGTTCTTGCATCTGTTATAGGGCAAGCTTAATCTGCTCTTACATCTGTGACTCTAGTATTTGTCCAGTGATGATAGCAAATGACTATTGGAGGAAAAAGAAATGTTTACTGCTCCCAATTCACCGACTCAATTGTGAAACTACTGGTAAATCTTTTGTGATAAATTTATACTTTGTTTTTAGTATATTAGAATCTCATTATTTTTCAAATCCATGGCATTACTATGCAACTTCCTTTACAAAACAAGAGTTTGAAAGTTGATATCTATTTTTTTGCTGGTCTTGTGTCCTTTCCTACTTTTTCTTCTAGAATGGGTTTAAGAAATACACTGTATTTTCTCAATCTCCGGGTTTGCTTGGTTGTTTTTTTTTTCTTTTGGCTTTCTTTGGGCGACTCTAGAACTTCTAAAAAATACCTATTCAGAAAAAAAATGAGATAATGGTTAACAAATCATGAGAATTAAAGAAACCGACTTCCAGGGGAGTAAGCTTTCCCAGTACCAAAAATTCTATTTAAATATGTAATCAAGTGATATAATGACTAAGTAAAGGTCAATATCATGTGGGAAGTTGATGTATTACCCTGACATGTAGAAAATAGTTACTAGTGACGATTATGCAATATGGAATGAAAAAAATTAAAAACTCAATGTAAAATAAGAAAGGTAAATGTGTAAAATCAGGATTACATATTATTTCAAATAAATTTAATAACAAATTGTCTGTTAGTGCAGAAATACCACCTATCTTACCAATTTTAACAACAGAATTTCAGGAAATGTTTGAGCATCTGCTGATTGGAAGTTCTGAGTGAACAGTGATTCAAAGAGATTAGGAAGTAAGGCCCTTCTTTTATTATCTTAGTAATGTGAAATACCTTAACCTACATACGACAGTCAGATCATATAATCTTACCTCAAAGAAGCACAAAGAAGCAAAAAATTATATTTAATGGCTACTTCGTACTCAAGGTGTTTCTCTATCCTTTTAGCTGTGGAAAGTCCTGTGTTGTGCTGTTCACACTCTGCTATTTGCTATCTACTTAGTTAATGAAAGTTAGGCTGACCTGGTGTAGTTTTTCCTATTTGCCGAGCTGTTGTTCTTACAATAAGCTACTTTTATAGTAATAGAATAATTCTTATTGAAAGGAGCTTCAGGAAGTCTCCAGTCCAACCACGTCCTCAAAGCAGGGTTCAGCTCTGAGATCAGACCAGGTTGCTCAGGGCTTTAACCAACTCGGTCTGGTAAACTTCCAAGGATAGAGACTGCAGGCTCTCTGGGCAACCTGTTCCACTGTCCAACTGTTCTCATGGTGAAAAAAAAAGTGTCTCCAGCCAGAACCTTTCTCATTTCTGTTTGTATCCATTGTGTCTCATCCTCCTGCCATGCACTTCAGTAAGGAGGCTGGCCCTTTCTCTTTGATGACCACCCTGTAGGTACTGGGAGCTGCTGTGAGGTTCCCCTAAAGCCATCTCTTTTCCAGGCTGAACAAGCCCTTATCCCTCAGCCTCTCCTCACAGGATGAGCATTCCAGCCCCCTGACTACTGAATTTAAGATAGCAGAGGAAAATTACAAGCCACAGTTGAATGAGAAGAGTGTGTATAGGGTTGGAAAGCAAAAGCTGCAAAAACAAGAGAGACCTCAGGAACAGAGGAAAACAGAGTGAAAGAACGCCTCACTCAGGCACATGCGTGCAAATGCGCACAGCCTGGGAAACTAGAACACTGCATGTGGTTGACACCTTGTGTGTCAGGCTTCAAGGAGAACCAGCGAGGGGTAACATCATGGTAGGAATGTGTTACAAACAACAAAATTAGGATGAGAGAATGGGCACCATTTTCTTTGAACAAATTTAGAACACATCCAGCTTGGATACCTCCATTCTTATGCAAGACAACCTCTGTGACACCTCCTGGAAGGGCAGTGGAGTGGGATGCAATCAACCCAGGTTTCTAGAGGTTGTCAGGGATAACTTCACGATACAGACACAGAAGTGGTGACTGCAGTAGGGTATAGGGAGACGTAAACCAGAAACAATGATGGGGAATCTCACTATCCCAAATTTAAGCCTCCTCCTTCTGTAAATTATATAGGCAAGCCTTAAAGGAATCAAAAATGTTGCTCAAAATGTATTTTAATGAAACCTCTCATAGCAGATATTATTGTTAGGCAAATGTGCTTAAATGTTCTTACAGAACTTGTTATTTAACTTAAATCCAGGATAAGATTTAAGTTATAAACTTTACTCTCTGTATTTTACTTAAAATAAAATTATACAGGATATTAAATACTAACTGTTTTATTTTCTTGTTACAAATACTCTCCCAGACACCTTTCTAACAGCTGGTATATGTTTTGATTGATCAATTTAATGTATGTTATGTACATTATTTTTTTTTACTGGCGTCATCTGTATGATAAATTTGCTTTATAAATTCTATGGCCAATAACACTTTCTTTTCTCCAAATGACACTTTGGTGCTACTAATATGGAAAAAAAGGTTATATAATAGTAATACTAAATAAAAGTGAAAAAATTGTGGTGGCCTCACAAGCGTTATCTAGCTCTTAAAAGTGACTCTCATTTTATAATGCTTAATTAACATTGCCAATTCAGAAGCTAAAACTGTGGCATAGGATTCCTTTAAACCCAGAATTAACAGCAGATATTTTTTCCTCTTTCATTCTTTCAAAAAACCTGTATTTAAGCCTATATTCTAACCATAATACATATAATTATCATATCGCATTCTCCATTCTTAAGCCATGTGGTTTTGCCTGTTTAAGACTTTTTTATAGCATAATAATCATAGGATTCAATTTTCACAGAACTAGTGGTTTAGCTAGTAGTGGTTTGTGCTTTAGAAGCCCTTGCTGAATATTTATTTCCTGGGCTTATGCCATAAGGAAAATCCCCGTCTTCAGTAGGAATGGTATCCACGTAGCTGGAAGCAGAGAAGGACTAGCAGTCTGTGATAAGTGGTTTTCTTCAATATAAAAGTGAATCAGGAAAGCATAGAAGCTATGGAAAAGCTGTCATACAGTTGCACGGATGTTCCTGGACAACTTCTTCCATGCTGCGGCAGTGCTTCCTTGTATAGGCTCAGCAAATGGCAGTTTCCTTGAAGACTCTTATGAAGATTTGCTTATTCCAGCATACAGAAAACATCATGAGCTTTATTCAAGAAGAGAAGGATGTAATCTTTGTAAGAATAGAGCAGCCAGCTCTATAAGCATAGGGTCTTGGGCTGTGCGTGTGTGGTGAAGTAGGAGAAATTATTAGCTTCAGCATTACAGCATTCTTCATAAAGTTTCAAAATACTGTTTATTTTCATCGTTGTCTGTGTGAGGCAAATGATGTGTTACAGCAGCTTACAGACAGGCAAACTAAAGCATACAAAGCTATTTTTATCCTCACTTAGGTCTTTGCTTGCCTGGGCAATGCTTCTGCCAAGTTAGATGATTTCTGTCTTGAACACTCCTTTTGTAGCTGTGGCTGTTTCTTCATCTGCCAACTACTGCTCTGTACAGACAGAAATTATTTAGGCATGATCTGCAGTCTAGTTGTTTGAGGTGGTGGGTTTTTTTTTCCTTTTGGAGGAGGAGTGGGTATATTGTGTTGGTCTGGACATGCAAAAGTTCTTCTCAGCAGTGTTATATTCAGCAATCTTGACTGACAGCGTAGAAAAAATACGTTCAGAACAAGTATTTCAATCTGTAGCCTGAACAGCTTAAATGAAAGCTGCAGAGAGATTACTTTTCAGCCCGGGGAGCTATGCCATCCTAAGATTCTTAGAGGACTAACGGAGTCAGGGGGAGAAGTGGAGAAGTGGACACATGAAGTTAAATCCTGCTTTGAATCCTCCCTCAGACCCTGAAAGCTGAACCTTCCTACTCTAAAGCTAGCATTTCCATATTCTCCTCCCTTCTGTAGGTTAAAATTTAAAGAACAAGGGTTGGAGTGTGCATTTGGGGCTTTTAATTTATTATAGTTTAATTTTTGAAATGCTCTGCTGCATGAACTTTGAGTTCTCATTAATTTATATTGAATAAAAATCCTAGCAGAATTTCATTCCCTGGTTAGTGTCTAAAATGTATCAGATTAGTTAATCCCATGTGGGTAAATTAACATTTGATGCCACTGATAAGAGCACTGTTACTTTTTATTAGTCTTACGACTTTTAGCTTTTTCTGCCAGTGCTTTTCCCTGGTACAATCTCACATGATTATAATGATTTTGTATACAGTGCTATGTTTTGGCTCTAAGAAGTATAAACTCATTAGGGAATAGTCAATATTTATTAGTAGTTTACCATAGACTTCAGGCAAATCATTGCCCTAAAAAGTTGAATTCTGCTGTGGTATAGTCCTATCTTGAAATAAGCATATTATTTTGCAAATTAAAATACAGAATAAAATTGTTCTTCCCATGTTGTTGCAACTCTGCATATGATATCAATAAATATTTTGCTATTAGCAAAATAGAAGAAGTAATACGAGCTTTCATCAACAAAATGGATGCAGTACAGAGTAATTTTTAAAAATAGAATATATTTTCTTAATGGAGAAAAAGGATGAGGATCTGGGTACTGCCTGCAATATATGCATGAATGGAAAAAAATGTTTATCCATTAGCTTTGTTACAAGCAGAAAATCCTGCAGAACCCTTGAATCAGCTGTGTACTAGATTTCAAAAGTCATCTCACAATATTTCACAATTCTGTTGAAGGCAAAACAGGGGAGGGAAGCACATTTACTAGGATGGATTAAACAGTACCAATAACTTGTATTCATGCATGACATTGATAATATCAGAGCTCCTGTAATATCACATGGGCAAGGTCTGTCTCACTGAAGCATTTGGATGTGGTGGCTAGTCAACAAGGCAGGTAAGGAAGAGTCCTGTCCTGTTCTCAGGACTGGGTCAGTGGTAGTGCAATGTTGGCACAAATAAGAGAATAGTATAGCTCCCTCTAGCTGTTATTATCTAGGCAATTTGCATACAGAAAAGATTCAGGTGGCGATTTTTAAGTACTCAGAAACTTTCAGTAGAGCTGATTCCCCTCTCCCCCATCAATTTGTTTCAGAAAAGAGAACCTCTTTATGAGAATTATACACTTAAAATTTTTATGGGAAATTATCAAAATGTGTAGTGATTTTAACACTCCAACACTCAACAAGAAAGGAATAAGGTAGTCAGAAAAAATATTTCACACTGCTTTATTAACAGTTCTAAGTTTTGAGAAATCATTACCATTTGGGTTGAAAACAGCTTCTGAGAAATTCCTGTAACATGGGAATTTGGGTCTGAAATTTTGGGCAGATGTTTCCATATTTCTATAGAGGAAAAGCAGGTTTAACCTGGATAGGAAGCACTAGGGAAAAATCTTCAACCTGAGCATACTCTTGAACGTATTTTTTCTTGCCAATCCCAAAAGAAGCAGCTTTAAAAAACCCAAACAGATAAAGTATAACAGAGAGAGAAGAGAAGCGAGCACTGTTCAGGTTCCGTAGCAGCCCAGGAGCTGAGCCCAAGTGGGTGTTGCAAACATCAGGAGCAGCAGGCAAAGGTTGACTGTTGGCAATCATCAAGGGAGCTGGACTTCAGAAATGCTGTATTTAACAGTAGGAGCTAGGCCAGGTTGTGTTTTGTACTTGCTGGGCTTAGAGTCTTTCAGAGCACCTAATAGCCGGAGGGAGAATGTCAGGAGCCAGGCATTTCAAGGGAGAAGTCAAGGGAGCAAAATTTCTTGCGGGAGGCACAGATCAGGAGATTTGGAGTATAATGAAATAATCATGTAGCTTTTATTTGTTAACAGTGAGCATTTCAAGGCGGTGTTGTTTGCACATGTCTGGGACACTGGTATATGCCAAAGCACCAATGGCAGGACCGATATTCACTACGGGATCTCACACAGCAAGTCTCTGCAAGACAGGAGGTTCGGTTTTTATCTTTTATCACTGAAGACTTGTCACAGAACAAGATATCTAAGACTGAATTACGGCATTTAATTATCTTTCATGTACAATCATTTGAAGGAAAAAAGTATTAATCAGATGGGCTAGAATGTCACGATTTAACTTACAGAAATTCAGCTTTGACTTCCATCACTTTGTGTACTGCACCAGTGGGAACAGGACCATTTAGGTGACTTAAGTGTTTAGGCATCTCATTGCTATTGAAATGGTATAGATCAGGTGCAGGAATACCTTAATTCCTTTTTCTCTGTCATCTCTGCCAAGGAGGGATCACAACAGTTACAAGGAACTACCAGAAGTGCCATAATGAGCTTGTATCTGGATTTCAAAGTGCTGTAAATGGTATTCAATCACAGTCAGTAAAACTACACTATTCCTGATCTGACCATCATTAAAGTCTTGGATAAGAATCTGCTAATAAGGGCTTGATATCTCAGCAGAGGCACTGCAGAAGCACTGTCTGCTATCCATTAGCTATACAATTGCTAGTTCTTGCCAGGGATATGACCTGACTTGTTAGGAAAAGCCCAGTGCTGCGATGCATAAACATGCAATGAAAGATTTGTGTCCTGGTACTTGAAAAGGGGGGGGTGAGGGAAGGGAGATGTCTATACTCTCTTCCTTGTCTTTTGTATGCCACTGTGGTTATTTTGTATGCAAGGGGTTTGTATGCCAGGGTGCAGTGATCCATTGCCTTGCCTCAACTTTCTGTCTAGAAAACAAGAAAACACCTCATGGAGAAGAAGCTGCTTGGTGCCTTGAATACAGATGATGCACACAGAATATTTAAATCTCGTCCAAGTTTTGTTTAAGATTCCATTAGGATGCAGTTGTGAATGAGCTTCTTTTTGCCTATGTAATTAGAAAGCAGAACAGATGGGAAAGGCATAGTTTAAAGTGATGTGTTCATTAAAATAACCAAAGCTGCAAAGTGTTTGTTCCCCAACAGCGGATTCAGGATATGAGACTCCTCAGGCTTACGATTTTTTTTCCCCTCTTTTGAGTTTGACAACTGTGAATGACAACGATGAGATCTCTTTTGCATCATTTTTATTGTTAGATGTCACCACTGTTCCTTAGGGCAGATTGATTGTTCATTCCGTCAAATGTGGTTTGTGCTCAGTTAAGATATACTAGGAAGCAGTGGGTATTAAGAAGCAGACACTACATCAAGGGATTTATTTTAATTGCACTTACTGTAAGAAAGATCTGTTGGGATTTAAAAAATAATATAGTGGTTTTAATGTTCTTTTAAAAAAGATCTGTATGGACTGTATCCTGATAACTACTGTTATCCCTTGGGTTATTTCTACTCTTAACTTTCAGGGATTTAAATTAAAATGAAAGAATTTTAAGAAATATAATTAGGGTCCATCCCCCCCTGGTCTACTTTTGAGTAGAGGGGGAAGTCTTCTAAACTTAGCCTAACAACGTTGACAAAATATATACCAAAGTAAATAAGGACAAATCCTTATTCCCCCTTCCCTTTTCCCCTTCCACCCCCCGAAAAAGCAGTGGGGAGGAAGTATTACATAGTTTAAAAAAACAAAAAGTATACTTTATCAGAAAGTTTAAGCCACACCAAGGGAAGACACTGGTAAGTGCCACTAGAAATCAGTAGAAACATTCCCAGTGAGAAGTAATGGACACTGGATAGGCTGGTGTGCTACTTCAGCCTTCCAGATGTCAAGATTAATGCTGATAGTGACCTTCCTGTAGAGTTACAGCTTTCAGCTGCTGTGATAGAAGGCTAATTTGGGGAATGAATATTGGATCTTCCCTGTCTTTTGCTACCCCTGCAAAATGAATTTTATCATATCTATTTTCTAGGGAACTTAGAGTGTCAAGGCTTACTGAAGCCCAATTCTTGTTGCACCTCTGGAAAGCTGCTATTGAAATGCATGGGGAGTTAGGCCAAAGGTTGGGTCTAATTTGCCAGTTTTTAGTAAATATGGTCTGATTTGGGGTAAATTCTAATAATGAATTTTGGAGAAGAAGAAATCCATGTTGTCATTTCTGTCCTCTTTCTTCTCTGTGATATTTAACTTTTTACGAAATAAATATAGGTAATCTTAAGTATAGGGGACTGTAATCACGCTGCTATTTTCTCAGTATTTGTTGCATTCTGAATATCAGCTTTTGCTGCTTCTGAAGCAGAATGCTCATTATTTGCCCACCATCAGCATCATGCATGGCCTTGTCTGCAATTCCATCACCGTTGTTATGTGCTGGAAAAAACAGCTCTTCAAACATGTAAAAGCAAATCCCTACCCTGAAGATAGGGACTGGATTACAAATCCAAAATTAGCTAGAACAGCAGATGAATACAAGAAATATAACAATGCACACTGTTTATGATAAGGATATAAACAATGTTTATCCGTGCCAATATCAGGATGAGATTGCTTTAATTAGAGGTGGAGCCCTATATGAGGACTGGAGTCTCTGTGTTAGAGGGTCCTACCTAACACAGGGTGAATGCGATCCTTGCTCGAAGCCGCTTGAAGTGCAAAGTGTTTAATCATCCAAGACTTCTGTATGTATGTAACTTTTCTCAGTGTGACTAGACCCACTCAATGCTATGATGTTATTTGCTCTGTGTAAAGTTAAATATTTTACTGTCTGTGTACAGACAGTCTTTATCTACAGTGATTAAATGGACAAATAGAGGAAGACAAACCAAAAATGGAAACCACCATTGGTGTCCTACTTAAGCATAATGGTGACTAACAGTGCAGGTAGATTTATGCAGTTTGGAAGTTTGGGTCTTTTATATTATTTTCTAGGGTACTGTAGAAAATGGCTGCCCATATTTTCTCTGAAGTGCAGTGAATGAATGATCTCGGTATTTCAAAGTTTTCCTTTTTGTCTTGATTTATCTTTTATGTAGAGAAATGACAAGCAATGTCTTGGAAAATAGCAAGGTATCAAATAGTATTGATTTCAGTCTATTGCAGTGACCTAGAAAGTGTTATTTCTCATTGAAAGATTAGGTTCTGTTTTTCTCATACAAATAAGCAGATTCAAACTCTTAAGAATGTTTAGGGTTATTATTACATAATTGTTAAAAAAAGGCATTTTTTTGGTTTCCTTGCTGAAAGGCTATAGAAATTTTCCATGATTAGATAAAAGTAATCCCTTGAATTATAACTACCACAAATCCTAAATCTTCTATCTACAGCTTTTCACAGTTTGTTTTCGAATGAAATTCCTGACTAAGGATCCTCTCCTCCTTTCATTCATGTCATTGAAACCTTTTATTACTGATTTGAAAAGAGCAAAAAACTAGTCTTACTGCAGTACTGGTGGGGGTTTTTTTTGTGATTTGAAGTAGAGGATGATGAACAAGCGTGACTAAAACAAGAATGGATTCTTCTAGTGCAAATTAATCTTTCCAGTTTCAGTCATGAATGCAGAGTAAAGTACCAAATATTTCAAAAGAAAGGAGATTTCTAACTGAAATGGCACAGACATTTTCAAAAATCATCAGTGTGTCCCTTTTTATAGATCTGTAAGTTCAGTAGCATATGACTGTTCAGATAAAAATCTAAAATCTGTAAGCCTACCCCAGCTTTGCTACTTACTGATAATTTATCAGGGGAAAATGATAAGAAAGTAAGGCTAACTCATCACGTAGGCTTTCTTCATGTGCATTAAAAGGGAGCTAGCTCACTCAACTTTGAATAGGGAGTGGAAATGTATAATTAATTAAAAGGAAATTATACATGAAATTTTGCAAAAATAGACCAACATTGACTTGAATTCTTTATAGTCCTAGAAATATATTAAGTGCTATCTTTTGCATGTGTCATTTAGAGATAGGCTATGTTTTTCATACTGTTTTCAGTTCCACAGAATGAACCTGTAGAATCAAATCCAATAAAACCCCCAATGAAATCCATTGTGGTTTTCATAATTAAAAAAATTAGATCTTCGAACTTCGAACTCCTGTAATGATGCTAATGCTATTTGTTAATGCTTTTCTCTATTTGGTGAAAAATCATGAAAATATTCAACTTTTACAAATTCGTAGCATTCTGAATGCAGTTTTATGTGTCTTCTGCATCACCAAGTGTCTTTTTCAGTAGTAGACTCATTACACATTGTTTGGTCAGTCTGCAGTAAGAGCAGATCAAATGACTTTCTGTATCTTGTTTTGAAAGTAAAGCTTTATGAAATCTTTCATAGTCACCTTTTACCACAGGAATGCTCTGGCTGGCTCCGCTGATTAAGACTTTTAGGCTTTTATGCACAGGAAAGTTTCTTGGATGCACAGAGATATGTGCGCCACGTGCTCAATGTTGACTTCACTGTTGCTGAACTTGCAGTTCTCTGACATCTTCTATCAAAGGTTACAGTCATTCTTGCCCAAGTAGAAATTAGTTGCCCTGTTTGTGGTATAAAGTGCAGTATAAATAAAAGTATTCAGTGACTCTCTTGGTTAATGTCACTGAGTCGATTATTTTGGCCTCTGAGTTGGTGAATATGTTTGATCACATTGAATTCTGGAATAGCATAAAAATAAAAGTAGGAAGTAGATATTGTCTGCAATTGTATTTATTGCACCTCTACTACCAAAGAACCCCATAAATGTTCCTTGCCTGTTTAATGAAAGTAAACTATATTATATGCATATGTTCAATATCTTTTAAATACTTTGTAGTTCTAATATCTTTCTAATAATTTGTAACTCACAATGATTTCATAGTATATTGTAGCATTTGACATTAGAAGGCTGTACATGAAGTAAAACAGGGTATCATATAAAAAGCCCATGTATCCAATGCCTTTTTCTGCCATAATAAAAAGTGCAAATAATGCATGTAATAAAATAAAGAATATAGCCTGTAACCATTAAAAATAAGCAGTTTACAACAAGGTGTGAAGATTAATACTGTGAATAACATTTATTCAACAAATCTAATATACCATTGCAGTTTTAGTACAAAGAAATGCTCAGTGAAAACTACTAACATGCTGTCATTTTGCGTATTCCTTAAAGATAATTCATTATTCTGTCATAATATGCTGTCCATAAAATGAAGTGTATTTTGAAAATAATGGCATATTGTGGAAATCAGGTTTGATTTCCAAATTCGCGACTCCTTTAAAAAGGCAAAATGTGTTAAATATTTTATTTGTCAGTAACTTCTCTCTTCCCAGTTCAATATCAAACCAACTTCTTCATTCCAGTGAAGAAGCTGGTTTTATTGAGCAAAATATTGAATGATACGCTGACCTGTGAGTACGTGCACATTTCTGGGCATGTGAGAATTTTGTACCTGCTTAGAGAGAATGCAGACACAAACATACTTAAATTCCTCCGATGAATTCAGGGCCTTTCCAAGGATCTCACAGTGGGCAAATTTTTATATAATCCAACTTTTTTCAGAATTTATTTAGAGTGTGCACCTGAAAAAAAAAAGAAAGACTTTTATTAATCCTTGAACCAATAGGGATTAAATGTATCACAAACAAAATGAACAAAGTAATCACCTCCCCCAAATTACACAGCTTGATGAATCCAAGGGGAAGAGGAAACTTTTAATTGATCCCCACAGGCTGTTTCTGGTGAATGGCTGACGGCTGCCCAGACTGATCACCATTCCCTTCCCATGCTGGTCTGCTAAGCAGCCCATTTAGATGTAATCCAACGTGTTTCTCCTTCACCCTTTTGGCTATTTATTTATATATTTATTTGCTTGGAAAAGCTGGAAGGCAAATGTGAAAACGAGATAGAGAATTAGGTCAAGAAACCAATGGGATAATATTGTTTGCTGCTGTCTGCAATATTGACTAGAAGTCTTGTCTCGCTTATTAGAGATGGTTATGGGGCAGGCTGTCTTGCAGTACTCGTGTTTCTATCTCCTGGCCTAAGTGTGACTATTGTGTCACATATCTTTAACTTTTGTCAGGCATGAGGTGAAGAATGTTTTCCACCTCTTCTTACATCAAAAAAAATGGGGAAATGCATGTTAGCATTCAATTTTTCCAAACTTTTCAATGGATTTGTAGGTAAAGACTTTCTGAGACCTAGTTGCAATTTACAATTATTATGTTTATCAGTTGAAGAAGTTGAAGTCTCGTCTCAGTAATACTAATGTACTAAAAAAAAAGTTGTACCGTGTTATCATTAAAAGTCTTTTCTTTTAAACGTGTGGAACGAAATCTCCTGCCTTAATGTAAATCTCCTGCATAAGTAAAAAGTGTAAAAACCATGATGTCTATTTTAGCCTTCTTACAGCTATAGTGTGTCAGCCTTCTTCAAGAATTGCACTGCTGAAGGACATTTTATTGATGGATTTATCACCTCTGTCTTTCACAATGATTTTTGAATGCTCACATTTGAACCTTACTTTTTCTGGAGCCACCAAAGGGTTCTTTTACAAAAGTGGCTTCTGTACGGGGGCAGCTTCTTATCCTTTGTGTGTCGTCAGTCTCAGATATGCCAGTTGGACAGGGCTGTTAGGTTAGGGAGAGAAAGTGGCGTCTCTGCTATTACGACACGTTTGTAGAGCTACCTGTTCCAATCTTGTTGCATAGTATTCATGAAGAAGCTATATTCTATTTTGAAATGACCAGTTATCATTCTCTGCAAAAACAGAGCTAGTTTGAATTTGGGAATGTCTGGGAATACATTTCCCTGCAAGTGCTTTCAATAAGGGTGGTTTGGGTTTTGTTTTCTTTTGTTTTTTTTTTTTTTTTTTTTAAAAAAAGCATTTAACTGTTCCCTATCCCTAAAGTATCCTGTTTATAGTGCTGGGTATAATTACTTGTAGTGCAGGGACAAAGTATCTATTGTAAATCTTAAAAATGTTAAAAAATTAGATGTCATTGGCGTAGTGCTATGTTTTTAATTACATTGAAAGGCAACCACTTATGACATCAAATGATCTCACTGATATCACAACATTAAAATGTCCTACGACCTGCAAATGTTAACACCTGTAGCAGCTGAATGAGTTTTAGAATTGTCTAAGACTGAGGCAATGCTGCCGCCTAATGATGGGAGTATATAAGATGCAGTATAACAAAGAGTTTCTCACTTGGCAATCAGGCTAGGTTTGTGACATCAGTTGAAATCTATAAGTGAAATTAAAAGCAGTAAAAACTGGCCCATGGACTAGACTATGTGATTTCTTGGTGTGCCAGGCCATTTATTTGTTCCAAACTTAAAATAAAAGAAAAAAAACCCCAACCTGTAATTATTTGAAGTCTGTGAAGTTTTTGTTTCCTGCATCTTAATATCTGCTATGAATATAAAAAGAATTATTCTCCCTCCACCTTTTCTCTGTATTGATAGATAATTGTTTTTGTTTCATTTATTGCCTAATACTTATTATTATGCTAAATATATCATTATGATGTCTATCTTAAATTTTTTATCATTGTCTGCAGTATCCAACTACAATTTTCTCCTCAATGTTTTTTCTTTCAGAAGAATATGGTATTGCATTAATGTCTTAATATTACATTATGTATCATTGGCCTTCTGTATTTAGAACAGTTCAATGTAGTCTAGTGGCTGAGAAGAATATTCTTAATAGTATTACTATCAAGTTAATTCATAGACCCATAAAGAGCAATAACACTTCTGTGAGGCATCTGCCAATGTAATCTGTGACAGCTTGTACACCCAGCAGATCAAAACTGGTTCCAGCCCTGCAGTACCTGCTTTTTCAATTCTGGTAGATCTTTCAGTTTGTGCACTATAGTGAAACATAGGAAAGCAGAGAGCTTGCTTTTATTTCCTCCCGTTTTATCTATATTATCTCTTTACATGAAATGCTATTGAAAAGGCATGCAAAATCCAAAGATTGTTATTGATTTGTGCCAACTTACTCTGACAAAGGATTTCATGGCAAATTGGTCAACCCTTGAACAATTATAATTTGGCAAAAACTAATAAACTGTAATTAAGGCATTATAAAAGCATTGATTTGTTAGCAGGCAGCCCATTAAATCATTATAATTATATCATAAAATGATTAAGACAACAGAGTTAATGCATTTGAAGCCTGTGTTAAAGATGCATTTTTTTTAAAAACGGTGCAATCATATTTCTCTTGTGTATGTTCAGGTTTTTTTGGTATTATACTCCTCTCAGCTGGGCTGCCTTCCAGCCGTCAGCATCTTCACAATGTGTTCACTTCAAAGTGAGTGTTTGAGGTTTAAATCTCTCTGCTCTGTTTCAACCCAACAGGTGCAGGAGGTTGGTCTCCATCAGACAGTGATCATTACCAATGGCTGCAGGTGGATTTTGGGAACAGGAAGCAGATCAGTGCTATTGCGACTCAAGGCAGGTATAGCAGTTCTGACTGGGTCACTCAGTATCGGATGCTCTATAGCGATACAGGGAGAAACTGGAAACCATACCACCAGGATGGAAATGTCTGGGTAAGTGATTGGTGTAAAATGGAAGCATACGCTGTAGTGATGCTGATTGTGTTTTTAGGGACTGTACACCTTGTACAACTCTTGAGTGTTGCTTTTGTGAGGATAGAACAGAGCTTAGCTTAAAACGTAATGATTCAATTCACAATTGCTGTCAGGAGGCGTGTCCCTGGATTAGCAAAGCCCATTTGGGATGACAGTAGTTGTCAGAGCATGCAGATATTTTTTGGTTGTTGGTATTCCTCACTACTCTCTTGTGCTTTGGCTTTCCTTTCCCCGCCTTTTCTTTTTATTAATTTCATGGAGTAAATGTGAGACATGACAGTAGATTTGAAAATTCTGCTCTTAAACATCACATTTTGGAAAGTGACTTGTTCTTTGTGTGTATATGAGCTGGGGAGCCATTTTATCATGTATGTATTGTTTTCCATGTAGGTGCTACAGGGATATTTATGCTATAATAATTTTAGCAAAAAGCATATAATTTGGTGTCATCTTTTACATTTTTCATGGATGAGCTGCTAATTTCATTCTTGCTGAACACAGTAGCCTTCTATTTTGTTGACAAAAAATGATAGCTATTACTTAACATGCCTGTCCTCATAGCAACTTTTTCAGATGGTTAATCTTTTTCAAAAGTATACTTTGAAAACAGCAAAATGTTATCATCCTTTCTGAAACCAAATTAAATTGATTAGCTATTATGCCTCATCAGAAAAATATTGTCAAAGCAGACAAGATTTAACATTGTGCTATTTTAGAGTCACATTTTTGCCAGGTGTTTCTTTTATTAAAGTCTGTTATTAAAAATGAATGTCAATATTGAGCATAAGGTGAATGGTTTTATCTATATAAGAAAAACTCGCTTAATATGTGGAGTACATAGAGGCAGTCATTTTTTATTGGAGTATTGATTTATTGAAAAAGCCTCCTCCCTGTGCCGGATAGGATTCTGAAAGAGGGAGAAATTAAATTCAGAGGGACAGACAAGAGTGACAAGAAAAACATTGGATGCTGCTTTAGATTCCTTAGGGCTTGGTGGTATGAATATTGTTAATCAGGGTTGGGGGGAAGCTTGTTCTTAAGTTTGGTAATATAAAAAGTTTCTCTCTTAAGGCCACTTATGTATATAAAAATACTTATAACCCGTAGTGTTTATGTTAGATGTAGAAAAGCTTCTTCAACAACTGCTATTGAAATCATGAAGAATTTGTCTCAGGGGAATGGGAAAGGACTATACAGCTGGCTGAGTGAATGATATATAAAGCAGGACAGGTAGGCTGAGGAAAAATCTGTTCTTACTACCTTGAAGGGAAAATCTTTTGACAACATGTGATTTGGTTGATTTAGTCACATCTGTGCCTGTTTGTTTCCAAAGTGGCCCACCTTTCTGACGGCTTTGTAGAAAGTCTTTATTCTTATATTTTTTGTTAATACAGAAATACTGAAAGCTTCTTCATGAAAGAACATTTCATTTTTCTCTTTATTACCAGTTATGTATGATTGGGGAACTCGGGGGAAATACTATTGGTCTGTTATTGACCATCGATATCACTTGCAAAAACACGAGAGGAGTTATGCAGAAGCCTGCTAGTTCTATTTGGAATGCTAAATCTTTGGGATATACTTAGCAAGCCGTTTGCTGCAGTACTGCTGCTGTTCATGTTCTATAGTTTTTATCCAATACTAGAAAAGCAGTTTAAAAAAAATAAAAAAGCACTACCCTGTCCCAGCTTTTTTTTTTAAGAATAAAGCTGAGCTACTAGCAAAAAAAAACCCCAAACAACCTAGGAGTCTTGGCTCTACTTCTAACGTGCCTAAAACTGCGTTGCTTGAGTTGTTAAATGATGGCTCAGTCTTGGTTTAGTCTTGAAAACACTGTGCTTATTAGCTATAGTAAGTCTTAAACTTAATAAGTTCCGAAGGCAAAGGAGGTGCCCAAGCATGGAGCAATACCATTATACTATTGCAGTAGTGTTTCAAGGAGACAGAATTTCCTGATTTGGAAATAGGGTGGTGTGGAATTTCCCATTGCATCTTCCTCTTAGTGATACTTTGTACAAGAAATTACAAGCAGCAGAAGCTGTGAGGGCCACATTAGCCAAGTATCCAGCACTGGCAATTTAAACTCATAAAGTCAGATTCTTCCTTTTAGAAGTTTTATCCCCGAGAGGAAGGCGCTATATAGCCTTTGATTAATGTCCCTCCTCCATCATCCCCATGCCTAAGTGTCATTGTTTTCTGACAACAATAAATGTAAAATTAAAGGAGAAAGCAAAGAAAAAGAAGAAAATAGGAGTGCAGAGTTCAACAATATTTAATACTAAAACAGCTATATCTCATCCTCTGGCTGTGTCATTTGATATCATGAGAAACAGAAGGAAATAAAAATAAGGATTGCTTAGATGAATTGGAGAGAGAGCAAAGGAGAAAAAAACATCCAACAAAGATCTAGTTGAGAACAAACCATGATAATCTGGATAAAATGCTGAAGTGACCCCTTTCTGTATGCATTAGTCAGGGAGGATAAAAAGTTCTATAATTACCTCCTAAGTAGGAGAGAAATCAAAAGGCTCTCAGGAAATCTGTGATGGGGAAAGTGCTTTTAAGGTGAATTTAGAGTAAGCTTCCCAGTTCTGTGAAGTAGGTTTTCTGACCCCACCCCTCCTGGGCTTTTGGATATTTTCAATTTCCATGAATTTTAATAAGATGAGTGAATGTGGCCTCTTTCCATAAAATGCCTAGCAACTAGAGAATTTTGATCACCTCTCCTACCTTCGCTCTTGCAGTCTGAGATTCTAATTTTGATAGGTCATGAGGTTTCCCTTCATACGTCAATCCACTGGGGCATTTCGTATACACAATACATCTTTGTTTTGGTCTAGATGCTCACTTCAGTTTCTACATCAATGCCATCTGTCTATTTGCCTAAAGAATACATACCAGACGTGATTCCACATATAATGCTGTTTCTATTTCCTAACTCAGATATAGATGATGTAAATGCCTCACACTAAGCATAACGCAAATACCCCCTATAGGTATAATAAGAAAATGCTGACATCTTAGGAAAACATTGAGACTCAAATTATAAATACTAGTGGCAGAGCTGAGCACCTCTTAGTAAGATTCAGGCCTTTCCTAAAGGAAATGGGAAGATCCTGGGTATGATTGAAGAGTTCTTATGAGGACTCATCTTTTAAAATTTGCTTACTGTAGTAGAACTTGTGATCAGCTCTCATCCATCTCATTTTCTTATTCTTGGGGATATCAATGTCAGGGTGATGAAGGACAAAGTGTTACTGTAATTAAAAGTTTCAAAAAAACCTGCTGGCGGGAAAGGTGGAGTGCAGATCCTTTACACATAATCTCCAAATCATATTCTGTAGCTAACTCTTATCTTCAGCCTCAGTGAACATCAGTAGAGGCGCAAAGATGTAAATGAAAGCAGGTTTTGCTTTTTTACAGAAAATTTAGCCCTGGACAAAGTGACTGCTGCTTCAGTTGAAGCAGTTATGTTTTTCTGGTTTTGTTGTTGTTTTTCATTCAGTTTTAATGAAACTTAAAGTGAATTATGCATAACACCTGCTTTTGTAGTATTTTTATTACTGAAAAGATATTGAGTGATTACATAGCTTTCACTATGAGGAATGATTTTTGGAAAGGAATTTAATTTATCTACCTACTGCCTTTAAACATGATTATTTTTTTTTCACAGAATTCACAGAATGGTTAGGGTTGGAAGGGACCTCTGGAGATCATCTAGTCCAACCCCCCTGCCAGAGCAGGGTCACCTACAGCACGTTGCACAGGACAGCGTCCAGGCGGGTTTTGAATGTCTCCAGAGTGGGAGACTCCACCACCTCTCTGGGCAGCCTGTTCCAGTGCTCCGCTACCCTCAAAGTAAAGAAGTTCCTTCTCATGTTAAGATGGAACTTCCTATGTTCAAGTTTATGTCCATTACCCCTCGTCCTATCACTGGGCGCCACTGAAAAAAGACTGCTCCCATCCCCCTGGCATCCTCCCATTAAGTATTTGTATGTATTAATAAGATCCCCCCTCAAGCTTCTTTTCTCTAGACTAAAGAGACCCAAGTCCCTCAGCCTTTCTCCATAGGAGAGATGTTCCAATCCCCTAATCATCTTCGTTGCCCTTTGCTGGACCCTCTCCAGCAGTTCCCTGTCCTTCTTGAACTGGGGCGCCCAGAACTGGACACAGTACTCCAGATGCGGTCTCACCAGGGCAGAGTAGAGGGGGAGGATTTCTTTTAGTGCTGCTCATTCTGTTCCTTTTTTAGGTGAAATAGTCAGAAATCCAGTATGGTAACTGTAAAATTAACTTTGTGTTTCTCTGGGCACTGAGGAGCAACTTACTGTTTGAAAAATGTAGTCTCTTCTTTTACATGGTTCCCCATTGTATTGAAGGAAGGAAGTTGGTACAGCACAGTAGATTTAGCTTGCCTAGGAAAATGAGCTTTTGGCACTTCAGAGTATTTTGACATAGTATTGAGCCAAAGCCATTGTGAAATGAAGCAACAGTGAGTTGGATGATTAACTTTTTCAAGCTCTTTGAGACCTCAGATGTTATATACTCATGGGTGCCTTTGGAAATACCAACCATCAGACAGACCTAAAGTAACATTTAATGTCTAGGTAGATACAAGGCAATCATCTGCAGCTCTACCTAGCTGAAATTATGTGGGAGCCATCTGCTCAGTGTTTCTGTTTGTCCTGACATGCTAATTCTGGTTAGATTATTCAGAGAAAAATCTGCAAGCCTTATCACATTCCTAGTTCCTTCACCGGCTTTACAGAGCATCATTTATAGTTAACCAAGGACTTACTACATGCGTCTTAGAATACAATGATTTGTGAGTAGCAACTGCAAGTGAAGAAGAATAAATTCTAGCATACACTCACTCTGTTAGGACACGTAAGAATTATTTGCTTTGTAAGAACTGTCACTGCTTTTTCTCTGAGAGCCAACTTAGTTCCACGACCCTAAACTAAACAACATTGATGAAGCACACTGCAAAAGAGTTCTTGAGTTTGACACGTACTGCTGCTCTCCTTTTTTTGTGGTTACTCCATGAGATCTTGAGTGGAAATTTATATTATAGAAAGATTTGCTAGGTTAATGGGCTTATGGGCCTGGGTTCTTTTGCTTTTTCTTTTTAAAGTACTTCTACTGAATTAAATTATCTTCTTAAACCAATTTAGTTTATATGATATTATACTGACTTTCAGTTATGGGAGCATTTCAAAAACATGAAATGTAATTAGAATGGTCTGTGACTTGCCATTTCTTGTTGCTGGATTGCTACTAGAACATCAGATGCTGTGCAAACCTATTTAAACATGACAAAGTGGTTTGATATATTAGTCAGTGCAAAAGTTTTGACTAGTGTTTATAGCAAGGCCCTCAAGTCTTTGGGAACGTTGTGAATTTATTGTTGTTTTCTATTTAAGGATGCCCTGACCTATCCTGTCTGGAAGGATTTTTATGTCTGGTATCTTGCTGTCTCCATAGCAATGCCTGCAAGGTGACCAGTGTCATTTTTACTGGCTTTTAATTCTCCAGGTATTTTATTGCTAGAAACAGCTTTTTTAGATGTTAACTTTCCTTTCATGTGAAAAAAAAAAAAAAATCTCATTTTTCTCCTGCAATCTCTTGTGTGCCTTTTCTTAATTTCATTATGCCTTAGCTTTACTGGATGTTACGTCTCTGAGTCCCTGTCTCCCATGCCTTTACCTTATAAAGATCGCTCCATTCACTTGCAACAGCCAATATCACTTTTATGGGTGTATTAAGTGAATGAGGTGGTGTAACTCCCACCAAAGTCAATACGTCTCAACACAAAGTGCACATTTCTAACCTATACATTGAGAGCCCATGACTGAAAGGCTATGGATACAGGAAAATATTTCCTTTGATGTAGCAAAGCTAAACTTTCTCATAGATCTATGTAACAGTCTCTGCTATTACGTCAAAAAATATACTAAACTGTTGATAGAAACAGTTTATAAACTCAGGCAGTTGCCGACAAGGAATTTTTAGAAACCCTGAAGAAAAGAACTTTACAGATAAACATCAGTGCTATCCTGATGAAGCCTGTTTCCTAATCTCCTCTTCTCTGTGTGGAATCTGTTAAGAGAAATTTTATAAATTTTTAATGCATTTAGAGAAACACACTTGGGGTTATCTGGAATATCATGGGAAAGTATATGGAAGCCAAACACTGTCATGGCCACAGACTGTATTAGTATTAAAATGACATAAGATCTGATGGTCTTTTAAATGTTGGAATACTAAGAGTAACAGCAAATTGGGATAATCAGTAATGCTAGTTTAAAATCCTGATTTTTCTGAAAAAATAAAATAGATACTTACAGGACTGTAAGTAATAATGTATTTCACCTATGAAGCTATGACCTGATTACAAGACCTGCTAAACATATTTTTGCTTAGAATCCTTGAAATCACATATTTTGTGCAGGAAGAAAGACCTTTTATATTATTTTTAGCAGAAACATGGGTTTGTGAGTTTGCTTATAATTTCAAATAACATTTTTTTAAGGGAAAGGTACACTGATATTTTGGAAATGGATTTGATCATGATTTTTTTCACTGCAAGCTACTCATCCTGTAGAGAGAGAGAAAGATTCTATAATTGTCTTAGGCTATCTCTAGAGGCACAAGCAGAACTATATTAATTTATCACAGAGTATGCCAAGTAGACAGAAGACAAAATTCCTCCTGGTGCAGTGGCAGACAGTGTCCAATCCCTCCCTTGATTCTATACAAACCATTAAATAAATTCCAAATTGGAATAACATATTAGAGGTTTGCACTGTAGCCTGCTAGAGCGTTTCCATTGTAAAGGATTATTTTCTAATCTGTTGTTGTTAGCCTGAGGACTACTTGTCTGTTTATGTTAAACCATCAAATTTTAAATACAGATATTTAAAGGCAGGCACCTAAATCCATTTTTTTTTAGTTCTCAGGTGGCTTGGTTTTCAAATACCTTACAGTGTAATCATCCTGCAATGAATACAATGTGCAGGTCCTTAAGCAAGGCTGCAAGAGTGCATTGTCTACTTAATCAGATCAGCAATGACGATAGTCGTAGTCATGGGTGAATAGCACCATGTCTCACCTAGCAAGCCTTTCTAAGACACAGGTTTTGTAGCTCATTCATATCACCAAGGAAAACCCTCACCGGCTGCTGCACTGGGCTTGCGTGACAGTAGTGCATCCAATTCTCGGCTGGTATGTACAGAGCTGAGTTGAGTGCATCAAATGGGCTCTTAAAAATCCTAGCATAGTTGTGTGTGTTGTCCTCAATCCCTCAATTGACCTGAATTTTCAAAGCTCTTGAATTTTTACAGGTTCTCTATAGACCACATTTGAATGTTTAGATTGAGATCTACTGAATAAAATGGACTGTAGCAATTTCTTTGCTTCTTGTCAGCCGTCTTGTTTGGATACCGTGTATGAATATATCAAGTAGTTTATGTGGCTCATATTATAGCAGAAGGCCGGCATATGACCAAAAGTCTACTTTATGGCACTTCTGATCTTTTATTGTTAAAAGATAAGGATTTTTTTTATTTTATCATATATTGAATAAAAGGTCAATCAAGCATAGTGTAGCTAATGTTTCATTTGAGAAAAGCATAGTTAGAAATAGAAGTTCTGGTGTTCTCCACAGATTAAAAAAAAAATTAGAATAATTGTTATACAGATATTTGACATGCCTTAATTTAAATTAAAAAATGTGGAGTTATAAATCATAAGTCTTGCCCATTTACTTAGACATCAGGTTGCATTGTGTTATAATACTTTTTTGATGTATTTGGCATACATGCTACACTTCTAGACGTAGCTGTCTGTAGCACTGTCAAAAAGCTGATCTGCCAAGGACTTCTGTAATTGCTTGCTATTTTTCTCCCATGAGGGTGATGAAACTCTGGAACACGTTGCCCAGAGCTGTTGTGCAGGAGCTGAACTAAATGACCTGCAGAAGTTCCTCCAGCCTGTGATTCTGGGTGGTGTCTGAGATTTGCCCAAACTGCTAACTGTTGAAATGAAGAGACAAATCAACCCAAATATATTCTGTGTTTCTCCCCTCTTTGACATACGTGGCTTTCATTTCTGTCTGCAATTTAAAGCTGGCTTCAGTTTCTTTGGTGAGATGTGCTATAGAATATCCCTAAATGTTAGGAAACTTAGATGTTAGTTCTAACCTCAAGGCAAAACCCATCTGTATCACCAGTAACCTAATTGCAGTTCAGCATTTCCCTCTTAATAACGCATTTGAGAAATGATTTAAGTTCTGATCCAGTAAACACTCCCATGTCTAACTTCAAATATTCAAATTAAAGTATTAATTAAAGTGTTTAAAATTGAGTATACACAGTCAGGGAGTGTGCCCAAGTGTGTTGGTACAATACTTGGGGAAATAAAGGAGCAATGGTCTTACTGAAATTCTTTGGGAAGTACCATACTACAAGTAATAAAAACCTTACTTAAATGTTAGGCAGGTGTAAAGCAGGAAATGTTCTCATCTTTCATTTGCTTGGCACTGGTAATAGTGATACTGTGCACAAAGCTCATTGAAGCGAAGAAAAAATTGAAGGCATTTTGCTGTATCACTTCTGTTGCCTGTGATATCTGGTATAGAGAAAACATAGCTTGTAAAAGATTGTCTTCTGTTTGCCTCTTGGCTCATTAGGTGGTAACTTCCCAGTGAAGATGAGTGTAATTACTTAGGAGCAAGTAAGTGTTGAATCTGCAAACATTCACTTCCATGTAAAGTTTTGGGCTTGTGCACCTGTGGAGTTGTACCTTTTAGCCTGTGGTCCTGCCTGGAGACTGTTACTCGTTAACTGGGGAGACTGAGCGTTGCGCAGAAAAATGTGAGATAATGCACCTTGGGAGGCTGACAACTTAAGACCAAATCCTGCCAATACACTTGTAAGTGTCTGACTTCAAAATCAGCACAGTTGCTCAACTAAGATTACACAAAACTATTTACTTGCACAAATACATGTGATTTGAAACCCCCTTAACACTAGAAAGCGGACTCCTTCCTTCATGAAAATCACTGTCTGTTCTTTTTCCTGGAATTTAAAAATAAATTACAAAGAAAAAAAACCCACCGCATTTCTTTAGCGGTGTATAAACTCCAATTGGCTTCAGAGCAGAAGTGCATTTTAAGGGGAAATTTGACAATGCTGCTGCTGCCACACTACCTGTCTGTGGCTGTATTGATAACTTCAGCCTGAGGGTTCTTAATTTGACACCTTTTATGAGCAGTAAATTCACATTAAAAATATGAAAAAGATAGACTCAGGCCAAGAAAACCCTTATGTGCCATTTCTTAAATTTTCTTCTTGCCTTGGATTCTTTTTTTTTAAATATCTTCCGACTCCTTAAGGTAGTTAGAGAATAGTACATTACCTATTGACCTAGGTCCTATTCAGAAAGGTATATATGAAATCCCTTAACTTTTAGCTGGAACTTAATTCTTGTTGGGCTCAATAGAAATCATGAGTAAATTAAGTATGTGCTTAACACTTTCCTGAAAAGTGTTGCTTTTGGATCATCATACAGTCTGTACTCTGTGGTATTTTACAAATTGTTTTTGTATAATACAATTTGTTATAGGTAGTTGCTTTTGTACACAGATAATGAGTTAATCTTTACTAGAAACTCCTTTAGTAATGTGAATAAAGATTTAAAAAAATTACTGAAGTTTCTGAATTGCAGCACGTCAGTGTTAGACACAACAAACCTCTTCAAGTAAGGAATTACTGTGGATTAATAGTGTTGTAACTCTAATTTCTTGTAGACAAATAGAGCAAAATTTGCTTTAATTTGTTTCCAGTCTCTCAAATATGTGTATCAAATTGCTTTATTTTATGTACATAAATTTAACTAAAATGATGTAATAGAAACTTACAAAGGTATAATAGGATTTGCATTTGTGCAGTTGCAGGCAAAATTGGTTCATATTGATCTTTAAAACCTGAGATGTAACTATTCCTCCTAGCACTCCTTGTTGCGGTATTTTGTGCTGCAGACAGAGTAAGTCTTGGCTACTGTAGCAATAAAGGTTCAGTAAGGGCTAAGTCTTGTCTTAGCCATAGTATAAAGTTTGAGTTAGCTTGGTCATGCCCTTACCAATAGTGTTCGGCTGACAACGATATTTTTTCTCTTTAAATATTAAACAAAATGTCATTGGCTATGCTGAATGCTGAGTTGTATTAAATGCTAGTTTTAATTAGCGTGTTTTCCAATGCACCTAGCTAAAGTTAAAGAAGTGCTTGGTGAGCATTTGTCTGTGCATTCATCCTAAAGAGACTACCCACGGGAAGAAATTCTTCCTGTTAGGAGGAATAGTTGCACTGTCGTAGTGTTAGGAAGTATAAGTGTCAAAATCATTGTTTTGCAAACTGTTTTTCAATGTATTATCCCGACTTTGTCTTATGAAATCAGCGATCAAAATTCTCCATAAAATGAACTACTAGGTTTTATTAGATTTCTTACTCTCAGGTCCATTCTCTGAAAATGCTAGAAGAAAGTCATACAATGAATCACTATCACACTGAGGGTTGTTTATTTTCATGCTTAGGTCATAAACTAAGTAGATTATAGGAGGAAGTGACTTTAAAAAAAATAAATAGGAAAGAGTATACTTCAAGAAAGAATGACACATAAACTTCTGGCCAAATCCAAACACTTGTACAAAACTTGTGATTAATGATTTGCTGGGCAAAGTCCTTTCAAACTAAAAAACATTGAAAGTGACTGGGGAAGGGGATGAGGAGGAAAAGCTCTCTCTTCAGCGCATCACTTATTTGACCTTAGTTATCTCATTCTTTTGAAATATTTAGGTGAATGAGATGAGTTTCTGTGTCCCTACACTGTGTTACAATATTTAGATAGTGAGTTATGAAAAAAGTTGACGCCAGCTGAGGATAGATTCAGTCTTTTCTTTTTTTTTTTTTTTTTTTTTTAACTTTTCAGCTTTATTGGTCCATATCATAGATTTACTGGAAACTGAGTGCAGTTTTGCACACATACTTCTCCTGTTCCCATCAAGTCAGCCTCCTTAATTCATGATAGATTTTACCAGAAAGCCAGAGAGACAGAAGCAAGGGAGGAGAGGAGAGGGAGAGTACTGTTGGACAAACATACTCAAGATATGCCTCTTTAAAGCAGCATTTTCAAAGCCATAAAAAGTTCATATTCATAAATCGGGTAACTCCCAGTGCTCCAAGAAATAAGGCAAAGCTGCTGACATGGCACTGTTGTTAATTTTCCATAGAGAAAATGAGTTCAAATGCAATTGGGAGCAACTGTAACACAAACTTAAGGCTTTTGAGACTGGAAGATTATGATTGTGTTACACCTGTAGATATAAAAAGGATGGGACAGAGGTTCTCCAGCAGAGGTTAGGGACTAGGTTAATATTTACTTCACAATGAAATAGTAAAGGCAGAGGTCAAACTCCCTTGGGGGGGTAGGGGGGGAGAACAGAAAGAACACATCCCATTGTACCATGTTAGACAACAAAACCATAAGAATTCTGCAGATAGTAAATGGCTAAACCTTTTGCTGTGTCCAATATTAAAGAAAAAAATAAAATTGAAAGGTAATTGTTAGCTTGAGGAGGGAGGGGAAACCCTGTCAACCTCAAGTATTTAATCAGTGGAAATAAGCCAGGAAAGAGAGGATTCCTGGTGCATGAGAGCAGATGCTAATGACAGACCTCAAGCTGAACTCTGTAAGAGCCTTTTGGCATGGCCAGGCTGTCTGTGTCAGGTAAAAAAAAAAACAACCACAAAACAAAAAAACTTTAGCTGCGAATCAAATACATCAATGACAAGAGTTCGTTTTTGACTATCTCACTAGGCAACTTATTGATTAGATCTTTCCCCCATATTTCATTCAAGTGTGTGAATAGTGGAGTGCTTTTATTATTGTTTTTGTTGTTTAACATGAAGTTACTGACAGATACATTAGTTCAAACTGCTTTCAGATTCATTATTCTATCATTATTTTCAAGGTTAGGTTGATAGGAATCTATTAAGTTCTGCTACCTCCACTTACACAGACCCAAAGATTGCTTATTCTTTCTCCAAGAGGCATGGGTCAGAATAAACTCCTCTAGCTGGTGGTAGCTCCAGTCTAAAAATATTCTATCACTTCAGGACAGTCTTCCTTTGAACAGCAAGCGCACCACGAGCTCCATAATAGAGACTCTCCCCAGGCATGACATGGTGATTAATCAAAGTACCCTTTTGTCACATTTTAGGGCTTCTGTATGATGGCTTATCCTGGTATAGGTTGCCACAAGAAATGCTGGAATCCTGTTTACATTATAGCTAGATGTGCATAAAAAGGTGGGTTTTGTGTTTGTTTTAGGAATTCTTGAGGGCATAAGAACTAATTCATGGCTTCCTAGCTCTCGCACATATAACTTTTTTCGCATCTCTAGACTGCTTGATATGCATGAGGAATATCTTGGGAGTGAAGGGAGAGACAATTACATAACCTGCTGATTCTTAACATCTTTGGCTAATGTATTAAGAATGGTGAATTAACATATCTGTTGCAAATCTTTTGACGTACTATGCATTGGAGAGGAAGAAGTTCTTTTTATATGAAGGTGCAGACTCCCTCCCCACCCCCACCCCCTGTTAGTACTAAGCTGTAAAATCCAAAATTATTGTGATCTGATAGTATTTAAGCAAATACTGTTGTCACAGTTCAGTTTGAAGGCTAAAAGCTTCAGTCTTTGAAATCAGATTTTAAAATGTATTAATTTCTGAATAAGGGATATACCCATTAATTCTGTAAAATGGCTTTACTGAAAAACTACTTATATACTTATTGTACGAGTACAGTGAATGTAAAAAAGCTGCAGAGATGCACAAGCTACAGCAACATCAAATTTCTATCCTATTAGTAACACATAAAAATGTGCAAGTGTATTCAAAGCTAAAGTCAGTTATCCTACTGATAAAGATAATACAAAGCTATCCTTTCCACAACTTGTATTGCTACCTTAAAGTACAGCGCTGTAGGAGCATCATAGGTGTCAACATAGATCCGCTCCCTGAAAGCGTCAGAGCCAGCAGAGCATTAGCAGGCAGATGGCTGTCTGTGAAGAGATGCTTAAGAGATGCATGACTTCCTCTTCTGAACAGCACCTGACTGTATGCCTGACCTACGAAGGGAAGGTAAAACTCAGAGGTAAACAGTGCTCACTGCTTCTTTCTGAACAAGGCATCTGCATAATGACATCCTTTTCTTCTCGCTATATTTTAACCTCCTCTTTTTCTTTTTTCTTCACTAACTAGTAGTGTCTGCAAGGCACTACCACTCATTCAGTTCTCTTTCCACTACAGTAGAAACCATCTCTCCTTGAAGTACAGTGGTGTTATTTCACACACTAAAGCCAGAGTCTCCTATCAATAAAATCCACCCTTGATTTTCCCCCTAGTTTGATTCCACTTTCCTGCTGTTGTCAAAACAAATTACACTGGGTGTAACATACCCGAGTACAATGTAATGGATTCAGTTTACTGCTAACATTATTTCCTTTTCTTGTGGCAATTTTCATTGACTTTTCTCAGTGTTTTGGTTTTTTCATATTCTGTCTGCGCTGAAGGTGGAGAGAACTTTGAGTTAGTTTGTGGGGGTTTTTTGACTTTTCAAAAGTTTTGAAAGACACCTTGTGCACAGGAAAAGGAGCATACAAAGCAAGTGAGGTCAGAAATCATAGGTAATGGTGTTCTAGTGTTTTGGTGTTCCTTGTCTGAATGCAAGGGAATATTTCTACCTTTTTTCTCCTTATTTCATTTCTTCTAGCATTAAACTGTAATGAGGTACTTTTAGGTAGACAAGTTTAAATTTTCAGCTTTGTGGGGACATTTACTGGATATTCAGATTTCATAAAACCACTAGCACTTAGTTGCGCTAAATTGTGGTTATACAGACTAAAATAAGCAACATCTAATCAGAACAAGCCTTAAGCCTTGAAGGTCTTAAAGGATGAAGCAGGAATATGGTAATACATAAATGGTCCAATGTGATACTTAAAAGGGTCTTTTCTCTTTCTATGAAATTTATTGTAAAATATAATATTTTTTGCAAATAATGGCATTAATATGCTGAACCTGGTGCATTATGGAATATGGTTCAGCATGAAAACCTTTTCATCTGTTTAAAAACCTATGTGTGTCGTAGAGACAGAGAAAGTAAATATCATGGATATGGATTACAAAACCTTCTTAAAAGAAATAGACTTGTAGGATCAGTGTCAGATTCAAGGAAATGTAATAGAGATTTCAGTTCTCTGAACTGTGTTAATATTTGATGTGGGTAGACAATGTGTAATGTCGTTGGGACTAAAGAGAGTTTCCTGGTGCTATTTAGCATTGTCTCTTTACTCGTTGTTGAAAGCTGAAGCCCAAAGAACTATATGTTGTCATGTGAACCAGAAAAAAACTATTCTCAGTATTAGAGAAGATTTTAGAAATGCATATATAGGAGATACAGTTTTATGATGTAGTGTTTGTAAAGATGGATGTCTTGGGTATTTGTTACACCAATCCTGCAAAGCTTTGCTATATTCAAAAGGCAATATTTTCAAAGTTTGATGTGCAAGAGACGGTGATTACTTCTGTCTGTCACTTTGGAAAATGAACATCTCCATATTAAGCTCTCTTTGTAAACTATGTAAGAATTTAGTCATGAGATCTGAATTCGAGATGAATGCAAATATGAGTATTTGAATGCAAATATGAGGCCCAGCTTCATATTAAAAAAGAGCTTTACATGGAAAAACAGGCTGTAGTTCTCCAGAGCAACACTTACCTTCCTTAACCGTGACATTATCTTTCTCTTCCTGCAGTTTCTTGCATTGCTCGCACTTTTAGCTCATTCAAGAAGTTAGTCTGAGGGTTAACACTCAACGAGCCATTAAGCGACTAGTGTGTATTGCAGAAAAAATAATGTTGTGGTATTAACTACTGGTTATACAGAAATGCCAAAGGGCAGTGCAACTTTCAGAAAGGTTTAGTGCATGACCTGTCAATCTTCATATTGTTTTAACCTGGCTTTTAGCACAAGTTCTTGTGAGAGTGAGAAACAAAGATGCATCATTCGTTTCTCCCACTCTCTTGGCTCTTCATATCAATATATGCTGCTTTTACTCTTCATTGTATATTATTGTTTCCCCCTGTCCCTTGTCTCCATCTTCCAATCATAGTCAGTTTTCGCTTGGTCCACGGTGAGCAGGCTGTATTAGAGCTGGCTCAGCTTCTATGTTAATGTAGTTGCAGAGCTTTTGGGTAACAGCTGCTTCCCCCCCCCCCCCCGATATCAGGCCATATCTGATCTTCTTTCATCATATCCCCTTGGCAGACAAACTCTGATCAAATCATGTGTCCGCTCAAAACTGTAGACATACTTCCAGATTCACTCACGTGCTCGCTCATTTTAGCTGAAACTTTAACAGGTAAGGAGAATTCAGTCAGTGACCAATTTTGATGTGCTAAAGGTTTGAAAAAGTCATAAGTAACCCCAAACTGGATGTTAAGAGGCTTGTTAACTGAACATATAAACCTGCCTTGGATTACTGGGTTGTTTTTTTTCCTCTGTAATGACAAATCACTTGTCTGCCCTCCTCATCTTACAGTTACATACCGTGAGACCTGATATGATCTTGTCTCATGTAGTCATTGTAATTAGTGTCATCATCATACGTGTGAACCATCATTCTTAGTTTATGTACCACTGTTTTTTTAATGCACTAATAATCCGTGTACACTCGTCACTCAATGCTGAACAGCCAAGGCTGCAGCACAAGCTGTTTGTTTCAGAGGAGTTTAACCTGCAGAGAATGTTACCTCTGTGCTACTGTATCACCAAACACTTTTTGTAATGATGCTGCTCTGATAATCTTATGTTAGGACCGGTTCATTTGCTGAGGACAAGATGACTTATGAAGCCACAAACTAACTCCCTGGCAGCAGAAACAGTACCAATAACAGAAGCTGTAGAAAAGTGGTACGGGAGTAGAACTGACCAGCTCTCAGGACTAAGTGCTTGACTGAAGGCAGCTTAGCTAAAAATGAAATGACTGTTGGTGCATTGAAATGCAAGTCCTAAGGAAAACAAAAGCAAGCAAGTACAATGATAACAAAATCATCATGTTAAGAGCCAGATTTCATGTTTTCTCACTGATAATGAAATTGTGCATGTCATGCATTCTCTCATTTTCCTCTTGTCTCTCTGAAGTTATCTAATGGCTGTAGTCGCCATTTGAAACAGATCTCTACACTGCTGAATGCCACTACTGCCATTATCCCTATCAAGTATCTCTGGCCAGGCTGCTAAATTTAAGTCTATCTCTGTTAAACAAATTAGAGGTAGCATAAATACTAAGCACTGTGGAAAAATACTTCCATACCTGTAGTCTGTTTCTTCCTCTCACCCCAAACGCAGGACTCTCATGTCTGGTCTTTACCAGTTATTTGGGTGCTACTAATATAAAAGCACTTTCACTCTGTGCTTTCTAAAACTATGTTGTGGAAATGCTGCTTCTTAGTCATCTTAATCTGAGAAAGCTGTAGTGTGTGGGAGTTGTTTGGCAGGGTTATCTCGATGTCCTTTAGATAGACCTTTTATACCATAAATGAACTAAGAGATCACTGCCAGCATACATCAAACAGTCCTATTCAGAAATCCTGTTTCACCAGCAGAATAATTGGCCTGAAAAATGACTTCTAGAGATTTACACTGTAATCTTC
>NW_009649316.1:280065-384803 GCF_000708025.1 Charadrius vociferus | reverse complement strand
TGCTGCGTGTATGATGCTCTGTATATGGCTATTATTGGCATTAAATCAATATTGGTATTAAGTCAAACTTGTCAGTAGACTGTGACTTTAAAAAAAATATATAAACCTGCTGTGACTTTAGAAATGCTATCTCATGGGATGCTTATGGTGTTATACTAGCAGACCAGAGAAAACAGAGGAAAAGACCTGGAGAAATGAAACGCAGTATTGCAGAAGGTAAATTGAATTTTGAGTAAAGAAATATTATACATCTGCTTGCACATGTAAAAATCTTAGTTGTTGAGGTGTTCCTTTAAAAAGCCTTGAGCTGTCATGATTAATTCACTGTTTGGAACTCCCAGTTTTAGAGTACACTATCCTGTTATTGGAAAATTAATTTAAAACATTGATTATATTAATCTTGAAAGTGTCTCTTCTAAAGTGAAAAGATTGTATATTACCTGAAATAATCTGAATTTCCAACTTAAAGTGATTTTTATAAAGAAATGTGCTAATGATGGCAACTAACTTCAAGTTAGGAAGTTGGTGAATGATAAACCTACAGATGTCTGTACTGTGTAATTACACTACATACAAAGTTTATGAAAACCAAGACTTATTTTGATCCAGATTTGGATTACATTCCTTAGCTGAGACTTGTGTTTTGTTGCATTATACGAAATCTTCTCTTTCCTCTCTTATTTCACTAAGCACTGTGACCTTTATCTAATAATTTTAGTCTTGATTGTCCTACATAAATTGCAAGTATTAGAGAAGAATGGAAGATTCAAGATCTATTTTAAAAAACATTTGCTAAACCAAACCATTCAGTAAGAGAAACAAAGTGCATTGAGATAAGGTCATTAAAATGCTAACAACCCTTATTCAATAGGGGACGCTTGTTCAAACTACAGCAGAATTTGGATAGCCTTTGGGAAGAAATTGGGAAGTATTAAGGAGAAGTTTCTAATGCTGTATTCACAGAAACCACATGAAGCTTTCAAAATAATCCTTTGATCTGAACAAAGACTACTTGATCTGCCAATGCTAATTGGAAGGGACCCATTCTGGGCCTGAAGGGCCAGAAGTTTAACTAACAGTGTAAAATGAAGTTGGGTTAAAAGTCTAATATTAATGAGAAATTTTAATATTCCTAAGTATCACAAGAGCATAAACAGAAGCAAGAGTCCAGAAAGGTGACTGAAAAGTTCTGCTTATGATGGCTTATACAGGAACAGACCTGAACTCAGGATTTTAATGCTGAGTAACCAGTACCTTGTAGTTACAGGATGGGTCTTCAAGTAGCCATTGTATTGTTCCTGCTTGAGGGATGCACTGATGAGATACACAGCTGCTAGTGGGATTTATCGTTTAGAAACTATACACTGGTAATGGCCGCTTACAAGGACAAGATATTTTCTTCTTGAAATGATGGATTTGTCAAGGCTTTTTCTGAGCTGTCCATACATGTGTTGCAAATCAGCAACTAAAGGGGCAGACTATACTAAGAAATATTATTACTAACACTCTCTGAGTGAATTTGATTTATGGGAGACATTTTGAACCTGAAAGTGAGATAAAGCATTCAGTACAGGACAGGTGGTTGAAGAGAAAATCTGCCATTAATCTCCTAAAAAGGAAGATTTTTCTTTCACTAAAGGGAAAGATTTCTTTCTGTGACTAATGTAGCCTCATGGGGTTTATTGCTTTTGCATGTTTTATGCTCTCTCTAGTCATTTCTGCACTGTTTCATGTTGGACAAACCTCGTAACCAACATGGACAATGTTTGTGCCTAAATGAATATTCTGGAATATTCTTTTTTCAGTGGTGCCCAGGGATAGGACTAGGGGTAATGGGCACAAGCTTGAACATAGGAAGTTCCATCTTAACATGAGGAGGAACTTCTTTACCTTGAGGGTAGTGGAGCACTGGAACAGGCTGCCCAGAGAGGTGATAGAGTCTCCCACTCTGGAGACATTCAAAACCCGCCTGGACGCTGTCCTGTGCAACCTGCTGTAGGTGACCCTGCTCTGGCGGGGGGGGTTGGACTAGATGGTCTCCAGAGGTCCCTTCCAACCCTGACCATTCTGTGATTCTGTGAAAGGTCATAACAGTGACTAGACAGTTCTTTCCATCAAAAGAATACAGCAAGAGGAAAAAAAAAAAATAGCAAATCTGTTTATATACCACTGAAGACAGATTTAACGGATTAATGCAACTTAGAGTAGAAAGGACAGCTCATCATCAATTGCTGCATAACTTGTGGATGTTTGACTTCATAAGAAAAGACATTATGCATTAGTCTCACTTATTTGAGAGAACCTGAGAAGTCCTTAAATAGCTTCCACCAAAAACTGTCACCAAGTGACAAAAGTAGTTCAGTATTACGCATGTTTCACCAGCTCCTTGGAGGAGCTTGTTATTAATATCCAGGAAAAGGAGCAATCGCCCTCAAGAACTCTTACATGTACCTGGCAGAAAAGAAAAGAGCAAAGCAAGGGTATGTCATAAATAGGTTGCAGGTTGCAGAAGATAAAAATGTTAAAGAAAATCTCGATCTGTGTGGATAGACTTGCTTACTTCCCAATAAAACACCAACTACCGAAAAATTTATATCAGAGCAGATAAGAATTAGCAGTCAGTCTGAGATCCTTTTCTGGTAAAGCAGAATGAAGATGGTCTTTAGGAGCCACCACCATTTCTACTCATTCAGAGGGAAGTGAACAAACTTAAATCAGATGACAGTAGTTCCTGGACTTACTGCCCCAGTTCAGGAGGCGTACATTTGTTGCTTTCCCTGATCTTCTTGATTTAGCAAGAAGTTGTTTATCATCCAACCCCCACCTGTTCACTACAACTCAAATGACACTGGGATGTTGTAAATGCTGAACAGAGGGTTGTTTGGGTTTTTTTCAGATTTAAAAAAAAAAAAAGTTTCTAAGCATAGCTGTAAGACTTCTCTTCGTAGGCAAATCTTATCAAACTGATCAGTGTACATACCAGGCCAGCTCATGTTAATGTGTATTTTAGAAATAAAGTGTTACTCTTTCAGAATTATCTGTATTTGTCTGTTGCGTAAAATATCAATATTTCATTTGGGGGCTAATGATAGGGAAACATCTATTCATTTAGTGGTCAAAACATTTCCTGATGGTCCATATGATGTTATGAATAAAGTCACCTTCTAAGACCTCGTATTGGTTCTGTCTGAGTTTGTGGAATGATAGCTCTGTGAATCTACAGGATATTTTTTACTCTTCATTTATCTGTCAAAATAGATTTCATAATTGCTATCGCTTTAGCAAGTAGCATTAATAGCTAATCCTCCATTTACATTTTTCCACAATGATAAAGTAGATTTGTGCCCACATGTGAGATTTTTACTTGTGAGTTATTCTGTTTAATATTAGTCATCCTATCTTTTTTTTTTTTTTTTTTTTCCCAGAGACTGCCTTGTCATCTAAGTAAATTGAGATTATGTACTTTAGAGCAATGTGCTTTTGGCATCTACAAACTGCTTTTTGTCGTGCTTGGGCAGTAAAAAGGGGCAAAGAGAGGAAGGTCACAAATGATGATGGGATTATATGACAATAACGGTTAGGTTATGTGAACAGGAAGTATGTAGTTGAATCAGCACTCCCTCTCAGTTGGGAGAATAATGTTCATGCCATGTGAGCTAACAACGTTTCTGTAATGTGTGAAAATTGCAGCCCACTTATTGCAATGCATAATACAGTAACATGGATTGCTTTCCAAAGTGTGGTTTTCTTACTATTCACTAGATTTAGCAACCTAATTACCTGTATGGCAAGCGAGCTCTCTACTACTTTTCCCAGGACTCCGTGTCCTACCAGTCTTTTGGTCAGATGCATGACTGGGGCCATCAACGGAGATACCAAAGTTGCCTGGCACTAAGTAGGGATCTCTTGAACGTGGTATTCAAGTGATTTTCCTCCAAGAATCAAAATGACTGGGAGACTTGGAAAAGTAGTGGAAGAAACCAAAGTATCTGGGATATCATCGTACTTATATAAGCCGGTCCTCAGTATCCTCCAGATACTATAGAGAGAGGTAAAAACAGGAATTGGCTTTTACCTTTGGGATAGTGGAGTCCTCCCTTATCAAAGTTTAGTAATGCTTGGCATAATCTTTCCAAGTCTTATTTTTTTCCAATACTAATGATATATGGTGTATATATGAGTACCACCACACACAGGGGCAGGAAGTATGCTACATCTGCACAGCAGCCCCCACCAGAAACCCCCAGCATTAGTGGTTCTGCTGAGCAAATACATAAAAATAAGATAAGTCTAGTGGAGTATGTACCAGGCTTTGATCTTAACTAAAGCCAGTTTGCATGCCTCTCAAAGCAGCAGTTTGAAGACTGCTGCTTATTGGAGAGGGGCTTTCTTTTCTTTCCTGTGTCACTTAAGCATATGAGGACTGCAGAGTTGTTTTGGAAATAGAAAATGTTCCTTTTTTTTTTTTCCACTCTCAGTGGTAAAGGTAGATTAGTTCAAAGTGCAGAACATCGCATTTGCTGGTCATGCTAATGTGATCGAAATGGGGAAACTGACCTGCCTAATGTCAAAAGTAGTTTGTTGTTACTTGTTTGGGATGTGAATACAATAACCTTAATCCACTAGTGTGAACAGTATTATAATGAAACCCAGAAGCAAGAGTCATAGGATTACCTGTTATATAAACACAGAGCAAAAAACTTTCCCGTTCATTCATCTAAAGAATTGTCCCTCTCAAACAAATGAGCAGGTAAGTAACCAGAAATTCATGTCTAAAGCCATACTTTTTTTGTCAGTCTGTTTTCAGTTGACAGTTGTTTTGTAGCCTCACTGAAGGAATTATGATGTTAATTAACAGCTTTTTGAAGCAATTTCTTCTAAACATGACTTTACTTCTTAACTGTTTTCACTAGAACATATGATCTGTAACCCTAATGCCAATTTTTCTGCAATTTCTGCCAGAAATGCTGTTTGGTAATGTGGGTTAATAGCTGTACAGTTCCTGACTGGTTTTCAACACAGCTGGAAATTATCGTTCAGTTTCTATGTGTGTGAAATTCTCATTCTCCTCCAGAATAATGAGCGAGGCTATGCTGACCTCTTCTTCAGGAGCGTGAATCAGCTATCATGTGAAAGCCTATTTCTGAGCGTAGACATTTTTTTGAAGTGCGTGGAGGTTTAGACTGTAACTCAGGCAACAGCCAGTACACGCCGTGCAGAGTATGTGTACTGATAAAAGCCCCAAAGTCTCTCCTCTCTTCTGTCATTTAAACAGCATGTTACATACTTCTTTGTTCCAGTCTTTCTTTAAAGAAATCCAATAAACTATGTCATCAAATATGTCTCCTTGTCTCCAGGTCCTTCACAGATCTTCCCTAAACTCTTGATGCATTTACACTGGCTCTGAAAATGCCAAGTTTATTCTACCTTCAACTCTCCTGTTTATGGCTGGTTGCCTGGAACTTTGTATTTTATGTGTCCATTTTTAGGCTTGATTAGTATTTTATGAGCCAGTTGCCCATTTTGATAATAAAACCTTTGCATTCCAGTGTTGCCAGCAACAACCACCACATCCACTGAATTAAAATTGGGGGAGCAGGGAAGACGGGCCGGCACTGGCAGTGGTGCTAAGCCTTCTAGGTTCTGTAAAGGGCATAAAATCATGTTTTACCATCTGTTGCTGGTAGCAAGAATAAATATTATTCAGTGACAGTCTAAGTGAATGGAACTTAATTAAAAAGGATAGCAAGGCTAATCATTACATTATCAAAGCGTAAAATGAGGTATAGATACCTATTAACCTATACATAGCTGAATGCATGATTAGGTTGAGCTCAACTCTTTGTGGGTCAGGTTTTACTACTTTGCTTTACCTTTCCCTTTTCCTGTGGCCTAGTAACTTCATTATTCTGTTTAAAATAATAAGTGTATACGCCTGGTAAGGCTTAATTTGTTTGTTAGGTTTGGGGTTTCACAGAGATTGGCTTTCACTGTAAGTAACTTGACAATTTAGGTGCAAACAAAATGGATTAAAACTAGAATGGTGAATAGTGTTGGGTTAGTAACACAGAGACTTTGGCTAGATGGAAAGCTCAATGCAATTAGTCAGCAGTGGCTGTTTCTCTCAAGTAGCTGAAAGACACCACCTTTGCTTTGTCATATAAACATGTCTATTGTATTAACTAGAGGATTCCTGAATTGTATTACAGCAGTGCATAGAGAAAACTTGAAGGTGTCACCTAGGGCAGTACAAACACCTTCCGGGTCTCAAATTTCTATGGAAGTGTCTCGGCCCAGTTTAGATCAGTTTGCCTTGGAAGTTAATTGTGAATAACCAAGTCACAGTGGTGAAGGTATGCTAATGCCTGTGTTCCCACTTCTTTTAAATTAGTTTCTTGAAGAAGCAATCCATATTCATGCACTTCACAAGTTTTTTGGTATACTTTTACGTCTGTTGTCCATCAGGGCCTCTGATTCTACATACAAGATTGACAGGAAATTAGGAAGAACAAGTAGGATTTAAATGAAAAGTTACTTACTCATGACTGAAAATTTCAAGTATAAAAGTAAAGTCTCTGGCCATGGTAGGATTCCAGTGTTTCTGCCTAATCGCTTTTGTATTTTTTTCTGGTTTTCTTCCCAATGAACAATGTACATCCTTACAAAACTCAGAAGCTTTACCTCTTTTGTTTCTGATCACAGGGAATACCGTGAGTAATGGCTGAAAGCTTCCTACCTATAACTGGCTCCTTTCTCTTGGTGTGAAAGGACAGGCAATGGTGGTAGTGTGGTGGCAGACCAATTGCCTGGACCAGGCACCCCTTTTCCTTCCTCAGAACAACACTGAAGCATGGAGCAAGTTGAAAAAGGGGAAAGTTTTATTCCAGTCCCAAGCCTTCTACATAAACAAGGTAAAATGTCACTAAGCACTAGTAAATACTAGGCTTTTGTTTGCACTGGAGTAAGGCCTCATGAAAGATTTCCGATAAATCTGTTGGGGAGTCTTTGCAAAAGACTTATTTTATATGATAAATGCACCAAATAGGCTTGTAAACCACAGTAAGGAAAATAAATGTGTTGTGCAGTACAGTGGTGGTCTCTTGATGTGCATTTGTTTCAAGCATATGAACAAAGCAATATACAATTGCCAGGCAGGGGGTGGTTATTTGTGTTTTCCATGTCGGTTGAAAATAAATGATGAGATTAAAACTTAATAATAGCAGAATGGCAGGTTATGCCTTACTTGTGCGTTGTGTTTTGGTTTGTTGTTTTTTTTTTTAAATAAATAAAAAACGGGTTTTGTTCTCTGCAGACACTTGTATTTGGAATCCATCTCCATTCATACTTCAAATGGGTTTTGAAGTTTTCCCTTGTGGACAGTGTCTTGTATGAAAGAGGCATTGCAAGTAATTTGGTATGATTCAACCAAGTTAATGGTCTCTGCTCCTATGAGGCACAACAAAACTTTAGTAAGAATTTCTCCAGAGAGCCTAGATATTTTGCTAGTTTTCAGAAACTAAGTATTTTGATTGAGGCTGTTTAGGAAATGCCCCTGTCCGATCAAGAATCGGAGAAGGCTAGAACTGCAAACTTATTGTTTCCACGTATGGAGCAAATTCTGGGAGTCCAGCATTGCCTAAAGGCAGATCTGGACTTCTCTCAGATTCATAGAACATTCTTTATATTAGGACAAATATTTTTGTTGTTTACAAAGAGACCACCTAAAGAAGGGATGCTCCTTTCTCCTCCTATTCTGCCATTTTTGACCTGTGCCCTGATTCCACCTCCAGCTGCAACAGAGCTTTGTCCTAGTTCAGGCTTTGGTTGCACTTTACTGACCCAGACAACTTTTGAATGAGGATTGAAGACTGTGCTCTTCATTAACATGACAGCCCATAGCTGGATGATGTTGCATTATCTGGGTGCACAGCATCCTTGCTACCTGAAAGTCGATGCTGAGGTAGGTACCCAAGGCAGCATCAAGCTGAGTGCCAGGCATCCCTTTGCCTTCTTGGTCACCAGGGTTGTTACCAAGGGCTTTTCCCATGCAGAAAACACAAGAGAATGGAAGATTAATTTTCCCATAAGCCTGTTTTCTCTGTTGAACTTTTGTGTGCTCAGTTTTTCCACTGATTGTGCATGAAAATAATAGTCTTCGTTGTTATTCATGGTTTTGTTTATCCAAGAAATTATTCTGGTTTTACTGTGGGTGTTAGTTATTAACTGTTGGAAGAACTTCCCAAGAGGAAGCATGTCAATACTTGTGTCTTGTACCAGAATTGTAAGGTGCTGCTGCAATGTACTAATAGTGAAGTTTTGGTACGATCTCAGAAACTTATAAAAGTGATCCTGCATCATGTTGACAGGAAGCTGCTACAAATTTTGCTATTTGTTGTCAAATGCCAGTGTAGGTTTATGAATGCTCTTGAAAACACTCTACAGGGAGCTGGAGAACTACTGCAGGTGAATTTTGAGTATGATTGCAAAGCATTTTTTATCTGGTGTGTTGGGGTTTTGAGGGAGGGGGGACCTCTTTTGGCAACTGAAGTTATCTTTTCAGGTCCTGCATGCATATATATTTCATACATTTTTGTGTATTTAGTGCATTATGATTCTGCCTTGTGTAGTTCACCAGCTGTTTTAAGCCAGCTATTCAGCTGTTAATAGGTTGGATATAGGAGTATGCTTCTTTGCGAGAGATTGAGAGAAGAGTAACACATGAATGAGAAAAAGATTTACTCGGTATTCCTTCTAATATGAAACTTGACTGATCTATTATAAGATAGTTGTTATGGGATTATAGTGTTATTTAAGTATATAATATTGTAATGTGGAAGGATAATAGTAAGTGCTATAAATATCCAGGAGAACCCATTATAATGGAATTACCTGGCACAACTGTCAGGCTCCACTGGCCTTTCTTGGCTGGCAGTCGTTTTCCCTACCACTGCTCTGCAAGTAGAGCAGCAGTCCAGTGGGGGAAGGTGGGAGACATGTCAGGGACCTGGCTTCAGGCCACTGGGCAGGCAGCTATTCCCAATAGGGCCAAGAGGTCACCTGTTGGGTGTGGTGGACAAGCACATTCAGCGTATTAAATTAAATCTTGCATACAAGATCTTTTTCCCTTTTGACCAATTACTTGGCTATAGATATGGCAGGAGCAGCATAAGAAAAACCATTGTTCTGCTCATTGTATATGGCACAACTGGGATTATCCTGGCAGTTTAATAGTCTTGAGATGTGTTTTCTCCCTTTCATAAATCTTTTACATGAAAGATGAGTACAAAGCCATTTTGAATGTAGGACTGAATTGCCTGAGAGTTGGAAAGGACATAATTTTCTTAAAGGTTTCACTGCAGGGTTTTAAGATCTTTTACACTGTCCTTTTAATTATATTCTTCCCTCATTGAGTGAAGGTAAGTAAAGCTTGTGACCATCTTGGTGACTTTTGTTTTTCCTCAAGCAAATTGCCAAGTTCAGAAGGAACTAAGATTCATCGACCTGCTTTCAAATATTTGTCTTCTCAAACCTCACAATACCTAATGGTAGTATTTCCTCTCACAGCTTCCATAGACATCAGCTGCCCACAGCAGAACAAAATTTTCCTGTAAACCAACTGAGCTTTAAGCAGACTTCTAGGATTATGAAAATTAATGGCTACTAACTATATTCCTGCAAGCACAGAGGGCTGCCTAAGTATTATTTCTCAAAACCAATGTAACTAATTTTATTTTCTTTTCCATCAGATAGTTTGAGGCTACAGAAGACTTCTGTTGCTAGTCTGCCTCTAGTATATGTACTGCACCTAAAAGACAGAAAAAGGTCTAGGTTTTTTCCTCTTTTATTCACATAATCTGCAAGCAATTTTACTGTTGTCTCATGTTTCTCTGCTCACTCAAGAACACCCAAAAGGTGAAAGCTTTCCTTTGCTCTATTACCTCACTCTGTATCTCCTTCTTTATTAGTTCCTTCAAAAATACTGATCACCACTATCATTTTGTACTTAACTATGCACTAGTAAAAGTCCAGTAGAAGGATGCACTTTGTCTCCCAGCAAGCTTGTATGACATGCCAAGGATCAAGTTAGTCGAAGACGATGAATCCTGCCAGTTGAGAAACAAGGATTCTCAGACTGTGGGAGACTTATCTGTAAAGGCCCACAAACTGCTTCAGAGTATGCAAGAGATATGCAAACCTCTCCTGAGCAGCTGAATAGGTCTACAGGAGCCTGTCTGCAGACCAACAAAGAGCCGCAATCTGTAAAGCTCATTAATTAGAGTAGATTTGGGAACTTACTCCCTTAAGTTATTAATAGCTATTTTACAGAATTTCACTCTGTAGTCTGCATGCAGCCAGTGAGTGAGAGGCTTTGTGGCAGCAGGGCCAATTTTCCACTCATGCTGAGGTTACGTATAGTGGGGAACTTGTGAAGATAGTGCAGACTCAGGAATCTGTGTGTTAAAAGTACATTATACACTTCTGCGCTAATAACTCTATATATTGGAGAAACTGGAAGCTTAGCCCAGGTGGAAGGTCAGCTGGAAAGAAAATCACAGAAAAATAGACCAAAAAAAATAGAAGTCTAATTCTCTTATTGTTCAACAGCTGTTCCCTGTGATTATTTCATCTAGTTACTATTCCTGGAAATAGCTGAGTGCAGTATGTTGAGGAAATATTACTACCATGCATTCCAGTGAGAAAATTTGTACATATTTCTGGACTGCATTGTCCTATTTTACTGTCAGCATTTTATAAAATCATTTCAAATTTCCTGTTCAGGTGAATGTCCGTTTCTTGTATTGCTATTTTCCAAGTGAGATTAATTTATTCTTTTTCCATAAAATAAGGCTGTTCCTATGCTCTGGATGAACTATATCTTGCAGGTTCTGAGATCATGGGGATATTATTAGTGCACTAGAAAATTTTGACCAGGCAACACTTCCTGAATGGATAGAAAATACTGCTTTTAGTTTCTTAAAATCTTAAAATATTTTTTTTAATAAAATTTATTGTTTCAAGATAGTTACAACTTAAGTGTTTTGTGAGAAAAGTTTTCTGAACCTAAATGTGAAAATGAAGAATCATTGTTGTTCTTACATCTGGAAGCAGTTTTTGGTATTAATAAAACGTGCTGGCAAGTATTTTAATATAAGCAATTATACTTTGCTTTCCTAAAATGCATTCCTACAGTTTCAGATCAAATATCTACTTGTCTGTCTTGAAATCTTATATGGTACTGCAGTGTACCATAATAATTTACATGTTTAATTCCAAAAGGCAGTATTTTATAAATGAAAGGAGGAAGTGGTACTCGTAAAATTCTTTGGAAACATTTTCAAAATGGTGATAAATTTTTACAAAGAGTATGGTAAGTGAGTCTATTTTATGATCACTATAATATGTGTCAAGTTTCCAAATTTTTGCTTCTTCACTAGCAAAATGAGTACCCTTACTCCGAGGAAAAAAAAGTATCTTAGAAATTCTAAAGAAAATGGCACTTGAGCAAAAAAGCCTCATGACAGTCTCAGTCTGGATACTCGGTTACACTGTGAAGTGAGAAAACAGTATGATTTCAAACTAGAACAGATTCAGGTAATAATCAGGAAGATCTCTACCAGCATCTAGAACAATAAAGTTTAATAATATTTAAATAAAACAAAGAGCACATGTTTTCTAAAAACATCCCCCCCCTCAAAAAAAAACACAACAAAAAACCCCCAAAGAGACCATAGAACCAAACCACCCTACCCCGTCATACCTTGTTCAGATGAGAAGTTAAATAGACATTGCTTATGAGTACGGACTGCTAGATGTGGAGCAAATCTTTGCATCCCAGAGTTCACAGTTAAGGAAACGGTATTCCTTTTTGGATTATGAACTTCTAGGAAGAGTTGAAGCAATGAACAAGAAGCCAAGGAAAACAACATAAAATAGAACCTAAGGAAAAAGAGACAAAAACTAGAATTTTTCATCTCAAGAAGACTTGGGCCTGATGGTGCTCTCCATGCAGAAGACCTCTGTGAAGAAGTAATTTATGTTTTATATCTGGAGATTATGGAAGATACTATTATATTATATTATATAAGTGTGGAGTGTAATAGTATGATATATAAAAGTAATAGCCTTAGATCACAGGAGGACTTGGCTGAAACAATAGGAAAATCCAAAATGGAAAGGACAATGCAGCACTAGAATAGATAAGAATGTGGACTCCTCAGTTGTGTTTATTGTAAAGCCAAAGTAACCATGGTAACCTACATTGTGTTTGAGGTGCGGACTGGGCAGTGTCCACCTGTTTTCTGTAATCTGGACAGTGGTTTAGGGCAGCCCTGTGCTGGTTCTGCATTACCCTGGGAACAGAACCACCCCCAAGGCAGCTTGAGAGGTGATAGTTTAATGATACCTCTCACCCTCTCCTAAACAGTGTTAATATGTTAAATCTGTCTACCCATCTTGAAGATGGTTAGAAATTTCAGTGTAAATCTCAACAGAATCACCCTTTAGGGAATAATTGATAGGCTGCTAAGTGAAGCTATCTGACATTCGAACATAAGCACTTAGGTAAGAGAAGTATCCACATGCTATAATCAAGCACAAGTAGTTAATTCTGTCTAATGTATGAAATCTTCAAGCTGAGAAATTCAGATCAGAAGGTTGACTGATTTATATTTTGTGCACTCTGTGCTGGAAACATACTTTTGATAGCATTACTGCTTTTTCTCACAACACTCATGGTAAGCCTTAGGCATTTTCAAACCCAAAGCTGTTTCATTTCTTTGGAAGAAACAATTTGTGTATTGGTGTAGGCAGAGGAAGGGTTAAGTGATCTTAGAGAAGATTCATTAAAGTGTAAACATTTCATTTAATGACTAAACCTTTTTTTTTTTTTTTTAATCTATTGGGAGTTATAGTTTCAGAATACTTAAAACTACTTTTATTCTAAGTGGGTAGGGGCTGCCCATAACAGTGGTTTTAAATCTGCTGTTGAGACTTGGTCTAAAATTTACTACAGTCTACGGTAGCTTTCACTAAAGTGTATGCAGGCTGACCTTGTTGGTTACTAATGTCATTAAATGTGACTTTTTCTTTTTGAGAATGATATTCTGATACGTGGAATTAACACAGTCCTGTTATACTGTCTTAGATTGCAATTTAAAAAACGTCCTCTTAAAAATGTCTGAACTACTGAGATATTGTACAGTAGAAAGGATCAAATCATGGCTTCTTGCAAAAGCAGCAACAGAAATGGAAATCAAATTACTTTTCAATCCCTCTGAAAGTCAAGGTTTAACTGATACTGGATACATTTAGAAAACTTCTCAAATTAGCTAATAATTAATTAGGATGCCTCCTACTTTTTAAGCCTTGCTTAAATTAAAATTAAAACTATTGATGGTATCTTACTTGTTTAAAAATAAATAAAACAGAGAAAAGGGAAGTAATTTTTTTTTAAACTCAGTTTGGCCAGATTTTTTCAGGCCCTTCAAATAGATCAAAACCAAACCTGTGCTTACAAGCAAAGGTGTGGGTCTGAAGCTGGTAAGATTGGTATATTGCAAAAGTTTGAAAGAACCAGAAGTGGAAGGAGGATACAGTTTATATCTTCTTTTAGACTGTGGTTTGGAACCAGGCTTGAAACAGCTCCAGTAATTCAAAGCATTACATTAACACTTTCTGTGTAGGTACCTATGACTTGTTCCTATGTCCCTGGGGTTCTAGATGCTGCTGCACCTCTTCTCTGGCTAGCACAGTCCCAGGTCCTTGGAAGGATGTGAAAAATAGGCTTTTTACCAGCCGTCTGATGATGAGATGCTCGTTAGCTCCCTCTTAGATCCCATATGTCAGAGGAGCAGTATTTAGAGCCTACGTGGTTTGGGTTTTTTTAAATTATTTTTAAAAAGTGAAGATCTAGGTTTTCTATGCTTATCTAGCATAAAGCTTTCTACGAAGCGGAAAATGTAGCAACCAATAGCGTACTGTTTCCTCTTGTTAGCAATAATTATAAAGGATACTTGCAATCTTCACATTCAAAGTGTTTTGCAATTGCAGGTTCTGAGTTCTGCTCCTGTTTAAGTCAACAGCAAAACTCCAACTGTCTTTAAAGTGACTGCATTAGGAACCTTCAGCTCTCATAGAGTAGCAGTGAAGGACTAGAGCCAGTTTATATTCTCTGTTTACAAACATATTCTGGTTTATGGCCATAGCCTGGCTTAGTATCAGCCTTGAATTTGAACTCTGGAGTTTGTAATTCCTCATCATGTCCTCAGACCATTTGGTCTAGACCTTGTCTCTGTAGAATGGTGAGAAAAGAAATTAGTTTTAACATGAAATTGATTTCCTGAAATTCCACGAGACTGCTTCTCCTCATGATACTTTGCTAACAAGTTAACGATCCCATTCATTTCTTAATCAATACACAGCAAGGGACCCCCATGACTTACCTCTCATGCCTTAAAAACATCTATAATTTTAGCCTTGAGGATACCTTAGAAAATTGGAGCATGCAGTCATTTTTATTCTCGTCTGCTGAAGAGCAGATACTTGCAGTCACAGAGGGGTTACCCATTAATGGTATATTTGGAGGCTCAAAGATTGAATGGTTCAATATATTTTTGCTGTGTCATATTTGGAGAGCAGATGTTACTTATGTTCTGAGTAGAAATTTGGTATTTCTGGCTATTTATTAAAAAAAAAAAAAAGGCAGGGAAAGTGAATTTACTTGAGGCTAAGGGATTTCAATTGTGATTTATCTGCGCAATAAAATAATGCTGCTAGATGAAAGCAAGCTACAAAAGCTGCGATCTTCCCCCCTGTTTATTGTAATGTAATTTGTAATTGGAGTTTTTGTTTGACAGCAGCCAAATCCAAATGCAGTGGAAACAGTGCAGCCAGTAGGAAGAAATAATCTGCTATTGAAACTTAACTCACCACCGCACAAAGCATTTTGTATACGTTTTGTAACTAGTATTAAAAGACCCAAGTTATTCTGTAGTAGTAGACATCACATGTGAGTCCTGGGAATTGATTTTGGTTTAGCTTGCTGCCCGCCATTAATAGTTAAGCATTGTGAGAGTATCCATAACAGTTCTAAAGTTTTGTCTTTTCTTGTTCTTGTCTGCTCTGTAAGTGCTCAGGACTGCAGACAGACACAACCATCTGCTACTTTCTTATATATAGCTTCTAAAAGTGAATTAAAATGGATGCTGAATTCAGTCCTTAGTTTCCATAAGAAAAGTCACTCTGTAAATGTAACACTAATAGGCTTTTCGGTGTAGGCCCAATTTGAAAAGCACTTACTGTCATGAATAGTCCTTTCTTTCTTGGGCCCCCACAGTAACAGAGCACTTAAGGCTTATGGCTACCTTAAAGCAATGAATGGCTCTATTGACTTCATGCACTAAAGTGCTTTGCTGGATCAAGTTTATTTCAGGGGACTTCTCAGATGAGAAAAGGTTTACAGAATCAGACGCAGATAGGAGACAGACTGACATGAGCATGTTTCATCGGGGCACAGTTAATATAGCCAGTAACCAGATTTTTTTTTATAACCTAATGAAGATACCAGGAAAAAAGCTTACAAAAGAATGAAGATGGCATAGAGGAAAAATAGCATAGTAGATGTAGGGGAAAAAAAAAAGACAGGGATAAGTAAAAATAATTATGTAAGTAAAAGTAATTTTGAGCCTGGTATATTGATTCTGTCTCAAAACAAATAAGAATATGGAATTTAAAAAGCACAGCTTCTATTTATAACCTGTGCAAAAAGGTTGCGTATTGCAGGCATTAACTGTGTCCAGTTTACAGATGCATGGCTCCTGCCTGTATCAGATCTAGCTGGAGTAAAGAGGCTTTGTCTCCACAGATCCCCTGTCTTCATGTCCTTTCCTGACAGCTCAGATTTTACCGGTCCATTTTGCTGATTTTTTTTTTTTTTTTTTTCCCCTGACTGCTACTGCCATTGAGGTGTATGTCTGTGAAATATGCTACAAGATGCAATACACCAACTTGCTGTGCTAGCTGCAGCAGGTTTCAGAAACAACCCTCTGAGCTCACCACCCTTTCTCAGTAATGTGATGAGATGAGCAAAATCTGTTCCAGCCTCCCCCAGTTAAGTTCTTTGAAGGTGAGAAGTCCTTTTCTAACACTTGCTAATGTATGCAGGTGGTATCTTCTCTGTGTAGGACTATGTGGGAGTGTGGGACTTGATTACCCTGTTCTAGGACCTTTGAAATAAACGGATCCTGGTGACCTGGAGGAAATAAAGCCTATTACTGGGCAGCTGTCACCTGGTAGGGACGTTCCCCAGGAAAAAAGGACATGATATGGATGACAGCCACATCCATGAGATAGGCCAACTTTTCCCCTACCTCTTCGCATAATAAAATTTATTTTAGTGAGCTGTTTTTTTTCCTACCATGACCCACAAAGATGTAATGCCAAATTATTTAACAAAAACAATGACCCTTTAAAAAGCACACTCTGAAATCTTCATAAGAACCAAGTGAAAATAGTCTGCATGGTAAAATCATAGAATTGCCTAGGTTGGAAGGGACTGATAAGGTTGAGTCCAACCATCAACCTAACTGTGTCAAAACCACCACTAAACCATGTCTTTAAAAAGGTGCATAATTTAATGCCTGAGGATCAAATGACCATTGGCAAAATTTTCAGTCTTTTATAATAAAACTAGAGGAATTAAAGAAATTCTAAGACTGTGTTGGAAATCCAATGCCAAAAGCAACTATGGGTCAAACTGCCCCCTGACCTGTGCCTCCAACGACCCCACCCCCACCCCCCCAAAAAAAGCAAAACCAAAAACAACCAACAAATCCATCACCCTACTGTAGAATTGTGTGACTTTAAGAAGCTTTGCAGTCATTTTTGATCAAAATCAAACTCTTTGACAATTCATACGGTTTTAGGGTTGTTTCATTGTTGCTGGTTTTCTTTCTATGGAAGCAGGGGGAGTCCCCAAGTTTTTGTTAGTGAGATAGAAAAGCTTCAACTGTAATACCATAGGTCTGGCAACTTTGAACTATAGAAATGCAGATTGTCAGGGGGGAAAAAAAAAAAAGTCTTACTATCATGAAATGTGTGTATTTAATCCTGAAGTGCAGAATCCTTAAACTGTAGATACAGTGTCAAACTAAAAGATAACACTAATGATTATTAATCCTTTGTTTTAAAACAATGCTTTGGTGAGTATCCAAACTTAATGGCGGTTCTATTAAATATCAGAAAATTCCTGAAAACTAACTTAAAAAGGCATACAAACAGTGATTCTACTTCAAAACTGAAACAAATCTTGATAAAATTGTTCTGTATCACTACCTAGCTGCAGCCCAAAGTGACAATGTCGCAGTCATTGAAGTCCTCTTCCCCAGTAGATGGGTGTCTTGTAAGAAATGTTACTTGAAGCCAATTGAGATACCATAACCAATTCAGATACTGTAAGTTGTTTTCCTTCCTAATGTTTTCTGGTGTTGGTATGTATCCTACATGAATAGACTTGGCATACGTCACCCTGGAGGCCAGAGAGACCAATGTGTGCTCAGTGCTTGGCTCATGATTGCTAGTTACAATAATGCATCCGCTACCACATCAGCAGTCATCCAAAAAAGTCAGCCTACAAGAGGGGCTTCTGTACAGGGTGCATGAAGAACTGTGTTTAATAATGTGGAGTATTTTCCCAATCTTATGAGCATTTATCTAACCCCTGTGTACTGCAGTAGTATGTGTTTTGCATATCATGCATTATTATTGTCTAGATCTCTAAAATAGATATATCTTTTTAATGTCTTTGTGGGGGTATAAATTGATATGTTAGCAGAAGACATTTGAAAAACAGGAAACCTAGTAAATTCTTAAGTTTTGTGGTGAATGAGCTGCTGGTTAATTGATGAATAAATTCTGCCTGTGCCTGTCTTCAGATGTTACTGTGACTGATAAGAAGTCACTCCACTTGCATCAAGAGATATCATTACCTTACAATTGGTAAGGTTATCAGTCTTTTAACAAAAGCAAGATACAAATAAACAGCCTCTTTTCTTTTTTTTTTTTTTCCCCCCCTTAGAGGTGTAACTAAGTGCACTTTTGAATGCATGCTCAGTTGTTATTTCAGTCTGAAAAAATATTCCTACCATACTTTAGCGTATGAAATAAGAATACAGGCATAGCATTAACAAGGAAACAATATATGCCTTTGAGAACTCAAAAGCTGTCCTATACCAATCTATAGGTAACTACCAGAGGTCTTTTTGTTTTTAAATCAAGACAGGCATGGTAACTCTCTAGTGATGGTTGGTAAATACGAACTTTTGACTCTTTGTCTGAACATCCAAGTTTTGTTCAGAATCTATTAATTGTATTATTTTTCAGGCCAAAAGAGTTCATGCAAGTTTGGGGACAGACGATTTAATGTATTAAACTATAAATTAAAAAGTACACACAAGGAGAATAGGGAGGGTCTGTGAAAAATGGACTGCAACATTATGAAGAGGATTGCCAAAAAAATGCTTTTTAGTTGCCATCTGTATGTTTCACATGATGATCCAAAGTCAGTGGACTCTTACTTTTTCTGATGTTAGCGGATGTTTCTGATACTTGTTTCAGGTTCTAGCTTTTTTAGATTTGTAATGTTCTAAAGAGTGACCTGCTGTGCACCGTCGATTAATGGATTAGATGCCCTTATTCCTGCCTTTGCCATTCTTTTTGTTTCATAGTTACCTTTACAATGCTAATACTAGCAGAGGAAATACTTGCTAGGAATTGAGATTTCAAAAAAAAAAATTTGTGTTTCAAAGGTAGGAGATCAATGAAGAAATGAACTTTGACATTTTTCCCCTCATATATTTTTCCTATTAAATTAGAGGGAATGAGGTAGAAAACCTAATTTTTTGCAGCTATGTTTCCAGTGGTCTGATAAACTCCATAATCCTGGACAAGTACTTGAGCACTAGTGTCTATTAGAAGTTAAAGCGTCATCAGGAAATCTAAAGTTATTGTGTCCTGCCATTGTAATGCAATGCCACACTTCTGATTGTTACTCAGCCGTCCTTTCCAGATTCAGGACAGAAAAAGAGAAGTATTATCTAATGTCACATGGGGAGACAGTCTTCACAGAGTCCCTGGGGATCCTGGTCTTGCCAGCAGAAAACCCAAGTGATGGGCAGGAAGAAATCTTCAGTGTGCTTCAGTAGGTCTGTGTAGTCTGGCTGTGAGGGCAAGCAGCCTGCAGGACGTGTGTGATGGCACCCACACCTTGGGTGGGCCATGACCACTGATGGGCATCCTGAGAATGTGAGAGGTGAGCTGAGGAAGCCACATGCCCTGCAGTTTGCAGACAGCCAACAAATACCACGTGTCATTTATAAACCATTTGAGATTGGATGGGTGCGTATCCGCACCAGTTTCAAAGGTCTCATGAAGATTCTCATCCAGATTCCTGCCTCTATGTTGTGATAGACAGTATAGGGCAGAGAACCTGTCTCCATCCTGACTTACTTTGAAGCAATCAGTAAGACAACAGTTTTTATAAAAATTGATCATAATTCACAAACTGTACATAAATTATTTGCATCACATGTCAAACCACCACCATCGTTATAGTACAGGCAATTTTCGGTTGTCTACAAGCACACTTTCTAGTCAGGTATTGATTTTAAGCAACCAATCTATTATAACATTACACTACCTCTCAAAAATAGATTTTCTGCAAGGATTATTAAATTACTCACATGAATTATTTGTCAATTTTATTTCCAGTTTGAGTTTGCACTTGTAGAACAGCACGTTTTACAGAACAAACTTTGCACAATCAGATAATATATTTTTATTATCTTTTATCTTACCATTCTATTTCTATGTTCCAATTAAGTATCTGAATACCTAATGAAGTTAAGATTAATTTTTCATGATTGCTGTAACAAATCACATTTCATAAATGAAAATAAATATGCAAAGCATTTCAATCCATATACCTCAGAAGACACAGAGATGTCTTTAAAATCCTGTTGTGCTTTTTCACTATTCTGTATGCTTCCAAATATGAAGACACTGATTGTTCCCTTTTGGGCGCTTTTTTTTTTTCTTTTTTTTTTTTTTCCCTACACTCTGGAGAGAAAATCTGCTTGTTTCTGCTTGAGGGGTGTCATTTAATTTAGAATTTAATGGAAAACCAGAGTTTATGCTGCTTCCTGCAGAGGGACAGTCAAGACTTTCAGCTGTTCACCTCCAAGAATATTGGAATTCCAGCAAAAGCTAGCACTGTGCATGGGTGTTTCTGTGCTTTCACATTGCTGTTTTCAACCCAGCCACTTCCCTATGCGCTTACTCAGAAACAGGTCTGAGCCAAAGTCTGGAATATAAAAGCTCTGTGGGGAAAAAATGGAAGAACTGGGTTTGTTGAGTGAGAGAAAAAAAAATGGCTCATAGGAAGACCTGGTAGAGATCTTCCCATATGTAAAAGAAGCTGGGAATTAGAAGGAAATAAACTCTTTTCTGTGTTAACTAGGTGTAAAAGAAGTTATAATCACAAGCGGCAGTAAAGAAATGGCAATTTAGACATAGAAAGCTCTTTCTAACTATAAGGATAATTAGACATTCTAGTATACTCCTTAACTTCCTATAATCAAAGAACTTTGAGAATGAAGCAAGTAAGGACAGCAAGAATGATTGTGGTCCTGTTGGTTCTCAGTTGCTGCAGGGAACTGGATGTCTCAAGCTCTCTTCCAATGTTTTTGATATGGCTGTTTCTACAGGTATTTGCTCCAGAACCCTTTTTTTTTTTTTTCCTTTTTTTTTTTTTTGGGGGGGGGTGGGAACGGGCAACAAAACTGTAAATATTTTTTTCTGTTCTTGCAGCTAATTAACTTCTTCCTCGTATGCTTTTCCCATCTGGGGCCCAACACTCTCTTTCAGCCTCTTCCTGAGGAATGCTCTTAAAAGGAAAGAGGAAAAAGAAAAAAAGAATTTGCTTGACAGCTGTAATATCTCTTTCTGAGTTTTTCCTCTTATGTCTAGAAAATCGTGCTCTATAATGATGGTGTAATACAGAGTGTTTTGGGATGTAGTCTTTAGGTGTATCTGCAACAGTGTTCGATGTAGCCATAACAGCAATGTTTATTTCTACAGCTATCAATATTCAGTAGACTCATTCCTGCAGTGAAATGTACACTTAATTTTAAGAACAGGCTTCTAAGAATTAATCTGAAGCAGCCAAAGCGAATTACAAAGACATTTAAAATCTAGAAAACATGAGAACTCATGTTTGCTATTTTTCTTCTTTTCTACATCATTTGCTAGAAGGAAAGATTTTTGATTTCTGGACACTGAATAATCCAAAGTAAAATAAAATGATTCTGTGATAGGTAGCACTGGTAGATAGGGAGGAAAGGGGAGATCATTATGGACAGGGAGAGTGTTCTTTTTAATGTCAAAATTGGTTTTTTTATGGAAGAAAAGGGTTTTTTTGGGGGGAACCTATTAGGCTGTCTGAGAAAACAGCCTAGTGGGACTGTATCTTGTACCAAAATAAAAAATAACAATTCTTGAACTTCTACTCATAGTATACATTCATAGTGTAGTTTTCCCAGTTTCTCTCCACTTTTTAGCCTTAATCCTAGGCTATGATACTGCAGACATGTGACCTGAAAACGGTTGCCAGGGAATTAAATATATTGTGTCCACCCCTGCTTCCCCTTGGAAAGGAAGAAAGCAGCCCAGATGTGACAAGGGAGTGAGTAAAGTTATTTTCCTTTTATATCTCAATGGTTTACATACTCTTTCAGGAAGCAGAAGAGATGGGTTCACTGCCACTCTCTGCTAGCGGCTTGGCTCAAACCCACTTCAGACTTGCCACTTGCAAGAGTTTCTGAACTACTGAGACTTTATTGGTCTGAGATGGACCTCTTTTGATTTCTCATGCTGGGAAGCCCTTCTGTTGTGATGAAAATACTTGCATAGCCTGCTTGACAGGCAGGAGGGCCTGAGTGATAGTCTAGCCTGAGGGGCAGAGCAGTAGCCCAACAGGATTCCCTGGTGTCCCCAGCATTTACTGAATGCAACAATCGGATCGTGTACTAACCATCTGTTCCTGTGAACCTTCAACTAAGATGAAAGCTGAAAAGCTCTCTTTGTGAGCCATATAGAGCATCATCTACTCCAGAATATATTTTGGCTGATAGTTTATGTGCCATCTTGGAGTAGCTGCAGGTCTCCTCAGGAGACAATTGAACTCCAGTTTTCCAAATTCTTGGGGAGTGTTAATGTACTAAGTACTGAGCTGTGGCATAAAAGTACAGAACAGTCATCTCCTCCATCTCTCTGTCCCATTCTTTCCTACTAGTGTTTTCAATTACATCTTGGAGTGATGTTTTATAAAGAATTTACTTCCTTGTGATATTTTTTTGTCTGGTGTAACATGTCAACAGAGAGAAAAACACAAGAACTCCAGATATACCAGTAGGCACTTTGGGTGTGTTCACGTTTTGCTTGCTTGTAGCGTCTGATTTGCCTAAGCACATGCATAGATGAATGTAAGTGAAGGCTATAGGTTTCTATGTGACAGACCGTTATGTAATGATTTTAATATGTATTTCAGAGGGTTTTTATACTTCTATTAAATGATTGTTCCCAGCAGGGTGCTCAGCCATAGAGATGGGTTTGCCTTCTGTCCAAGCCCCGTTCTAATGAATTTTACAATTTCAAAAAGATTTCAAACTACTCGCAACTCAATCTCCTGGCATTTACCTAAATTGTTGCTAATTCATGTTCATTTCTCTGCCATTATGTCAGCCACTTACAGAATGAACATATTTTACAATTTAAAAGAAAACTTTTTTTAAAGAATCACATTTTGTATTTTCTTAAATTGTTATTAAATCACTTCATTTTGCCATCATTGTTTGAGCTACTTACATTTGAAAAGTAGTGGAATGCATTTCCTTTGTTTTTAGGGTATAATCAAGATTTTTGAATGATACTTTTGGGGAAGTCATCTTGCTTTCTTTTTTCTCCTTTTGCCTGCTAAGCTATTTCACTTCAACAATGGTTGTTAAAATCCCTTCAGTTTGATATCTGAATATATAGCAAAGAACATATCCTTAAGAAAAGGTCTTTGAGCTCTCAAAAAAGAAAGAAAAGGTACAGAAGTTATTCTGTTTTCAGTCCTTGTCCCTGCACTTTAACAGTTTTGAGCTTTATTTTCACTTTTTAAAAATGTATGTTTGATCATGTGATGAGTACTCATGTTATCTATCCCCTTCCAAAATCCTAGTGAATACAAAGCACCGTAACTTTGCTATAAAAGCAGATAGAGAAGCACAGATTTAATACTGTCTTTCATAGTTACAGCTACAGGAGGTTAGTCTGCACTAGAGTTTCCTTAACTTGTATTTCCAGCTCCACTAGCCTCCTGCTGTAAAATCTGAAAATACAAACATTTACATCTCCAGTGCCAATGTTTTCCTCCTTGTAAAGCAGACATGATAAAATTCCCTGCCATCAGGAAACCCTGTATGTTGACAGTCTTCAAAACCAAAGTTACATGGTAGGAGGTGTTACATTTGAAATCATTCTGGGTTTTTTGTTTGGAAAAAATTTTCTCTCATGTCAAACAATAAAGAGAGAAATGTGTAAAACCACAGTACACAAATTCATTGCTTGATAGATATTTTGGAAATATTTTGCCTTAACTCCCATCATCATCCTTTCTTCATCACAGAACAGAAAGGCAGCTACAAGAATAAATCTGTTAGTGAAAATGTTACAATGAAGTATATTTGTCTGCATTCTTCTACTGCTCTAACATATTTTTTCTCCTTTTCTTTTTCACAAAGTGAAGACAAGTTAAAAAAAAAAAAGCTGTAAGGAAAAGAGTCAGGTTAGTGCTTTTCTAGCAAATTTTAACCAAGTTTTAATGGCAGAGAGGTATTCTCTGAGAAGATGTCTTTTGCATAGTTCAGGAATTATTGCTGTCTCCTAGAGCATTTGCCTCCTGAGAGCATGTAGTGTAGAGAGGTAAGAGCAGAAATCTGTCTGTATAGTGGCACACCTCTAGGTCCCTTCTCTAAGGAATACTGCAGGGTTGAAATAGAAGAGGAAGTGGAAGATGGAACTTTGGTTATCAACAGAGCTTAATTCTACTTTCAATAATTTGTCATCTTTTTATTTTAATTTCAATAGGGTTAAGGAGGCCACTACCTTGTCAGGGGAAGCCCTAACAGTACACCCCAAGTGCCAGGAAACCCCATAAAGTCTCCCTACTCCTATGAATGATCTCCTGTGATTTTAGGACAATCTAGTTGTAGAATTTTTTTGCTGTTTATGCTTTTCTGACACTGCTGTGAATGGTGATGCAGAAAGACTGCTTTGAACACTGTTACAAAGAAGACAACTGCAATTTTTCAGGAAAAAAAAGAAAAAGAAAAGGCCTGAAAGTCTGCAGGAGATGATTTGCTGACCTGTACAGTTCTGTGTGAAGCACTTTTCCCAGGTACCTTCAGCAGGTGTTCTGAAGCATTATCAGTTACAACACACACGGTGTGTCATGGAGGGCTTTATTATTTTTTTTCCACCCAGCTTCATCAAGGCTTGGTTGTAAACAGAACATCCTTATCCAAAAGTGTGTTTAGTTTTATGAAATTGATTTTTAGCAAGAGATATTAAGGGTACTGGGGAAAAGCTAAAGAAATAGACACAACTTTAATGCCGTGATTGTGTAACAATGTTCTGAGGAAATGCGATAAAATCTAAAAAAGCAGTGATAGATGACTGTGTGTTTCATCAGCAGTTTCAACTGTCACTTGTAAACTGGCTTTGCAAGTTTTATTGGAAAGGGTGTTTTATCTATACTGTATCTATCTGTAGTAGCTATACTAACTGTAATATGCTGCTATGCTGGTAAGGATGTTTTCTATGTAAGGTGCTTTCTATGTAAAAAAAATCATTATAAAAGAGAAATAAATTGTTTTGCATTTACAATAAAATTTCCAAATTTAATTACAGTATCTTATACTGTAGATACCATATATGGTATCTACATGTGCACATGGAGTGCAATTGTAAGTCAGAGGACAAAAGTGTCTTCTCCTTTTTCCCCTGTTAAAGGAGGGAGACATTATACTGAGAGATGGGGGATTCAGCTGACAAGGAAAACTGACTAGGAAAAAATCACAGATGCTGTGTCTCTGTGATATAAGCACTGTGATGTAAGAGCACAGGGAGCACGCAGTGGAAAGGGTTGTGAGACGGAGGCATCTGGCTGGGGAGCTGTGCAGTCACCTGTAGCTGGAGAGCTGCTCCACCCTCCTGGTTTCAGTCCTTGCACAAGGGCTCCCCAGCAATACAAATGCCTCCCCATTGTTCTGCTTAGAAATTTGTCATCTGAAGTTTATTTTTAAAACATTAACTTTCTACAAACACTGAGCATTAGCCAACCAGCCAGTCTTCCAAGTTCTCATTTGATAGATACTGCTTAAGGTCTTTAAGAAGAAGATGTGCACTGTTTTTTTTCAGGGATTCCCTTAGGCATTATCAGCGGTAGCTCAGTGAAAACTGAGTGTCTTACAATAGCCCAAGTAAAAACGACTTGTCAGAGCTTCTTAAGTGTAATGTTACTTTATGCCAAATATATTGGTCAGTTCATGAGATGAATCTTATAGGAGAAAATTAGTAGGTAATTTGTCCTGAAACTGGATGGGCTTTGTCCAAAGTAAATAGTCTTCAATATATCACAAGAAGTGTCAGTTTGTACCAAATTACTTTAAGCAAACAACTTCCAGTCAGCGTAAAGTAGTTTGTTTGATTTTTGTCTGCTAGCTTGATGACATGATATGTAACCAGCAAGTATGGTATCCCGTAGATCTTGGATTTGCAGGATAAAATACTCTTGAGATATCTGGTCATTTCAGGTTTGAAGTCAGTGTCTTGTTAAATCTTGGACAGATCCCATTGGGTTGAGCCTGAGGAGATGGAGGTACTAATCTGTAAAAGAATCACAGAATTGTTTTGGTTGGAAGAGACCTTTGAGATCATCAAGTCCAACCATTAAGCTAACACTGCCAAATCTTCCACTAAACCATGTCCCTCAGCACTACATCTACACGTTTTTTAAATACCTCCAGGAATGGTGACACAACCACTTCCCTAGGCAGCCTGTTCCAATGCTTGGTAACCCTTTCGTTGAAGAACATTTTCCTAATATCCAAGCTAAACCTACCCTGGCATAACTTAAGGCCATCTGCTCTTGTCCTATAAGTTGTTACTAGTGAGAAGAGACTGACCCCCACTTCTTTACAACCTCCTTTCAGGTAGTTGTAGAGAGCAGTCAGGTCTCCCCTCAGCTTCTTTTTCTCCAGTCTAAAGAGCCCCAGTTCCCTTAGCTGCTCCTCAGACCTGTTCTCCAGATCCCTCATCAGCTTTGTTGCCCTTCTCTGGACATGCTCCAGCACCTCTATGTCTTTCTTGTAGTGAAGGGCCCAAAACTGAAAACAGTACTCTTGATGGGGCTTCACAGGGAGACAATCACTTCCCCAGTCCTGCTGGATGCGCTGTTTCTAATACGAGCCAGGATACTGTTGGCCACTGGGGAACACTTCTGGCTCATATTCAGCTGGCTGTCGACCAGCTCCACCAGGTCCTTCTCCACCGGGCAGCTCTCCAACCGCTCTCCCCCAAGCCTGTAGTGCTGCATGGGGTTGTTGTGACCCAAGTGCAGGACCTGGCACTTGGCCATGTTGAACCTCATATCATTGGCCTCGGCCCACTGATCCAGCCTGTCCAGACCCCTCTGTAGAACCATCCTACCCTCAAGCAAATCGCCAAACTCCCATCTAACTTGGTGTCATCTGCAAATTTAGTGTGGGTGCACTGGATCCCCTTGTCCAGATCACTGACAAAGATATTAAAGAGGAGAGGCCCCAGTACCAAGTCCTGGGGAACACCACTTGTGACTGGATGCCAACTGGATTTAACTCCATTCACCACCATTCTTTGGTCTGGCCATCCAGAATCTGTGTATTAAATGGAAGAGTCCCTTGGAGTGGCACTTATTTCCTGCAGAAGAGAATTCCCCATTCTCCTTTTTATCTTTGTGGAAAAACCTGAAATCAGTTGATCTCAGCCCTTGAAGAAAAGAAAAAAAACCCAAAACCAACATAATGTGGAAAATTAAAATTCTAAAGCAGCCATGTGCAGTTCATATTATCCTATTTTAAATCAGAATATACAGATAATGTGTCTTTGATAGCTGTTTCTTCATTCTCAATTACTAAAAATATCAGAGGCACAATTCGTTGCTGTTATCCAAGCGCTGAGGCCGTTTTGCCTCAAAAAAAAAACAAACAGGGAAGAGTCTCTCTCTCTCCCCCATTTTTCTTTGGCAGGGTTTACGTTGTAGAAAGAGGTATATTTAGTAAAAATATACATTTTGAATGGTGGAATTCTTGTAGCAAATAGCAGGTTAATTGTGTGCCTTTAACACTGTTCTACACATAGCTACAGATAACTGAAGATTAATAAAGTATTTAATTTATTTCTCTTTACTGTTTTTGTAAACATGTATTGATTGAAGTAGTAAATGCTACTGGACTGAATATCTTCAGAGGTGTTCTTTTATTCTGGATGTGATAGAAGGTTTTTAGAAAAGCCAGTTGTCTGAAAACAAATGATCAGTGAGGTCTTTTACATTGAAATGTTCCCTTTGCCCATGGAGGAGGCATCATGTATTTTTTATTTATCACAGATCTATATAATCTGTTGATATTTTCTTTACGTTGTTCTGCTGTTGTCTGTAATGTGGAATGGATTTGCATCATGTTACTGAGTATTAGGTTGAATATTAATTTCTTTGCTGTGATGTGTGAATGCAAAATGGTATTTTGGGAACACCTTTAAATACACACAAACTCCAAGCAACTGTCCTTGGTTCTCACAGATTTTAGCATAAGATCCAATGTGGTCCATCAGCCATTCATCATTATAGTCCCATATGGTAATAATTCTACGTTGGCCTGGGCTACTATATTTCCCATTCTGATTTCTGAGTGAATGCAAATGGCAGTAGAGGATGTAGCCAAATATGTTACTTGGGCTGCATTCCAGCTTTTGTATTTCTACCACGAGCCTGTTGCCAGGTTATTTAGTTTCTAGCACTACTGTTTGTGGGAGGTTTAAGGCAAAAGTAGCTTCATACCTTTCCTGTAGTTAGGAAATGCCGGAAGTCAGTGATGTCAAGACTTTGGTACATACTGCAGCAAGTTTCAGTGGACATAGAGGCGATGTAATTGATACTTGTAGTTAGAAAAGCAGAAAGTGTATCCAGTTAGGTGACCGGACTTCTCTTTGTTCTGGGAGTGTTGTGCATGGAGCAACTCCAACCTGATGCACAAATGCTATTTGAATGAAAATTTCCCAGGAGTGCTTTGTGCCAAATGGGGACAGAAGTATGACAAAGTGAGAAAGTGCAACTGCTGCTGACAGGGAACATCTTAAAACATCAGCAGCTGTTCATTAAATCCTCAAGTGTCATCAACTATGCAGGGAACCTTTATGGTCGCTGTAGGTTAAAACTGAAAGAAGAGTGTAGCTCCTGTCAAGAATGGTTTTTATGTTTCCAGCCCCAAGCAAATATCCAGGAATTTGTGCGTTGTAGCTGTATCAATTGGGCTTCTGTGCACAGCACAGAAAATTCATTTTGAAAATGAAGGACAGCCAAAAAGAGACCTTAAGTCAAACTTGTCTAAAAAATAGGATTTCTTGGAGTCGTCATCTTGTTGTCCTTTGTGTAAATGGATGATGCTTTGAAAAGGGCTTGGTAAATAACCTGATTTATCAGCTTGGTAAATCAGCTGAGAAGCTGATTCATCCGGGAATAATTTTAGCCACAGTCCTAATTCAGACTTTCTGTCAAAAACTTGCAAAGAGCAGCTACGTAGAAAGGTGCTAGCAAGCTCCTCCTAGCTTGAATTCATTATATTCAAAAGTACTGGGTGCCTCACATCTTCAAAGCCTCATATATTTTATTTCTAAAGAGTGTCTTTTTTTTTTCAGACAGCAGCTGTTACTGTGAACATCTGCAACTTGATGTGAAGCTGTGGTAAATGTAAATCATTACAATATTGTCTATAGGCAAGGAACAGTGGTACTGAAAAGTTAACAACAAAAAACCTAAATGCGTTCTAATTATCAATAGTATTAATTTTCATTTCCTTAGGAGTTTTTTCAAAGCCTCTTAAATTACGTTCTGGTTGAAAATGTTATGGCTCAGGGTGGGGAACAGAACACTAACACCACCCCCCCCCCCCACCCCCTTCCCCCAAACAAAGTTTGGAAATGTCAATACAGTATTCAGTTCTTCTTATACAATTAGATTTTCAAGTGGTGAATGGAAATATCACCTACATAAATCTTTAGGTTTTGTGAGTCATCTTAGCTTAGGAATGTAAAAGTTGTCTGTATAAAAATCTTAGTGCCTTGCTAGAGTTTCCAGATAGTGGTAGATTCAGCCAGTTTTTCCTCTCTTGTCTTTGGCATCAGATGATGCCATATGCCTGAACCATTAAAAACATTATAATCAGCTAACATTTATAATGTGTAATCTTATTGGTCATAAAGGGTTGTATAGTTTCTGCTGCTTTGCCTGTCAAAAGATGAAGAGATTGTGGTGGGGCCAAGGGGTGAGTAAATAAGTCCTTCACCTTTGCATCCTTCAAATTAAGAGACTTCCATGGAGTGCCTGAGCAAACACTGGAGGGGAACAGCTGCTCTCCATATGTGTCCATGTGCATAACATAAACCCTCTCCATACAGTGTATCACAGCAGTGGTGTCACTCTTGTATCACAAAATATTTATGAAAATTAAAAATATTTACTACTCATAGAAGAGTATACCAATAGGCATTTCACAGGGTCATTCGACTTTAGGTAGGGCTGATGATCTAAATGTCACCATTTCTTTGTGGATTCTCTTTTTTTCCAGCAGGCAAACCTTGTTAGTGTCTCAGCAGTTTGATACTTGTTAATTTTTTTTGTTTGTTTTTCTGAAGCATTCTGATAACAGTAACAGCAGGTGATTTCACAGTCTCAGCTTTTTGGAAAATTTTGAATTTTTTAGCATAAATGTTTAAGTTTGGAAAAATGTTCAGTTTGGAAAAATAGATGATGCAAAGCTGAGTTACATATACATGATATGCCATTTTCACCTTTTCTGGTGTGATTCTGTTTCATCTAGCATTCTCACAAATCTTTATTGGAACTGAGAGTGTGATAAAAGTAACAGCTTCTATCTCAGCAGTAAAACTGAAAATTTGTACAATAGTTACACCTCCGCTTCTGGTTGCAAAGGAGGAAAAAACAGTAATTGCAGTGCATTTAGATTGAATAAGCTAGATGACCTTTGAAGAACTACAGACCTTTCCTTTGTTTGTACTAGCAGAAGGATCAGGAAGATGTTCCTGAACGCAAATGTCATGAGACCCAGTTACTGCTGCCCTTTGACTTGGTCCCAACCACAGTTCTCGTTCCTGGTAGAAACTGGAGATTGTAGAAGTTGGTTGTAGTGTGTGACAGCCTGGTAAAGATAACTCACATATTGCTAAGTCAGCTAGTCAGGATACTGAGAGCAGCATGAGTGAGGTGAGTCAGACTGAAATGTCTGCTAAGCGGAGCTGGGTCGAGAAGTACTGCCTCACACCTCATTTCTCTGCACAGTACAGCGCACAGATTCCCCAAGGCACCTCTTGCCTTTACCTTCTCTTCTCTCTATCCCAAACCTAATGGTTTATAGTCGGCTCTAACCTGCTATAAAGCTCACAACAGTTTCGCTCTCTCTCCAAAACAAAACTTTCTCTGTAACAGATAAACAACCACCATTCTATTCGCACTCACATAAAATATTTTCCAAGGGTCTTACCTGTCTGCACAGAAGCAAACGTAAGTAACTCTTCATTTCAGCTACCTCAACTAGTCTGCCCTGAGATAGATGAAAGGAGGCCAGGAATCTCACCTGTTCATCAGGAATAATAATGAAATCTTACACCAGTGTTGACATCAGTGAAGATATTTACAAATAGCTTTCTCTTCATTGGTTTAACTTTTGTAAGTTGAGTTTTTTTGATGCAGCCTTTTTAAGGTGATATAAAGAGTGATTATATCAAAGTCATTTTTAATCAGCTTGTCATTAAAGCATCCACTTTAAATATGCATGCTGTCTATGGCAACTCTGCACAGGATATGGCCAGACTCTGCCTTAGGCTCATTGTCACCAGGCATTATAGAAGTGATGAGCTCAGTCAAAATGTGCTGTACAAGTGGTTATCTCAATTTTCTGGTTCAGCAAATAACATTGCTCTGGAGGTTTTGTGGTGACGGCTTACTGTAATACAATGTAAAATGTAATGGTGTGGAGAATATTGGTGAGCAGCTAAAGGCCACACTCATGGAGCTGCTTGAGCTGATTCAGGAGTACTATTCTGAGGTTGTAGTAACACCTTTTTATACATCCAAAGCTAAATATAGATGTTATTATTCAATCTGAAATAGGGACATGGAGCAATGGCATGCAAAGTAGGAAGTGCTGTGTATCTGTGGTAGTTGTAAACAGTTTCTTCTTATTAGACCGATAGATAATATTTCAAAGTTTTAGAGACTTCACTGTAGCACTCTTGGTATCTTTCATGGACATTGAAACTGATAAAGCTTCAGTATTTTGAGATGAAGTAGAAAGATGTTTGCAAGAGGGAAGACTGTTTTGTGACAGACCCTAGTTTTCTGAGGCTTTCTGGTGCTAGACAGTGTGGAAAGACATAACTAGAACTTTCTTGTCCCAAATGACTAAACTGCATATTGGAAGGTAATAACCATATGGATATGAAATTAAAAACAAACAAAAATTAATCTTGAATATTGCACATATTTCTCTGACAGCTCTTTACAAATGACTGTATTTTGAAGTGCATTTCACCTCAGCTGAGCAAAAAGGCTTTTCTTAAGCCACTTTGACATTGGAAGCACCTACCTGTGTGCTTAACACTTCACTTGAAGCGTTGCTTTTGTTGACAATCCATAAGTAATTCTACAGGTTTCCATGAAGCTTTCTCGTTGTTTCCCCTTATTCCCAAGGAGGTCTGTATCCCTTTCTAACTACTGTTTTCCCTCCATTTTCTCTCTCCCGTTATATTCCCCTCCTGGTTCCCTAGGGAGACGAGGGTCATGGCAGTTAAACGATTCCTAGAAATAGCTAAGAATCAAAGGTGTTGAGTCTGGGAGCCTAACGCAATAGGCTGAACCAAAGGGTTGCTTTCAGCTTTCATCTTGCCATGCCACAGCTATCTGCCAGTTTAGCGCTCACAGCTTGGATGTTCCCATGCTGCTGTCAAGATGGCAAGAGAGTTAGCCTGAATGGTAAAATGAAGGACCATATACAAACCAATGTTTATATTGAATGGATGAACAATATGATTATTAAGGAGCAAGCAAACAAGAGTGCCTCCAGTAAGGCTACTGTAACTGAAATGGGAGTGATTTTTAGTTTTAATAATAGAAAGCCAGTCTGAAGTGTTGATCCTGACTCGAGCTTACAGTTTAGAGACAAACAATCAAAAGTAATTTTGCATAGCACGATGATGTTTTTTTGTTTGGCTGGGAAATTCAGTCAATTCATTTATATTCATCAAAAGAAGCTTTTTGCAATGCAGTCTGTTATCATGAGCCTCAAAGTCCAAATTACATATAATCTTTTTACGATGTCTTCTTAAATATGAAAAAGAAAAAGGCATACTATTCTCTTTGTTTCTTTTTATCTCTGAAGATGCCAGTTCCAGTGACAGGAAAGAATTAGATTGTATACTGAATGGAAAAGATGATGGAGAAGTTTAGATATAGCATCCTAAGATTTAAAGGGGTATCCCCAAAATTGAACAATTTGTTTAAAAAAAAATTAGATCTAATTAATGATTATCTTCCTCTATCTCCCGCCTTCTTCAAATACTCTTGAACAAAGACTCCAAATCCCTCATTTGCTCTGTATTCCTTCTTCATGGTAGCCCATATGCTGCTCTAATGAAGACTAGAGGATTTGGGGTTCAGGGATTTTTATCTAAATGAGGAACTGTATCAGGTCTTTGAAAACTAAATTAATCTGATGAAGAAGAACAAAAGGGAAGAGGAAGTTTAAAAAGAAGATATAGATTTTTTAAAAAACAAAACATTCAGACTTAGATCTGTCTCTCAAGTGATGTCAAGGTGATTCTCAAAGTCTTACCATGAGCTTGGAGGTCTCAAAATGGTGTAAGCACAGAATGTATTAATTCTCTGTTGTAGTTTCGAAATACGTGCTTCTACAAGCTTTTACTTTTTAATAGGGGCAACCTGCTTGTGTGGTATGCTTGCATGGTACTGTTGGGTCTTTCTGCAATATCTGATGTTTGAAGAGGATAATAATAGTTTATAAATTTAGGTTAGAGTATGCTCATCACTGGCTTACTCCAGGCATTTTATGGCTTCAGAAGGTGTCATGTGCAAGACTTTCACTTTAATAATGCTGTGAGGGTTTCTGGCACACACAAAAGAAAGAGCAATAGGTACCATACTTTCACTCTTAAGCATTTAAAAGAGATGAATTTGAGTAGACACATACACTGTTTATATATAACCATTTTAATTCATTTTACTTTTTCTAAATAAGCTGTTTTTTCTAATAAAATGTTTCCCTATATGCATGAATACATGAATTGGTTTAGAAAAATAACCAAACGTGTACCTTGGCAATATTTACTGAAAACCATAGATTTGTCTATGTGTTGGGAGTAATTAATGAGATCAGGAAGATTTCTTCAAATGGTTTCAGGGAAGAACAGAAGTTTCAGCAAAACAATGCAACCAAGCAGGTCCTCTGGAGTTTCTGGAGCATAAGCATGATTTATTCATCAGAATGAAAAATAGTTGCCCCTTACCTTCCCAAAATCATGAATGATCTTAGCAGTCATGATTAGAGCATGGCTTGCGGCAGTTAAGGAAGCTGTGAAGTTATGTGCAACTTCTGATTTAGGCAGAGCAGAGTCTTTTCTTCTACTTTCCAAGCCTCTGACCATCAAATCTATTGTTCTGAAGTGAGTTTGTTTTTAGCAGAAAGTGGTTGCTTTTTCAATGGAAGTTTTTAACTTTTTTTTTTTTTTTTTTTTTGCAAGGTCAATAAGAGCAATTATTTCCTCAGAAAATTTGATGGTAAAAGATTGCTGCACACCTAGTGTAATGCAATGGGGGTTTACCAGGTTTTTAACAGTGTGACACATTTAAGCATTAGTAAAAACACAGAGAGTTGTCATGCATTGCTTTCTCACACAAGCTTACATTTGGTAACATCAGCTGAGCACAAAAAGAAGTACATAGGAGAAAGGTACAAGGTCCTAGACAAGATAATGGTAATCTAATTTGTTTTCCAGGTGTAACAACTTTATTCTGCTCTTGTTAGTGATACTGTGATAACAAACAAAAGTTATACCTGTCCTGTATAATGCTGTCCCCTGAAGCGTCCATTGCATTATACACCTTCCCCACACTAACAAGTCTAAGAAAATTTTATGTTGAGATCCCTATCAGAAAAAGGGAGTCCAGCCCTCCTTGGGCTTTAAGTATAGACTGTTTATATTACAAAGCTGTGCCCTTTATAGTGCTGATTGCCCTGTTATACAGGCCAAGGTATTGATTGATGTACAAGACAACTTCCTTCTGGAACACTTACTTGTCCCTCCTTTCTAGAGCAAAGCAGTGCGTGTGAAACGAGGGGAGGGCTTTAAATACACACACATTCAGATGCACCAAAATGTCCCTCCTAATAAACTCATATCTCAGCATTGCTGTACAGCTAACTGTAATTTTGTGTGTTTCTTGGTGACAAATTGTGGATTGGGAGCCAAAGTGTATATCCCTCAGTGTTCCTCAAGGATTCATACTGGGACCAATACTGTTTAATATCTACATCAATGAAATAGACAGTGGGACTGAGTGCACCCTCAGCAAGTTTGTGGATGACACCAATCTGAGTGGTGTAGTTGAAATGCAGTTGAGATGGAAAGCAATATCATCCAGAGGGATCTTGACAGGCTTGAGGAGCGGATCCATGTAAACCTCATGAAATTCAACAAGGCCAATTTCTGCACCTGGGTCAGGTCAATCCCCAGTATCAACACAGACTGGGTGATGAATTGATTGAAAGCAGCCCTGCAGAGAAGGACTTGGGGGTAGTGATGGGCCAAATATTGGATATGAGCTGGCAACATCTGCTTGCAGCCCAGAAAGCCAATTGTACCTTGGAGTGCATCAAAAGCACGGCCAGCAGGTCGAGGTAGGTGATTCTCCCATCTGCTCTGCTCCGGTGAGACCCCACCTGGAGTACTGCATCCAGCTCTGGGGCCCTCAGCACAAGAAAGACAACCTGTTGGAGCGGGTCCAGAGGAAAGCCACGAAGATGATCATAGGGCTGGAGCACCTCTCCTATGAAGGCAGGATGAGAGAGTTGGGGTTGTTCAGCCTGGAGAAGAGAAGGCTCTGAGGAGACCTTATTGCTACCTTTCAGTACTTAAAGGGGGCTTATGAGAAAGACAAGGAAGACAAAGAGCCCTTTTTACCAGGGCCTGTAGTGACAGGACAAGGGGCAACTGTTTTTAACTGGAAAAGGAAAATAGATTGGATACAGGCAGAATTTTTTTACGATGAGGATGGTGATGGATACCCCATCACTGGAAGTGTTCAAGGCCAGGTTGAATGGGGCTTTGAGCAACCTGATTTAGTGAAAGATGTCCCTGGCCATGGAAGGAAGATTGGAATTAGGCATCTTTAAAGGTCTCTTCCAACCCAAACTATTCTATAATTGTATGAATCAATGATTTTCCCTAAACAATGAAGCTGCATAGAAATATTTCTATAGATGATATTATTTGCTTTAGGTAGATTGCAGATAAGTCTTTAAAAATAATCATAGGAGGCTTGGACTCTTGCGTAGGTGGAGGGACGGTGACTTCTTTCAGTCTTGGAACAACTAAGCAGATCTGTTTTGAGAGTAAGAAATGGAAGTAGAACTAATGCACAAACCTCCTTGGAGTTACTCATTTGGAATAAATCTCACTATTCTCTTCTAAATATTAGAAGACATCACACCTTTGCCTTGCCTCACTCTTCCTTTGCCTTTTTCACTGTACAGAACTGTATGAGCTCAGAAAGACTCTTCTCAGTTGCCAGCTTCCTCCCCCAAACACATGTTACACAGCCAGATTTAATCTCGTTCTGCATGTTTGAAGAAGCTGCTAAAGATAATGAATCTTCTCTCACATCAATGTAAGCAGAGAATAAATGTGTTGAAATCAATGAAGCATAAAAGCGGTAAGAGCAAAAGCAGGTCTAAGAATGGTAAAGCAGTCATCTCTGCCCAGAATCTTTTACCTAGTCTTCGAAGAAAATTAGTCTCTGCTTTGAAGCATCACCGGTAATACCTACCTTGAGTAGAATGGATGGGGCAGATGGAGCTGATACAATGGCTTTATTTTGTACTTTATTTGATCAAGACTATTGTGACACAAGGGGTTTTTGCCTTGTATTCCATGGCTTCAGCTGGAAGAAGCAAGCGGTGGTATTTACAAGATCATTGTTTATATACACCTGCTTGCAAGTATGGATGAAGGACTAATTCCCAGCAACTCTGACAAAATCATTCTATCTTCTATTCTGTTGGTAAAGTGCTACTGAGACAAACTTTACAAATGAGCTTTAAGGTTTTTAACAAGCCTTAATGGTAGGGAGCAAGAAAGATAAAATTAATTTAAAGTCAAAAAGAGCAAGATAAATGAAAAAAAAAAAAGAATTAGTAGAAAGAAAGATGGAGGGAGTAGGTTAAAGGAGAAAATATGTAAAGGCAGGAATCAAAATTATATAGCAGGCAGTAAGCTGGTGGTAGAAGTCAGAGTAATTCACTTACCCAGTAATGGAGCAGACTGGTTTATTTCAGCAAAGTCCCAGACTAATGTATAGGCTGCAAACAGTTTTTTGTTTGTTGCTTGTTTGCTTTTAATTTTCTTTTCTTACCCTAAGACCTCATTCTTCAGGTAGCCCCTTGACTTCAATAGGACCATTTATGGAAGTTTAATTTTATTCAGCATGAGTAAAACTGGCAGATTCTGACCCCTTGTGAGATTTTAACATTATGTTCTATGTTACACATTACTTGTAGCTAATACTGGGGAAAGTCTTTCATGAAAGCCTCAATGAATCAAAATTAAGCTGGTTTATACTGTTTTAAAGATATATAAGATTAAAGCAGAGGCAGTCTTTTTAACTACATTTTATGGTTACTTGTACTAGATCACAAAATATATACTAGCCTAGAACACATGATGTTACAATCGCAGTGACAAAGATGCACAAAAATAAGATAACTTTGGGACTTGAAACACATAAGATAATGCTATAGAAACACACTTTTCATTTGTTTCATTGATGGTGCTACGTAGTATTAAAGGTTGTTTATATTTAATTATATAAGTCTAGGAAATTAGGATTGTAACATCCTTTTTATTACTATAAAAACAGTTTATAACTATAAAAAAAATTATTTTGCATTTTGCTAATCATTGCATTGCATTTTACCTAATCATTATTCCGAGTTTAATTTGGGAAAAAAAAAAAAAAATAAATGCATTAATCCCCAGTGTATTCTGTTGCATTTGCCAGCTACTTAAAGCACAGGTAACATGAAAGAAGATATACCAGTGGATTCAGTAGCAACTGTAAACATCCTGCTGTTGCCACTGACTAAAAATTTGTTTACACTAGCTTATTCCTGAAAGCAGTTTCCGTGGATTGAGGAAACAAAATTATCTTGTTCAATTTTCTTGAAGTCAGAAAATATAATAGGAGAACTGTATATGAAGGGAGATTACAGATCAATGACCCCTAAGAGACACCTGAAAAAAATGTGAGGGTTCAGAAGTGATTGGACACCACAAGGATCATAAAAGTTAGCAAACAGATGATTTGGCATCAAGTTTTCCAGTGAGCTCCTTAGGTAGAATTGCACATCACATGGAGTAAGACAGAAGAATGTTTCTCCTGTCTTTGCTTTATCCACCTCCCATCTTCAGCATCATTGACGGTGAACAGAAACTCCTTGATTCTGTAGCATAAAAATACGTGTCAGGAACTGTTCTTAAAGTGAAAGGGACTCACGGGACCTTTCTTTCAGTTTACAGCATATGTTATGGCTCACTCTATTCTGGTACACTTTCAGCCACCGCGTCTGTGTATATACCCGAAGGCTGACCCTGCCTATTGCCATATGCTTGGGTGGAATGAAGATGAATAGCGGAGGTAGTTCAACTGCCTAAGGAACACATCTCTATTATTCCTGCTTCTTTTTGACTGCCTTCCAGAAATCAGACCTTCTCCAATCAGTATCTCGGGGAATAAACAGATGGCTGAATTTTGGTGTACACTCGCAAGCATTTGGCAAGGCCCATCCCATCCAAAAGAGGATCGCATTGTGTAAATATCAGCCCTGCACGACTGCAGCTCAGTCTCCTAAGTGTAGGCTTGCTTTTTGTGAACTGGTGGACTCAGGTGAATAATTTCTAGATTATTTTAAATGGTTCTAAGGTGATAAGTTAATGAGTAAAAGCAGCACACGCTTTGAGGCAGTGCTGAGATTTCCTGTGAGCATATTGTTTTTTAATCCATTCCTACTACTATGTGAATGGAAACAGACATTTGTCCTTTACAGGTACACTTTGAGCCTCCAGATTGCCTCATTTTAAGTGAAAATAATAATGTCCAATTGAAGGATGTTTATGCAACACTGAGTATCTTATAAGCAGTTTCTAATTAAGGAAAATGTGTACGTCAGTATGAAGTAGCAGTTTCCCATTTATGTGTTAGACTCAATGAGATAACTATGTGTTATTACTGATAGTCAACAAACTGAACTGGCTGTGTAAGGCCCAAAGAAGTTTAGTGATTTGCTTACTTTCTTCAAAAAAACACCAAACAAGAAAAGAAAAGAATCCTCAAACAACCCTTAATTTTATCGATGACCATAAGAAATTCAATAATTTGAACTTCCAGCCAAAATTTGTATAGCTTTTCCTTTTGCTTTTGCAATAGATGCATTAGATTCTGCATCTTGTGTATTTCAACAAACTCTGCATACACCTCGTTTCATCATCATTTTGCTCAGCACAGGAAGAAAACCTACAGCTGAAATAGAAAATCTTTTAAAAATACAGGAGCTTCAATGATCTAATAAGAAAGTAGGATCTGTAAAACATACAGTGACTAAAAGGTATCCTGTGAATCAACGCATCATAATCTGATTATTTTTCCACTAGGTACTAACCAGAAGCCTTTCAACAACTACATTAGGCCCACGATGAGATCTCTATACAAAGAAATATCCAGCTGCTGGCCCCTTTAGTAGCAGTACATAATAAAAGAATCTGACCCATCAGATTTTACTGCAGAACATGTTTGGTTTTTTTCTTTTAATGTGTGCATTCCCTTTCATCTGCTTGTTGCTCTTGCTATTTCTTTTTTATTTTTGGTAATATTTTAAACATTTTTGAAAAGCTGAGGTAAATCTTAGCAATTAGGAAATACACACAAAAGAAGGGACCTCTTGGTATTTCTTCACAGTTTACTTGGGTGAAATAAACAATGCCAAAGATTTTTCAATGCAAAAAAGACATAACTGTTAATAATGCCTTTTGTCTAATATTTGTGTGGACTAGTTCAATCCTATTGTTTCCTCACACTGAATGCTAATTATTACAAAAGGCAGAATGATAATGCGCAATGCAAATGGCTGCAGTATAAAGTCTCTGCAAGATTCTGGAGTGTTTATTAAAAAACAGGCTTGCCATCACTAGTCAGCCCCAAATAGTGTTTTGAAAAAGAAAATAATACGCAGAGCTTTCTGTGGAAGTAGAAATGAACTTTTTCTCTGCTGCAGATTTCTCTGGCAGATAAGCTTGAATGTAGCACAGAATAAAAAATTATACATATTCAGTAGGAATCTAAAAACTGTAAAACATTTGCCTTCACTTTCCGAGTAACTTTGTGTGGTTTCTAATTATACTCTGTAGGCTATTTGTCAAAGTATGATCTATTGTCTTCAAAACAAGTCTGAAAATGTCTGGTTTGTTTCAAAGCAGTTAATTCTCTGTTTTATTTTCCATATACAAAGAATCAGCCTGTCCTCTGGGGCTTGAAAATGTTGTTGTCGTCGTTGTTGTTGTTGTTAGAAAAAAAAGGAAGAATGAAGAACTGCAACAAGAAATATCTTTTCCTTTGCTTATTGGATATTGTTCATCTTAGATTGCCTACCACTTATTGCTCCCCATCCCATCCAACAGAGAAGCGTAAAGTCTCCCTTCTCTTACAGGTGATACACAGTGAAAATAGAATAATTAAATCTCTTTCTTACTGAGCTGGAGAGGCCGCAGAAAAATGTTAACCAGAAATATCTACTGAGAGAACACAATACTGAAAGTATTTTAGTAAGACAGAAATATTTTTTATGAATACAGAAAATACACAGGTGTTTTCCCAGTTTCTCTAAACATGCAACAGATTTTTCCAAGTATGGTTCACATAGCTTTGCAACAAGCATTCAAAACAAGTTTTACTATTTAGCTTCACGTGTATACAAGGCAGTCAGCCATATATATGCAATTCCTGGCCTCATATCTCAGAGGTCATATTAAATGATCACAATCTTTTTTCCTGGTCCAATTTTAGAGCTAACATGTAATTTCATCAACTTTGGTGTGCATTAAGTGTCTAACATCTAAACCTTTCTTCATACTGTTCCTTAACTACTAACAGAATAGTTAAAGTGATAGAATTTCTCTTTAAAATACAATATTGTGTTACTTAAACTGGGTGGAAACAAAGGGGAACGAATGACATGAATGTGCTTTGGAAGAAGGTTTCCACTCTTTCTGTTATCCCTATGCCTTTTGGTAATGGAACACAAGTGTCATGGATCTTATACAGCTAAATTTCAGGTATCTCATGTTTAACTCTTTTATCTACTCTAAATACCCTAAAATAAAATTCACAATTTTCCAGATGCCCTGAATACTTTCAGAACAGGCATTTACCTAAGCAATCAGACAGACTTGATTTTTCATCATTTTGGGCAACACAGGAAGAAAATCTACAGCTCCATCAGAATAGTTTTTGAAAGCACAAGGGCTTCATTGATCTGGTAAGAAAGTAGAATCTGTAAAATATACAGTGACTCATAAAGCTATCCAAGGTATCCTGTGAATCAGTGTTTCATGAAAAGATTAAGGTTTTTCTAAGTACTAAACAGCACCCTACACTAAACAGTTTCTATACAGCAACGTTTCAACAACTACATCAAGTCCAGAATGAAAAATCTCTGTATAAACAAATACCAGCTGCTGGCTTCTTTAGTAAGTAATGAGCGAGCCTGATCTGTTATTACATTTCAGTGCAATAGGAGGTGAAAGCTTTTGATCATGTTTAGGCAGTCTTACAGTATGTCAAAAGATAGGTCCTGTCCTAGGTTAGCCTCCCTTTAAATGTATCCTTAAATGCTTTATGAATTTTAATTTCCATTTGGTAATTTAATATCTTCCCTTTCCTCCCCAAGTTTCTTGAGTGTTTCTGTGGAACTAAATTAATTTTGCACCTGCTGCCATTTCCCCTCATTTTCACTTATTGTGAGATGTCAGGATAAACAAGATCACTTATAAAAATAATTCCTCTTCCTTTAAGACCAGAAGATGATTTAATTTAAGTGAGCTGCCGGACTTCCAGTTGCTCAGGCTAAGTTCTTCTAAAAAAAGACATACAAAACCGCAAGGAACAGTGCTTTGTCCTTCGCAATAACTTGGTACTTGAATGTTTTTTTCTGCTTTGAAGTTATGGATCCATGTACCTCTGTGAATCAAACCAGCTCTGTAGACCACTGAAGAGGACCTTCAAAGCTTTTGTGTATGATTTTAATCTCTTTTATGTAGCAAAGGGGTGTATGTGGTGGATTTTTTCGGTAGATGATTTGGATCTTTCTGCTGCTTCTCTCTCATCCTGGCGAGTCCAAGAACATGTACGTCTCAGGTCAATAAAATAATTTTAAAGCAAAAGAAAGTGCTGCAACATTTCCAATGGATTAATATTACAGAATGGAGAGAGAATAGCTTATTTATGTCTATAGGAATAAAATAACATCACATTCTGTAGAAAAGGGGTATTGTTAACTTTACAAGTAAACGTTACTTGAAAATGAAGAAACAGGAGAATATTCTAAAAGTGCGTATTCTTCAGGGGTGTCTGTATGGATTACTTAGCTATATAATTCATCTTTAATTTTCTACATCCTGTTCCCAGGTTGTAGGTATCTACCTCTCACTCATAGTGATCAGCAAGAATTTGGCTATGTTATTAATCTGCTGCTCAGCTGCAGGTAGTCTGTGTTGTTGCTTATAGCAGTGTTGACTCAAGCCAGCTGCATTTTGGTTTACCTCTTCAACACTAAAATGTCTGGAAGTGTTTTTCTCCTGACCTTAGGAAGATTTTTCTTCTGTGCTTGTATCTGAGTCATACAGCTTTATGAGTCTTAACATCAGTCCAAAACCAGGTTTCCATGACATTATTATTGCAGTTGAACTACTTCTGTGACGAAAGCAAGTGGATGTTAGTATATGACTGATTATTCAGACAGAATAATTGTATGATAACTTTAAAACAGTTCAGTAGTACCTCTGCAAGTTGAAGGTTCAAGTATTTATTTCAAACTTCAGAAGACTGTCTTAGAAATTCTCATTACTGGATATAAGTACAAATAACTCACCTTCTCTACACATTTATCTCCAGGTAAGGCAGTGAAACATGGTATGTGACAGCAGTGACCGTGACTGAAAGCTAAAAGCACATCCTGGGCATTTAAATGGGTCTCAGTGGTGATTTTTCATGTGGAACACAAGTCAGGCTCCAGTCTTCATCGTAGCTGGGTGTCTCTTCCAGCTAGATCCTCATAGCAAAAAGTTAGTTCCTTTTCAACTATCAAGTGACCAGTAATGGAAGAGCTAAAGCAGCCCATAAAAGCTAATTCTGATACATTTTGATGTCCTCCAAACCTAACAACTGTGGATAAATTTAGCATTTCCAAGGAATTCACATTTTCATCCCAAGTCCCACAGAGTGAAGGCACATACATCGAGTGTAAATATTTGGGTTAAAACATAGCTGTTACTGGGGAGAGAAGCGTTGTCTTTAGTTTTTAATTAATCCTTATCAGTTAAAAGATAATTAGAGAGTAATTGTGTTCTTGTTAAGTATCCATTGTCTGATTTCTGAAGTAATACGTAGCTTTCAGAGGAATTCTGTGAGCTGTAAGAAATCCTTTGATTTATATTATGTGCTTGTTTGTTGGTGGGGGTAGAATCATAGCTGTTTTGAATTTATATTTGGAATCCAAGAAAAAATTTCTAAATTAAATGCACTTTGTCAAATTAACTAATATGGCTTGAGAAAATAGACAAGCTTTTGGGCGCAATATGCATTATGTTTTTTCTCCCTTTCCTATATTCTTTAACAAACTGAAAATTCTGCTTATTTAACTGAACAATGTAGTGAATAAAGTGAATGAAAAAGTTTCTGCTTGATGAGGGATGAATAGATTGCTCTTTATTCTTCTTGCCAAGGAGTTAATTACTACATTGGTACAGTTGGTCTTTTAAGAGTTGTACTCTCACAAGCAGTCTGCTGCAAAATAGATTTTTTTTTCATCTGAGAGAACAGTAAGTTCTGTGGAAAAGACAAAGGTAGCAAGAAATGTCTGTTTCTAAAACATCATGGACTTCATCGCTTTCAACACAAGCTGGTAGATGCCTTTTATTCAGCTGGCCCTTGAAGAGAAGTAAATTAAAGCATCATAAATGTACAGGAGTACATGCCATGATTCTGCAGCTTGAGAGCAGTTATTCAGCAACATGGGTGATCCGAAATTACAGTTTTGATTAAGATACGTGTTAGTGTTGGCTGAACTACAGCTCTGACTAGCTCCTGTTAGATATTCAGTGTCCTAAAATCTTATTCACTTCATGACAGCCTGCAGTTGAACAAAATGCCATAGAATCTGGGCCCTTCTGTAGAGTACTGAAATACAGATTAGCGAATAGTCATTAGTTCTCAAATTTGAAAATCATGTTACATTTGTTAATGCTGCACTCAAGTTCCTGGTGTCTATGCTGTATATGCCAGCTCAGTTATTTCTAATGTGAATATATACAGTTTTATATACTTCTCCAGAGTAGCATGAATTCCAGAGGTGAGTTTTTCCCAAGCATTGCCATCTTTTCTTTTTTTTTTTTTTTCATTAACTTAATGCCTTTTATTTCCTATAAAATTATATATGAAAAAAAAAAAGGTAAGGTCCAATTCGTACAGGCTTCTGTAATGAATCAGCTCTGTAAGGTAATGAGCAATGGTTGTGCACAGAATTAACACAGAATAAGATTGCAAGCAGAATGTCAAGCTCAAATCAGGGTATTAATATTCTCAAGAATAGATGACATACATGAAAAAGTCTTGCCTTACTTATCTATTGACCCTTCTTGACAAAGTTTCTGGGATTTCAGGGACTAAGAAAACCTACTGGTTCTTCCAAAGCCACCGGAGCATCTTTGATTTAAGGACCTTTAAGACTGGGCACTTAACATCGTAGAATATTGGGGAACAATATAGGCATTTGTAATACTCTGACTTCTTTTCAATACAAAATGACTTTGTGACAGCCAGTTGTGCCTTTGGAAGTAAAATACAGGGATGACATGATTAATTTTCTGTAGGAACTGTAGCATTTCTCCGTAAGAATACAGTAACAGTATTCCGTATTCTCCAAAAGGCAGTTATGACCATGGGTCAAATTTTGCCTCTATTATTCAAAATTTTTGTTCAGTTTAGCTCAGGATTGCTTATACTTATATTCCCATCTCTTGAGACTCGAGCAGATGCTGTTTTCTGTATTTTTTCATCTCTTGTACAGAAAATCTAAATTATAAAGGCTTATCACTTCTTTTGTTTTTCTTTTAGTCTAATCAAGATTTTATGCTTCCTGCTTTTCACTTTATAGCTTTGACTGTCACACTGAAAACCACATGCGTTATTCCAGTGCACAAAATTCAATTTTCTCCCATCTTGTACTGCTTCAATGACTCCAATCTTAATTCTGCTTAAAAAAAAAAAAAAAAAGAAACTTCTGAAGTATAACATGAGCACATACATTCCTTTGTCACTTGATGTGACAACTGAATAGAGGAACACATACCCGTAGGCACGCCACTTTATTTCAACCTGTTAATATATACAGTGATTTAGTGCCATTACAGAGGTATAAAACCATATTTGATGCAGGTCCTATTAGCAAGCAATAATTATTTCATTTCTACCTACCGTCACTTTTTTGCCTTTAGGAAGAATATTTAAATCTCAAATGAGTATTAAAAAAAATAATCCAATGGAAAGGTTTCAAATAATAATGTTTTTGTTGAAAGAGAGAATATTGCAATTTCAATGAAAAATATTTTAATAACATGAAGAACTTGAAGAGTATTTTAACAGAATTAGCTATTTATAATTTTAATGTAAAAAATGGATTAAATATAGAAAGTTATATTCTGAATTATTGTAGAAGGCAAAAATGTTGACTTTGGAAGTAAATGCTTAAACATGATCAAAACTGGACATTCGTCTTGACATACAAAATGTATTTTTAAGAAAAATCTTTTAAAAATTGCTTTTTGTTGTGATTGTTTGAACTGTGTTGAATTTCTCACAGCGAACAAATTATGTGTTTTAAACAGTTATAATTACAGCTAGATAATTATGACCAACACAGACATCTGTCAAAGTAAAAGTTATCAAAAATACCATATATACTGTCTTTTAAACAGTTTAATGGATTTTTCACAGACAACATCTATGCATGTTATTTTGAAAAAAAATAGTCTAAAGCTCATAGCAATGCCTCTTATAGTAGGGCTCTGAAACTGAAAAGGATGACTTTCCAGAATCAGGGCCTTGCCTGATATTACTAACCTCCCATCTTGAAATATTAAATGCATCATTGATCTATTTTTCCTTTTTAATTAGAATTTTAAATGTCTATTTTTTTCCCACTTTGGCAAATGTAATGTAACTGGTATTTATTTCATTAAGGACTGCAATCAAACACTAAGAATATTGGTTGACTTCTGGAAGCATACATTTCTTGGTATAATTATAGGGCGATATAGCCTTGCCATAACTTGGCTGTTCCACAATAAAATAAGGCCCCAAGGTATACGCCATTGCAGCTTTTTCCCTGAGTGACTTGCATAAGCTCTGTCGTTATTTCTTAGCTGGTATGAATCTTGAAGATTAGCAACTGTTAAGACAAAGGCTGAAATTTTCTTGCTGTGTTAATGAAGTCTCAAAATCCCAGTATAGAAAAAAGCTTTCCTTAAAGTGCTGATAAATCTCTTCATACAGTTCATTGCCTGCAAGAAGAGGAATATCGCTTAGGTGTATAGATAAACACAAAAGATTTAGTCTGCAGCAAAAATAAGCTAAAGCAAGGATTTCATTGTGCATTTTAAGTATTATATTTGGTTTGGGTTTTGTAGTGCAGCAAACGGGAGAACCCTCTCTCTGCCCTCTGCCCAGCAAATAGTTTTGTAACCTGGAGATAAAAATTACGTCACTGTCCAACACAGTTATTTTAATAGGGACGCTTTTTAAAAATTTCTATTGCAACTGCATGTTAGCAAGTAATAGTACTGTGTGCCCTCTGCCATTTTAATATAATTCCATTTTCCTATGTCAAGTTCAGGCTGCTCACAGCATGATACGTAAGTGCTCGTGTCATTACTTTTGTACATTTGTTAGAGTCCTAGCAGTGTTTTCATGTAACTTCATTCTTAATTTATGTTGACATGTATCTTGTATGACAGTAATATTAACTAAACTATTAATCCAATTCTATATCCTGGCCCTTTTGGTCATCTTTAAAGTGAGAAGAAAGACTAAATGGATTAAAGCACAGGGGATATCAAATGAGTGTTTCATCCATCCTATTCATAAAGCTCATTGCACATTCTTATGAGCCTGACTTTTGCCATTTTAGAACTACAGTCTTTTTAACTTGGTAGATGGTACAATATGTGTGAAATAATGTAAAACATTATAATGTGTAAGATCGTGCTGACAAGAAAAAGAAAAAATGTGAAGAATTCCTTCGGGTTTTTTTGTTCTTCCTTAACTTATCTTCTGTTTGAAGTTTTACTGAGATATCCTTGTGAAAATGCCATATATCCCAGTACACCTTTGGTTTAGATACAAGGGGCAGTTCTTCAACCTTCTGTTCTTTCTCTTTATTCTTTCTGTTTGTCTAGTACAGTGTTACCACTTTCAGAGCTCCTTCCACTTCCAAAGGCTATGCAAACATGAGCTCCCCTGTCAGCTACACAGCAATGTCACAAGCCGAAAAACAGAATGCAGAGGCAGTGCTTAATACGGCTAAATGAAATGTTTCTGGGACTGTTGTCTGAGCCCTGAGGCCAGCTGGCATCAAACACCTGGTTGTCCATACCACCATGCTCTCTTGTCTGCTGAAGTGCACCAGCCACATGCAAGCTCCCTATTGGGAATGGCCTCTGACCCACCCCAGCTCCAAAGCATGGCCATTGTTTGAAAGATGACTACCTGCCCTTACCCAAAGCCATGCCAGCAACAATTCGAATAATAAATCACATTTGTCTAACTTAACATTACATAATTATCAGTGCCGAGGCCCTGGAAGTTTTTTTTTAGCATTGCTTAATTTATTAATACAGGCAAAGCTAGAGGGGTTATCTGGTTTGACCCTGGAAAAGGAAGAGAAAGGTAGAATTACAATTTGTGTTTGTGGTTCCTAGTCCTGTACTTGTTTCTCCAGACAATACTGCCCTTTTCGCTCATGATTAATAGAAAGTCTGTTTGATTAGCACTTCAGGGATGTGTATCTGAAGACATTATACACATTGTGAAAGTGTACTCTGCTTAGGCACTTTTTCTCAAATAATTTTTGAGTACTCTTTTCTGGAATGTGTTATGTAAGTTGAATACAGTATACTATTTCAAACATCCCCTCCTACCTACACACCCATTAATGTGATTAATAAGAGGAGTTTGAATATTGCATGCTGCATAATTCTTCATAAAACTTATGTGGTAGAAGTACTTTAAGTATAATTCTGTTTGCATTTATTGCAGAAAAGAGTACCACCATCAGGTATCATTTTCATTTTTTTCATAACTTCACCATCTGGAGTTGAAGAAAACAGTATCAGATTACAGATACTGAAGAAATGTTCCATCTAAATTACTTTGTCAGCTCAGGTGAGTGCTAGCATTTCATCAATGCCAATATAACATTTTCCTTTGTCTCAGTCTCTTGTAATCTATGCATGGGTCATTTTTGCTATTTTGAACAACCACAGAAGTTTGGAAGAAGAAGATCTCTTTTAAGCGGGCTGTGAGTTGTTGAGAGCACAATCTAGAAGCCTGTTGTGTTACAAAGGGACCCAAAAGCATCAGTTACAGAGCGTGTCTACGAGGCCTCTAAATAGTTCTACCTCTGTGAAGGATTTCCCACGGTGGTGGGGAGCTGCACACTTATCATCCCATAAGGTGCTCTTTGCACTGTTTTCTCTGGGCAGAGCTGCCTATGGAATGATGAGAAGGAAAAGCAATTAGGACAGAAGTGTTGGAGCTGCTGCAGGGACTGCCACTGAACACTTCTCCTTCTACACAGATTAGGCTGTTTTGAGGGTATTTAAGAACTCCGCTTACTGAGGAGAAAAGAAACTAGCCACCAACAGAAATGCTTCCTACAATTGCCTTAAAATATTCAACTAACAATGTGAATGGTGTATGGCGTTTTTGTCAGTTTGAACAGCTGCTTCCCTCAGCTTATTCTGCTTTTATTGGATCATCTGTAACAAACACTGTGCTCAGGAGAGCTTGCTGGTAGCTCTGCTCTCTTCATTTACAAAAGTAATCCATGTCTCCTGTCACATTCAACTTTGCTAGAATGTGGCAGGAGTTTGCAAAAGTCGCCCAGACTTCAAGAGAAAACAACTTCTGCTGAACACTACTTGGGTGGAAACATAAAATATTTATACTCTTGAAATAAGCAATTCAATCATTCAGTCACTTTATATATACCTCATTGTGTAAGCATTCCTCTACAGGCTCCTTTCTCTGTTAAATACAATTATTTGGTGTACCGTTGCCACAAGTAAATAGAGTTGCCTGCACTATTTTTGGTAATGTAGCATTTATGAAGAAAGAATTATTGTGGAGTTAAAACTCACATGTGTCTATAAAAATATAACATCTTCCCTAAGACTTTTAGAACAAGTCCAACCTTAGACAGAGATCTCATGGGGTTTTTTGGGCTGTGCAAGTTGGGAAGAGCTTTTTAGCTATATTGCTGATACTTAAAATAACAAAGCAAAACAAATTGTAAAGGGCAGTTTTAAAAGTTTGTTGTTAAAAGCAATAAATCACAGCTCAGCATGAGCTATATTACTCCACTGTCAGGACAGGTGTCTGCTGGGCACCTGAGGCAGACCGCAAATGCAAACTGATGTGCAAGCTACTGTCATTTTTTTGTGCCGGCTCTCCCACTTTTGAGATGAAGCTGCAATAATAGAGGGTCTGCACGCTGCTGTTGTTACAAATTGACCTGACCAAACTCATGTGTTGTTTGATCTCATCAACCTCACCTTCTATGTGGAAACCTCTAGGACATGTTTGCACATCAGAAAACGTCCTGGTGGTAACGATGCAAAGCGTGTTACTGTGTACTCACACACAGGCTGTCTGAGGCTCTCGCCTGCAATGACCATATGATTTCCTATACATTTTTTTGCAAAGGGAGTAATATTACATCTGGCTTTCAGAGATATCTGATTTTCAGAGTTTTTTATGGATACAAACAAAAAAGAAATTGGTTTATAACTATGGAGAAAAGTACATCATATAATTAGTAAATTGCATCTTCCTCTATCTTAGACTGAATAAATGACACTGAGAAGACTAACAGAGTCCATACAAACTCTGACCCAGTTCAGGAACGCTTAATTCTTTAAGCCTTCTCAGCTTTACTAGGGCGTGTAGCTTTGGGAAAAAATTTGTGCAGATTACTTCTAAGTTTTCAATACACGTTTACAAATAGTAGTTTCCTATGGGCTACAAAATGTTGCTACTAGTTGAAAAAATCGAAGCCGTCCTTGTATATTTGCACATGCATTCAGTAGTCACAACTAGTCATCTGATAGTTGTGTGTGAAGTCTTCACCCGCACAACTTTGTAGATACAACATGGAATAGAGAAATACAATGGCTATCTTCCCTATCTACTTAATACACAGTAGAATTTTAATGGTGTTTATTGTGTCCAAATATCTCACCTGTACTCATCTCACCCATATTTCTTTTAGTCCTGAAATGGTTTTCCAGTTTTCTGCATCTTCTACCTCTGCAAGACATTGCTTTATAAGGCTCTCATTCAACATTTTGCACTCAATTTTTTCAAATCTAATACTTCTAAATCTGGTAAAAGACAATAGTGAGCCAGCTTCACAGTCTCTGACATTTCAAGTCACTAGGTCGATTCTGTGTGAAAATACCTTTCTTTTAACAATCTCCCTCAATAATATTTCTTTCTTCTCTGGCTGGCATAGTGTCTTTTATCCCTAAATTGCTCAGATTTAGCTTATCATAGCTTTCAATGCTCCAAACATGAAAACAACCTATCATTCAGCATCTGGTGATCCGTCAGGATTTGACATTTTTATTTTTCATGGCAAAAGCTATTTTGTGTGATTTTTAAGAGCTTGCCAAGTGTATTAATTAAGTAATTTTCTTCTACATTGTCTGCAATTAGACTTGCACTTACTAAAGAAATTCAGTTTTACAGCCTAATAAGACTAAGAATAGTCTCAATAACTTAAAAAAATTGTTTGGATTTTTTATAAGAAGATACACTTGCAAAGACTCCAGAAATCTGAAGCATTAATAATAATTTAATGCAAATAAATAACATACCATGTATCAAGTTACACAAGACACCTAGAACCATTTACACTCATGTCATGAAATCCTGAGATGAGCGCACGCATAGTACATATGTGTATTTAAAGGCAGATGGTAAAGGGCAAAACTGTGGAGAAGTTTCTTTTTCAAGGAGATTCATTCAGATAAAGGAAGGGAAGAATAGGAATGATTTGTAGCAATGTAATCTTGCAGCTTCTTTCGCTGATTTGTGCACCAAAGACAGTTGTTGATTGGCAGATGATAGGTGAAGGCAACCATCCATATTTCCAGTAGAAGGCATGCAGTGGCGGATGAGAGAGAAATGCTGGCATTACTATGGAAGGAAAATGAAATGAGAACCAAGTGAATCACTGGCCTGTTCATGAGCAATTTCAATTCATTCTGCCTTCGAAAGAATGAGTAACTGCTCTCTCTGATCTCTTTAAATCATTTTTTTAAAAAAAAAACTATAAGGCCTCACAATATTAAAAATAATTACCTGATTATTTTAATGATCTGTAGCTACACTTTGGTAAAAATAAACAAACAATAAAAATGTATTTCATGCCTGTAATTATCTGTTTCGTATAACCCTAAGTATTTATTTCTACTATGAAAACAGAACACAATGGAGTCTTTACATTTATTTCAATAAGATTTGAAGGAGGCCCACCATAAGGAAATGTGCTTTCATTTTCTTAATTCTTTTTCTGTGCAGTTGATTTTTTTTTTTACCATCTAAAATGTTTTTAAAAACCAACAACAACCAAACCAAAAGAAAACAAAAAGCTATGAAAAACTGTCTGAACCAAAACTGCCTTTGTTGTTTGACGCCTCTCTCTGCTCTGTGCATGTGTGTATGTTTTTGTATTGTCTATGAAACCGGGGTCCCGCTCTCAGATTTCCCCAGCTCAATCACAGTGGGCAATAGACCATGTACACTTCTGTATCTTCTGCTTGGCTTACTGCTTGATGCTTGTGATCAAATGCAGCATTTCATTTCCAATCTCACAGATGACAGAATAAAATCCAGAATGCTTTTCTGCAGATGTCAGAAGAAAAAGAAGGGTAGATAAAGGACTGCTTATGTTTTAGTTTCCTGAAAAATCAGAAATAATTATGTACAAACCCAAATGACTTCTTTAATCCTATCTTAGCAGTATTTGATTTTTTTATTAATCATTTATTTAAAAATATTATTTTTAAAGCTATTCTGTCTATTTCTTCTATTTACTAAGCAATTTTATTTTAAAAAAAATGCTACTGGATCTGTGTTTATGGATTTCTAGAAATTACGGGAATCCTTCAGAAGTTGATCAAATAGTTAAAGTCCTTAGCTTTTGCCTTTATTTTTTTCCTAAAAGCACACCACTGATAAAAATATTATAGACTAGCATGGCAGTGTTGGTGTTAGGGCCTTAAAATCTTCACTTTGATCTTGCTCAAATTACTTAAAATAAGAAATCAAGGTGGTTTTTTCACTCCTGTTTTCAGCAACTTTGGATTACTAATGAATTCCACAGCTATTTTGTTGTCAGAGTTGCAGCTGGATTATTGCAGAATGGAAACAACTGAATCCCAAATGCTTTTTCATTGAGTATTCTCAGTGGGCAGGGCCATCATTCTAGTTCTTGGATGACAGAAATGTTTTTTTCTGGATTTGCAGTACATATTTTGATACATGGAAAGATGTTACAGTTGTAATTTTCAAAAAGTAAGTATTTTTTTCTGATCAGTAAAAGTTCATCAGTCTTGTAATTTTGTAGTGTCGGGAAAGGGCTAGAACAAGAGCACAAAAGACAGTAGCTGGATTGAAATAGTGATAAATTAAATTGAAATAACAGAGATCATGTTTGTGGACCTTAGCAAACCTGATAACTTGAAGATTTGATTTTTAGAATAAAAAAAAAAAGAAATATTGTATAAGTAATAGACATTGACCATTCAGTGCTATTTGATATAAAATTTATCTTAAATTTGTTGATTTTATTTTCATTTTTTATACTTTTCTTTTTCCAGTTCTGTGCAGCACCAGTTCTTCACTTGAACATCTATTCCCCTGTGGTGCAATTACCCCTGATTTTCTTGGTTTTAAGTTGGAGAGCAATCAGACTTAATTAGTTTTGCCTGCTGATGTGTTGACCAGAGTCAACATTTTAGATATCATGAGCAAGGCATGAAAAGGTGTCTCAACAAGGTTATTGTTTCAAGTGGGAGAGCCTGACCGGTCTCACAACCAGATCTGGAATTTGAAACTAGCTAGAAACACTCTGCTGCTACCTGGGGATCATTAATAGAAATTGAACGACTTCAATTTCTGTGAGCCGTAGGGGGAATAATGATAAAGCATACAAAAGTGGTACATTTGAAATACGTTAAGAATACCTAGACGGAAGTCATTTAAATAGCTTTTCAACTTTCTTTACTTAGAATTCTTCAGGAAAAATTAAAGAAATCTTACCATTCAGTGTTAACTTTTTATTATGTGAGTTTGTGGTGTTTTGTTTGTTTGATGTTAAAGCAAGGGCATGGTTTTCTAAATACCTGTGGCAGCAGAAGCGTTTCCTAAACACAGGAAGCCATTGTTCTGCTCATGAAAATATAAATTTATTTTAATTTATTTATTTAAAATAGAAATGTCATTTATTTATTTTATTAAACTAGAACATCTCTAGTTTAACTGTTTCTCAAAAGTAAAGAAAAAAATGCGTCAGGTATGGAAGATTTTTGAGTTTGGGTTTTTTTTTTTAAATCTTGAAGATATGTTCTGTCATCATTTTAATATAGATATCAATTCTGGTTTTATTCTTATGGGAAAGATAGCAGAAGAAAGCAAATAACTTCTGAATACTGTTCACCTTAGTCTATGCAGTAACTTCAGATCTTCTCATGACTACAGCACAAGAATGGATGTAAATTCTCAGTGTTTGAGCAGTTCTGCTGGTGTAAGATTCTGTCCAAATTCAATTATTATCTTGGCTCCCTAAGCCTGCTCAGCTGCAGTCTTCAGTCAGGGGAGTTCTTTTGTAACTGTTCTCGTTGGAAATGCTGCTGAGCTCTGAGAAGGTACACAGAATACCCAGGCCTCCGAGTGTGTGCCTGTGCCACTGAGGAAATTTCCTTCTTTAAATTGAGAATTTGTGATCATAAATTCCCAAGAACTTTCTCATTTCTTCTGCGCCATATGTCAATCCACTGGAATTTTGTGGATGGCAAATACTAATTCAGAACTGATATTTTTTTTCTGCAATAACATATAGAGAAGCAAACTACATTCTTCCCCATAGTTAGTAACAATCAGAAGTACTAGGATTTTTTTGGTCAGCTGCTCAGTCACAGACTTCTGACTACACATTATTTGTAAGGATGAATCAGGAACAAGACTGACTTCCAGCAAGTTATTTCTTCTTGAGGTCACTACCTCCTAATTTAGTGAAGTTTTGAATTTTCAAAGTGAAATACTGAATAATGCAAGGGAGTGGTTTTCAGGTAAACTTTAACATTGCTGAAATATTAATTCAGTGTCTGAAGTTAGGTTAGTCTGGGAGAAAAAATAATTTCAGTGAAAGAGTTTAAAGAAGTCAGATAATACAAAGGTAAATGACTCTCGGGTTTCATCAGATCCCAGTGCAGGGCCTGTCTGGGGTCTGCCAATACTCATTCTGCCAGCATACACTATGGTAGAGTTTTGCAAACGTGAGAGATGAGACGGAAGGAAGGCTCTGCGTGTCAGTCACAGCACACTTCACAGCAGCAGAGCTCGGTTTTAATGTGTCCAGAGGAAGCAAGACTTCCCAAGAATAATGTTTTACAATACTTTGATATGTACAGATCGTATCCAGGCCATTAGAGATTATTTCTCATCTGAATGTCTTCCTTTGTTATTTCATTTATGATCAATTATTGTACGTTTCTCAGCACAATTACTGCATGAAAGCTTTTAGTTTAAAGGGAAAAGGATCTTGATTGTGAGCTCCTCCCAGCAGGGTCAGTGTCATCTTTGGTCTCTCTAAAGCACTTAACCCATCAGGGCTCAAGGGATGCGTTGCCTGCACTTGAAATAGGATTCGATTGTCCTCCCCCTGATTGCAGCTTTTTGGGCTCTGCTGACGCGGAAAAATGTTGCTTCCTAATGTTGGATCTGTGTACTCAAAGGATGAGGAATTTTATGTAGTCAGTTCAGCTGTATGCTCTCACACACTTTGTCCATCTATTATTGGTAAGTGGTTTGGAGAAAAAGAATCCATGTTAAGATATGGCTAACACAGGGGAGATCGATTTTGTCAAAAACACACATAGGTTAATAACATGATAATTTCTGTCCATGCACACCACGGCGTGGCCTGGCTCCCCAGCCCCTCCCCCAACGTTTGAACAGCTTCCTGTGCAATCCTGTCACTGTCTCCCAGAGAAAGGTAACCCTGTGTTAGAACTCTGTTTTCAGTATAAATCTAGTAGCTGTTGTTTTTCTGAACTCTCTGTTGCTGGGTATGGGTAACCATGAAAGAAACCTTGGTTTATGTCAAGGAAAAAAAAAAAAGGCAAATAAATAATTCTTGTGGAGAAAGTTTTGGAAATTTGTACCATTTTGGCTCAAAACCAACCAGAAGACAAGTTGAAAGATCTCCAAGTATACATATGTATAGTAGAGTTGTGGTTCTATGGTCAGGTCTCCTATAACGCTTGCTTTAGTCCCAACTGAAAAAGAGACTGGAGATCTCCATGGCTGGAGAGATGGGTGGATGCCAGAAAAAACCTTACATGAGGTCCTAGGTCTACTACTGTTTACGTGTGATAGAAATGACCAGCAAATAGCTTACAGTGTGTACCTTTATACATCAAAGTTAGAGAGCTGGGGGGGAAAGGGGAGCAAAAGAAGAGAACATGCAGATGAGAAGAGTTTTCTTTTGTTGATTTTTTCTCCCAGCTTTTTAGCTCAGACACAGATTGTCTTTATTTATTATTAAATTTATTTAGTTAGTTAGTTAGTTATTATTATATAGTTAGTTATTATTGGGAGGAATACAAGAATGCTGTCAGGGTATGCAGGGAGGAAACAAGGAAAGCCAAGGCAGCCTTGGAATTGAACCTGGTAAGGGATGTCAAAGCCAACAGGAAGGGTTTCTTTAAGTATATAGGAGACAAAAGGAAAACTAGGGAAAATGTGGGCCCGTTGTTGAATGAGACAGGCGCTGTGGTGACAGATGATGCAGAGAAGGCGGAGTTGCTAAATGCCTTCTTTGCTTCTGTCTTCACTGTTCGGGCCAGTCCTTGTGAGACCCAGACTTTGCAGGTAACAGAGAAAGTCTGGGGGAAACAAGACTATCCCTTGGTTGACAAGGAGCACGTTAAAGATCAGTTAGATAAATTGGATATACATAAATCCATGGGGCCTGATGGGATGCACCCTCGGGTGCTGAGGGAGCTGGGGGAAGTCATTGCTGGGCCTCTCTCCATTATCTTTGAAAGGTCCTGGAGGACAGGTGAGGTGCCTGAGGACTGGAGGATAGCCAATGTCACTCCAGTCTTCAAAAAGGGCAGGAAGGATGACCCGGGAAACTACAGGCCGGTCAGCCTCACCTCCATCCCTGGGAAGATGATGGAGCAGCTTGTTCTGGGAGTCATCTCAAAGCACCTGGATGAAAAGAAGATTATCAGAAGTAGTCAACATGGATTCACCAAGGGGAAGTCATGTCTGACTAATCTGATAGCCTTCTATGACAAAGTAACTAGATGGGTGGATGAGGGGAGGGCAGTGGATGTTGTCTACCTTGACTTTGGCAAGGCTTTCGACACTGTCTCCCACATCATCCTCACAGGAAAGCTTAGGAAGTGTGGCTTAGATGAATGGACAGTGAGGTGGATTGAGAACTGGCTTACAGATAGAGCTCAGAGGGTTGTGGTTAGTGGCGCAGAGTCTAGTTGGAGGTTAGTAACAAGTGGTGTCCCTCAGGGGTCAGTACTGGGCCCAGTTGGGCAGAGAGAAACCTGATGAAATTCAACAAGGGCAAGTGTAGGGTGCTGCATCTGGGGAGGAATAACCCCATGCACCAGTACAGGTTGGGGGCTGACCTCTTGGAGAGCAGCTCTGTGGAGAGGGACCTGGGAGTCCTGGTGGACAACAGGATGACCATGAGCCAGCAATGTGCCCTGGCGGCCAAGAAGGCGAATGGCATCCTGGGGTGCATCAAGAAGAGTGTGGCCAGCAGGTCGAGGGAGGTCATCCTCCCCCTCTACTCTGCCCTGGTGAGGCCGCGTCTGGAGTACTGCATCCAGTTCTGGGCTCCCCAGTTCAAGAAGGACAGGGAACTGTCCTTTGCTGGAGAGGGTCCAGCAAAGGGCAACGAAGATGATTAGGGGATTGGAACATCTCTCCTATGGAGAAAGGCTTAGGGACTTGGGTCTCTTTAGTCTAGAGAAAAGAAGATCGAGGGGGGATCTTATTAATACTTACAAATACTTAATGGGAGGATGCCAGGGGGATGGGAGCAGTCTTTTTTCAGTGGTGCCCAGTGATAGGACGAGGGGTAATGGGCATAAACTTGAACATAGGAAGTTCCATCTTAACATGAGAAGGAACTTCTTTACTTTGAGGGTAGTGGAGCACTGGAACAGGCTGCCCAGAGAGGTGGTGGAGTCTCCCACTCTGGAGACATTCAAAACCCGCCTGGACGCTGTCCTGTGCAACTTGCTGTAGGTGACCCTGCTCTGGCGGGGGGGTTTGACTAGATGATCTCCAGAGGTCCCTTCCAACCCTAACCATTCTGTGATTCTGTGATTCTGTGATTACGTTTCCTTAAAGAGCAAACTGCACATTGCTCTTTACAGAAATTTCCAAATGGACAATTCCAGTTGCCTCTTGTATTGTTTTTGAAGCTATCTTTTGAAGGGGCAGGTGAAATAGTTTGTTTAGGGCTACAGTCTAATTGTGTGCAGAGATGTTCTTACTAGTAATATTAAGAGACTGATTTGATATTTTAGTCACTCCTGAAGTCAGGTGAAGAACATCGTCTAGCTCCACCTGGAAGTCAGAACAGTAGCTTAAGAAGTCTAGAGGCTTTTTTGGGTGGTAAAGGTTTGGGGTTTTTTGGCATATAAAAAGACATGGAGACAGATTAGTTTGATGCAAAGTCTGTAGTATTCAGGCACCACTAAACTGGATTCCTACTGCATATATTGGGAAAATTTTACCTTTATTGTGCACAGACCAGGCCTTTTCTAAACACAAAAGATTAGGTTACAGGACTTGTGTAGGACTCATATCAGTGGCTTGCTCTGTTTCATCACACTTCAGTGATTTAGTTAATTTATTTGGCATTTTCAGCTGGAACAGATGTAGAATCATGGAGCACCAGGACCTGAACCACTTATTAACATCATTTGTTATGGCGCATACTCTGTGTCACGCTGCACGGCAACTTCTTATTGTGGTCAGCATCCCTACTTTCACACGAGTGCAGCATCTGCTATGGGTGGGTCCACCTAAACGTCATCCTGCATTTTAAAATGAGGTTCACTAAAGTTAGCTTTGAGTGAAACCCATTTTTCAAGAAGGCAAAATATTTGAGTGAAAAAAGTTATTTAATTTAGAATGAGGAACAATAAATCTGAATTCTGATTTCCTCATCTAAAATTTGAATTGTAGTTTTATTTACTGTAGACTCATTTTAAGCAGATAAAATATCTTTTGTGAATTCCTGAAAATTTGGAAAAACTTGTTCCTAAACCATAATTTTTAATTCTGATTTGCAAACCTAGAGAATTGTTTTCCAGTTTAAATAAAAAAATTAAAGAATTCCCCCTCAAGTCTCCTTTTTAACTGCTTATATAATTTTGCTGTTTCTTGTGAGTAACATTTCTGTTCGTATTTATTATCTCTAGAAGTAGGTCAGTCAATGCTGAGAAGCAATTCACTGCTATCATGGAAGTAATTTGACCATAACCTGTTACAATATTTTCGAACTAGTCCAAAATTGCTAGCTTAGTTTTTCAGTGAATCATGGGTGAAATACAAGTCCTGAAGATCCTTTTAAATGCTTCTTGCTCAAATGAGAGTGAGTCAAGTAAAAATTACAGCTCTTTTGTGATACTCACAATGTTGTGTCTTACACATGATTTGTCACAAACATTTTGAGTTTAGGCAACAGTTAATCCCCATTTTGTTATGGAGGTGCACTTGAAATAATTAATTTTCAAATTCCTAGGCACATGAAAACAGTTGTGGCAATTTTGTGCCCTATTTCAGCGGTGTACTTACAATAAGGAGGTAATGATTTTACTTTTGCTTGGAGAACAGCATGACTTTGAAGGCTTTGCCATGCAGCCATTTGCCACGTATATAATTACTTTTAAGAACCACAGGCTATAAATAAAATGCCATCAGGGCATATAAACCTGCCTATATCTTAAACATGTTGGTAACCTTCAACTCTCATATTCTGGGAGTGGCAATGTTGTTCCCTTTTTTAAGGTCTATCCGTTCAGCCTTAACATTGGTTTGTTTTGTAGTTTTGGTTTTGTTTGGGTTTTTTTTGTTTGTTTTTGTTTGTTTTTTTTTTTTCCAGTGCAGACTGTTTAGTGTGAAAGCAGAGAGATACATTTTATGATAACTCTAATTTTTCACTGATTGTGTTTGCCAAATATGCATGACTATTACAGCAAACAGGAAACATTCAGATCTGCAATGTAATCAGTATGTTAGAATAGAATAGAATAGAATAGAATAGAATAGAATAGAATAGAATAGAATAGAATAGAATAGAATAGAATAGAATAATTCGACTTGAAGGAACATAGAACCATCATCTAGTCCAACTGCCTGACCAATTCAGGCTTTAACCAGTTAAAGCATGTTATTAAGGGCATTGTCTTCCCTATAGAAGGTGGCAACTAGCAGGAGCAAGAAAAAGGCTGAGAGGGCTGCCACCACTTTCAAGAAAGATAACAAGGGTAAAAGCCAAAAAGAAAAAGAGTTATTGAAATGCAAGGAAAAAGATGGTCAAGAACACAAAACAACTCAGTACTTCTTTCCAAGAGGAAGACTTCACCATAAGCAGGGTAGTAGCAAATGTGACTTGGTGCATTGGTAAGGAATGGTGAGGAAATCCCGCATGCTCTCTATGACTCCGCAAAGTTCATGCAGAGGGAACTAAAATCCTTTCTTTCACCTCAGGTATCACCACAACCAAATGAATGTATATAGTGAAAATGCCCTTATTTACATAATCTGAACATACAGATGCATTCACAGGGACACCCAGCAGCTGTGCTCAGTGCATTGCTACCAAGGGCAGGGACAGCCCCCTGGGAACAAGGACTGCCTCGGGGCCAGCACCAAAAAGGCCTTCCTCCAAAGGATGTTGGTGGAGGAGTGGCAGGCAGGCATGTGCAGGGGGGGGCTTGTCACCCCCATATCACAGTGCCACCACCCACCAATGCGGCAGTCACAGGAGGCAGGATAAAAGGGAGCATCCTCCTGTGTCTTGCTGCCAGAGCTGGCCCAAAGACATCTGAGAAAAAGTCCTTGAGGAGCTGGTGGAATTACTTGGAGGGGTCTGAGGGAGGAAGACCGTAGGCTGGACAAGGCTGCTGGAGGTTCTGTGCTGCAAGGCCAGCTCCTGGTGGGGCCATGTTTAAGCTCATCTGAGAGATGGAAATCCTTTTCAGCTGGATAGTTGTGGTCAGACCAAGGGAATGCCTTATTAAAAACCACTGCAGAGCTCGCCATCCTCCATCCCTGAGGACTCAGGGGCAGCAGCTGTAAGAAATGGGATGCAGAGATGTTGCCAGCAGTCCCGGTGCTTTGGAGCAGCCACTGGTGCCCTGCCAGGTGTGGGAAGGATAGAATCATAGAATTGTTTAGGTTGGAAGAGACTTTTATGGTCATCAAGTCCAACCAAAATCCTTCCAAGGCAAGGATTCTTGCCCCCGAGGTTGATCAGGCTGGGGACCTTTGACCACTCTCAGAAGCCCTGAGAGGGGTCCACATTGAGGGAGAATAGGGGTTGGACATGTTCTGGACGGCGTGACCAGCCTGTGGGACAAGGAAGTGGGTCCTGCTTACATGCTCAGGGAATGGCTGATGGCCAGCGCTGAGGTCAGGAAGTTTTTCCCCAGGGCAGATTGGCACTGGTCCCTGGGGGTTTTTTGCTTTCTTCTGCAGCATTGAACATGACTACTTGTCAGAGCTCCTCTGCTCCATTTTGGCTAGAGTACTGCCTGCTGCTCGTGCACCACAAACATAGCCTCTTGTGCCCTGCAGCTGTGGGCAAGAAGGATTTTTTTCCCCCATGGTGGGCTAGCAAGTGTTCCCGGGGGGATTTGCCTTCCTCTGCAGCATTGAGCATGGCCCCTTGCCAGGGCTCCTTTGGGCCATTTTGGCTAGGTGCCTGCTGCTCCTGCTTCACAAAGCTGGCCCTTGTGCCCCGCATCCAGGGGGAGGGAGACAGGGGCAGAGATGGGCACACCTACAACATCCCTCAGGCCCCAGGCTGAGCTGAGACACATCCCCTGGGCCCTTGGCAGGAGATGGTGTGTGGTGGGGTCCCGGGGAGGCCGGTCCTAGCCATTGAAGCATATAAGCACCCCCAGGATGCTGGCAGAAGTAGACTTACACTGCTCATATGCTCTCCTGTAGACATTGATAGCTGGCCACTTTGGAGAGAAGAGTATTGGCTAGGTGGATCTTTGCTATGAGGGAGTAATGTTGTGCTCAGGCTTTTGTGTTTTAGTATGTTTTTCCAAGGAAAACAGCTCAAGCATTTCTAAAAATGAATACAAGGAGAAAAAAAAAATCCATGGGAAAATGAACAGGATTTCTCACCTCAGAAAGATTCGCAACCATTTAGTTCAGGAACAGACTGAGGGCTTGATCTTAGAGCCTCACTAGTGTCAGAGATGTGGAGTTTTGCCATCCTGCAGAAACCCAGCTAAACTGGATGAACACAGAAGACTTTCAAAAAGCACACTTCAGACATGCTTTTTGCAAATTTGTTCAGATGGTCAAATTATTTAAAGATGATCCACAGCCCTCGCCCCCATCAGAAGGTACGTGCCTCCTTCCCACAAGGTGACAGAGCCAATGCCTAGGATGGGACATGGCTGCCCATTCAATCCTTTCTGCTAGTGCAGGGCTGGGAAGAAACGTCATCAGTTATTTCCTCAGCATGTACTGGTAGGGAAAGGAACGAGGTAGGAAGAGGAATAGCATAGCATAGTTCAGCTGTAAGGGACATACAACGACCATCTAGTCCAACTGCCTTGCTACTCCAGGGCTGACCAAAACTTACAGCATGGTATTAAGGGCATTGTCCAAATGCCTCTTAAATACTGTCGGGCGTGAATTAATAGAATAGAGTAGGAGAACAATGAGGTCTCCCCTCAGCCTCCTTCTGTCCGAACTAGACAAACCCTGTGTCTTCAGCTGCTCCTCACAGGACATGCCTTCCAGCCCCTTCCCCAGCTTTTTTGCCCTTCTTGGGATGCATTAAAGTCCCTTAACATCCTTTTTTACATGGCGGGGCCCAGAACTGCACACAGTACTCAAGGTGAAACCACAGCAGTGCTAAATACAGCAGGATAATCACCTCTTTGGACTGGCTGGTTATGCTTTGTATGATGCACACCAATATGCAGTTTGCCCTTTTGGGCTGCATTGCTGACTCCTGATGAGCCTCCTGTCAACCAGCACCCACAGACCCATTTTGCAGGGCTGCTCTCTGGCCACTCCTCTCCCAAGCTAGACTTGTGCCCAGTGTTAATCCATCCCGGGTGCAGAATCCAGCCTTTGTACTTGTTCAATTTCATGCCACTGAGGACTGCGCAATGCTCCGGTCTGTCAAGATCCCTCTGCAAGGCCTCTTGTCCTTCAAGAGAGTCAGCAGCGCCTCCCAGTTTGGTATCATCAGCAAGCATGCTGAGGGTGCATTCAGTTTCTGCATACAGATGATTGATAAATATACTGAACAGAACTGGCCCTAGAATTGAGCCCTGAGGAACACCACTGGTGACTGGGCACCAGCCAGATGTAGCCTCACTCACTGCAACCCTTTGAGCCCTGCTGTTCAGTCAGTTCTTCACCTAGCGCACTGTGTACCTGCTTATCTCACATCTGGACAACTTGTCCAGAAGGATGCTGGGAGGGACAGTAGCAAAAACCTTACTAAATGCCATAAAAACTACATCTTCCATCGTCCCTTCACCCACTAGGCGGGAGCTAAATGCCATAAAAACTACATCTTCCACCGTCCCTTCACCCACTAGGCAGGAGACCTTATCATAGAAGGATATCAAACTAGCTAGGATTTTCCCTTTGTGACCCCATGTTGACTGTGCCTGATCATTTCATTATTCTTTAAATGTCCTTCAGTAGCACCCAGCATGGTCTTCTCTGTAATTCTTCCAGGTACTGAGGTTAGACTAACAGGTCTGTAGTTCCCTGGGCCTTCTCTTAAGACCTTCTTGTAAACTGGAATAACATTGGTTAGCTTCTAGTCAGCAGGGACTCCCACCCGTTAAACAGATATACAGGTTATTTGGAGACAAGGCACAGCAGTCTAAACTTAAATGGAACTATAATGTGACTTAGAAAACCAGGGGAAAGCAAAGAAGGGTGGTGTATAAATGGGTGATATTTTCAGGAACCAGTTAGGAATAGAGCAGCCTGGGCAAAAAAGGGAGGAGTTCACAACTCCTGAAGGAATTCAGTGCTATGAGATCTGCTCTACTCTGATCTAAGTGGAAACCACACACTTCACAGTTTTCTTAGGAGAGGGAAAGCTTCAGGGTACATCTGTATGGCTGCTATAAAGCCTTTTTTTTGCTTGTCATAGTGTAAGTCTGAATGTCCAACTGCATTCAAACCAGCGACTAGGAGAGTCGTGGTCTTCTAATGCAGAGGCAGTCTGCAGCAGAAAAGGATTTTCCAGCTCTACAAAACTGGTAAGAGCTTGCTCTCTGTCAGATCATTGTCCTTTTTAAAACAGTCTGTGCAGATTTTCCAGGTCAGACGAATTTACATTCCTTGATTAGAAGAAAAATCCCCATCAAAATGTTTGTCAAACATTAATCCTGCATATAAGCATAGCTGAAAATTGCCTTGTCTATGAGTTGTTGAGAGACAGATCCATCTACGTGATCTTTGTCAATAGCGTTCTAGTTTATGATGCCATTAGTATTCTGGATGAAACTGTATTTTTTTCCTAAATGAATATTCATTTAAAGATTCCTTTTCTTTTCCAGGAGAGCCACAAAGGCTCAGCTAAATACAGGTTTATTAACAGTTGCAAATTAACTTTTGGAAATACCAGTTTTGGTCTGACGGGTTTGCCCAGGAAGAAAAGGAATGTAAAGATTTTCATCTCTAGTTTATAGGTCAGGTTAGTAATAGGGAAAGATTAAAGGCTAGATTTTTCTGAAGTATTTTATTCAGATAATTACTTTCAAAAATCTTGGCTCGAGCACCTTGCCCAGAGGCATGCAGAAATCCTGATTAGGATGGGAGTCAAATCTAAACTCTAGTTTCTTATCCCCACTCCTTTTTGTGCAACATACTGTTACCATCTTTTTAATACTAGATTGACTAAACTGGAATTGCAAATTATTTTTGGCCCCTTAACAGTGACCCGTATATTTGAAACGTCAGCTACGTTTGTGTCATTTATACAGTGTTCTGTAGTTCATGCTATGAGTAAAGCTAGCTAGACGTCTTTACAGTCAGCATTTTCATAATTCTGAAGAGCTATCAATTGCTGGCAAAATGTTTGTTTCCACATCATTACACCAATGGCAGGACTAAGATCTTTGGTTCAACTTGAATTTTACTTTGAGCACTGGCTTGAGTGCAGTAGCAGTACAGCTGTTAAAAACAAAAATCTGTTTACCTCCTTATTTTTGTGTTATTTGGCTAAATTCCCTTTTCTCTACTATCTAGTATGATAACCATACTTGTACCCATTCTGTGGAGCATTAACCTGTATCCCTTACTCCATTGCTTTCCCTTCTGTTCTCAGCTCATTAACTCCTGGCCTTCACTAGGCAGCAATGGCATGGTATTGGTAACTCTAAGCATAACATCTGCATTTGTTCTTAATAGTTTTATTTTGCATTTTCACTTAAATGCAAACTTTTCAAAAGCGAGATTAGTTAAAGGGATTGATAGTAAACCGAAGGATTAAGAAAGACTAATCTAGAGATCATCAATGAAATGGTCCATTACTTCAATAAGAGTATATATTACTTCTGACTGATGATTGGAAAAATAAACCCTGTGGCAGCTGTAAATAATGCTTACATGAAAAAATGACCTTAATTACGCAGGACCTACATTTCAGATGCACATTCTTACCCTTATGCCAGCTGAAGTCATGAGATGGTAACAGCAACTGTTGCACATCTCTTGCCATTAGGTCTTGCAACTTTAATCTTGACTATTTATTTAGATGGTATTTCTGGCATGCAAATTTGAAAACTTTAATGATTTACAGAATATAACATGCTACAGGGTTTCTCACTACCTAACTCAGTCATATTAGAAGCAGGTAAAAGACCCTCTGCAATTTGCTTTTCAGTGCGTTTATCATGCCTGAGTTGCTGAAAACTATAAATGGATAGCAGTTATTAAAATGATCCAGAAGAAAATTCCATCAGGATGATTTATGAGTCCTTATAACATTAGGAGTCACTTGGCACCCTTCATGATGAAGCATTATTTGTTTTTTGCTTTGCTGCCCCCCCCCCCCCCCCTTTTTTTTTACCTCAACATAAATAAAAAGGTACAGCAGAGATATGAGAAAGCTTTAGGCACAGGACATATCTCCAATGTTAGGCATGAAATTTTAGTGTAAAATGGGAGGGAAAAAAAGAGAGAGACATAGTTTTCTAATGAATACCAGCTGAACAAACCTAGTAATTTGGGCAGAATTGCTATGACGAAGTAAAGCATCCACTGCAGAAAAGATTATTTAAAATGTACTTAGAAAACAAACCCAAGTATTTATTTTAAGTCAGGTGCTGATATTCACAGTAAAACTACAAATATTCAGTACAATGATACCTCCCCATTTCCTAGGCAGCTTTAGTGATTTGCATATTTAGACTCAGTGTAAATGACATGCAGTATAAAGGATCATACATTGCATGAATGCCTTTTGTAAAAGTTTGCTGGTAAGAAATTACTGCCTTAGCATAAATATATTGCTGTAATACGAGTAATGCTAACAGCATGCCAGAGGCATGCTGCTTTATCAAAGAAAAGTTTGGACTTAAACACTGCTAGTGTACTTAGATGATAAGTTAAAATTTTTGATGTAAGGAATGCAAGTTGATAAACAATCAATGTTGTAGTTATGTGGGCTGGAATCCTAATTTTCAACACTGTGCAGCACTTGAAAAAGAGAAAAAAAAAACTTAGACAAATGGAATTGAAATTATTCACATGAACCCTACAAAGTAAGAATAGGAACTGTCAGAGCTGAAGGCAACAGAAATAAGAGAAACAAACTTGTGTTCAGGACTTAAAAGGGCAAAGAGAAGTAGAAGACATTAAATCTCATTGTAACTACTAAGTTGTTAGTCATAGTCAAGAAGTCAGTTGCCAAAAAATCTTTTTTCAGAAAAAAAATGACAGAACCACACAAGGGTTGAGGTTGGATGGGACCTCAAGCAGGACTACCTACAGCCAGTTGTCCAGAACTATTTCCAGACATCTTTTAAATATCTCCAAGGAGAGAGACACTTTACAACCTCCCCGGGTAACCTGTGCCAGTCTCAGGCATCCTCACAGTAAAACAGTGTTTTTTGACGTTCAGAGGGAACCTCCTGTGTTTCAGTTTGTGCACATTGCCTTTGGTCCTGTCACTGAGCGCTACTGAAGAGCCTGGTACCATCCTCTTTGCACCCTCCCTTCAGGTATTTATACCTGTTAGTAAGATGCCCCTGAGCCCTCTCTTCTCCAGGCTCAACAGTCCCAGCTCTCTCAGCCTTTCCTTACAGGAGAGATGCTCCAGGACCTTAATCGCCTTCATGGACCTTTGCTGAACTCACAAGGGTATGTCTATCTCTCTCCTGTACTGGGGAGCCCAGAACTGGACACAGTACTCCAGGTGTAGCCTCACCAGTGCTGAGCAGAGGGGAAAGATCACCTCCCTCAACCTGCTGGCAATGCTTTCTGTAACAGAAAGCTATAGGATACGTATTTGATGGCTTTCTATTTTTATGAAGATCATCAAGATCTATCAAGACAGAAACTGCAATTGTACTAGGAAGGCATGCTTTTTCACTTATTGGTGACTCTATTTTTAAGAGTAGACATAAATTCAGTGAATGGTACAATGTCAATAGGACTGAATGTAGTAGTTTCCATGAAGCAAAACTACAAAGTTATTAAGCAGGATTCTGAAATCTTCCAACAAGTCTCCACTGCTGATGATACAGTTTGAAACATATGACACAGTTTCAGGTAGTATTAAAAGATTACAGGACACTTCAGGGATCTTGGAAGCAAACAGAGGAGAATCAAACTTCAACTGTTTTCCTTTTGGTCTCATGAGCATAAAAATAAATAAAAAAGAAAGGTTGGAAACAAGATGATAAATGTGAAGCTGAAGGTTTGTTTCATGAAGTATGGGCCTTATTCAACCATAGGAATGGGGGAGTGAGAGAATGTGTCTCTGTGTGTGTGTGTCTGTGAGAGGAAGAGAAACATGGACCTAAAAATGGGATCATCTGTATCTTGCAAGTGCAGATGCAGTTGCTAATCATCACAGTTGAAATTAAAGTAGCAGAAATTGGAGAAATTTAAACTTGCAACACAGAGGGAGAAAGATAATGAAGGTAAACATAGTACGAACTAAACCAAAATATATTGGAAGGAAACTGCAACAACAAACATAAAGAAAATAAATTTTTCAGGGACCTCTGGTAAGAAGAGAGTGAAACTGGGCATTTTTGATGGAAAAGATTTAAATATTCTGGATCTCTGCTAGAAATGAATTCATATCTTGAAGTCTTAAATCTGTATCTCCGACTTGATGAAAGAGTTTTGAGTGAATGAAAAATGTCCACCTGGAACTTCACATTAGACACTACAACTTGTTTTAGAGTTCTTGTCGATTCAGAAGTAGAGCATTTTGACTATGATTAGTAACAAAGTCTATGATAGTTGGCATCTTTTAATATCCTGTCAAACTAAGCTACAAAATTGAGTGAGTTATTCTTTGCATATTTGCATGTTGCAACTGGAAAAAAGTACACTATTTGTTATGGAAAACTTATTTTGGGAGGTCATATCCATCCAGCAGTAAAATCTTATTGAAGTTTTTAGAAACAGCCTGGTTGCTTTAACATCAGAAGAATCGTATCTGATAGGTTGCACCTGATGACATGAATATTTCACCTGTTACCAAGTTTTTTGATTCAGTTAGATTTCTTTTGGACAAAGGGGGGACATCCACCAGCACTCTTACAAATTCTTAGTTCTTCAAATTTTATTTTTCCAAATATGAGAAGGTGAATAAAGGGATATCAGTGATTGTTTCATTCTTGACTTAATACAAGGCCTCTGAAAACAGTCTGTCTCAGTATCCTTATAGCCAAATGATTCAGGTACAGACTGTATAGCTATACTGTAAGGTGACTGCAAGATTCTTTAAACCACTGGCCACAAAGTGTTGTGATCTTCATTATACAAATTCCAGCTGGTGACTGGTTACCAGTGGCATCTCTCAGGGACCAGTAAGGAGCCAATTCTGTTTAACATCTTCATTAATGGATGAATGGATGGTGTGCACCCAGTCACTTCACAGGGGGAGCGTCTGATGCAGGGACACCTTCCACTAGACCAGGTTGGTCAAAGCCCCATCCAACCTTGCCTAGAACGCTTTCAGGGATGAGGCCTCCACAACTCCCTGGGCAACCAAGGAAATGGATTTTGAATTCTGGGGTCAAAAGAACTAAAGTCTGAGTTTCTGATGTGAATAGTTAATGCAAACCAGGGTAGGGGTAAATCTAAGGCATAATCAAAGGTCTTTTGCTGCATGTTAACCACAGGTACAATATATAACATGCACAGTGCTCATAGCAAGATACTGGGTTCATCTCTGTCTTACTAAGTCTGCAAACCAACTTACTGCTCTTTATGGTTTTGGTATTCATTCCTCTTGTGGCAGCTATGTCTTGTCAAAGGGAACTTTAATAGTTTTGAGTTCACAACTCTCGTGTTTGTGGTGGTGGGTTTCTTGTTTGTTTTTTTGGTTTGTTTTTGTTTGGTTGGTTGGTTGGTGGTTTGGTTTTTTTTTAAGAAGGAGAGTGAAGAGGTGCTCTTGATCTCCGTATTTTTCTGAGACTTTTCTCAAGTCCCTGTTTGCTGGTTTGCTTCCAAGGTTATCACACACTTTGAACGTCTTTTGCAGAGAATCTTCTTCATACCTTTCTCTGTCAGGTGTCACATAGCATAAAAGTTAAGAGAGTGTAGCAATTAATCCTGCCTTGTGCCATTTGTGCTCCTTATCACATAAGAGAAAAGCAGTCACGGTGCCTATGCAGTCCACCATCCACAGGAAGACTATTTCTATCCTGGCTATCTCCTGATTTGCTTCATTAACCTTCTCTATGAGAACATCTTTGCATTTGTTCCTTCCTGCTTCCTTTTTGTTTTTTCATTATAAGTAACATCAGATACTGTCCCATCCTCCTAATTACATCAAGATGGGAAGGAACTGTTTGATACTGGAAAAAAATTGACCGTTTTCAGGGGATATTTCTAAATGGAACAAAATTACAGGTTTTTCCAGTGGTTTCAATGCATAATCACTCCTATCTAAACCTGGTGTTTCAAGGAGCTTTAAGTATATGCTCTCAAAGAAATGTAGGATTTTAAAGCAATTGTTTTGCTTTATAAGGATCTTTCATCTTAACTAAAAGATCTTTTTCTTTAAAAGTGAGTTAAAAATTGTACTGCTAAAACTCTGAAACTGTGTTTTCCAATATATCTTCCTTCTTAAATAAGGGAAAAAAAAGATCTACTGGCATGTGACAGTACTAAGATCACCTCCTCAAGGTGCCTGAAATAAAAAGCTAGCATAAGGCTTAATCACATGTATGTAATGTGGTCTTCCCCTCTTCATGACAATGAAAACTTTACACTCTAACCCATGTTCGTGCCTTATTATGCAGAGTACCTCGTGTGAGATAGACACAAATTGGAAGTCATTTATTGGTGCTTCCTTTTAGTTGCTTTAGAGCTGTATCCAACTGCTATCATCAAGGGTAACCACACATCTAAATGAAAGTATTAAAAGTGACACTGAAATGAAAGCAGAAAAACAGAAAAAAAAAGAGGGAATATGATATAATCCTAAAAGTCTAATTTTCTTTGGAAAGCAGAATTAAATGAGTGTATTTTTATTTTTATTATTTATTTATTTATTTATTTTATGCTTCAGTATGTTTATCAGTGTGTGTTATTGTTTACAGTGTACAGAAGTTTGGGTGCTGAACTTACACACCTGTAGCAAATGTCTCTGACCCTTTTCTGAGTACGGGCATTTTCTTTCTTAGTGTAGCTGACCGGAAGAATAAATTTTGTGTGAAATCCTTTATACATGCTCTAAGAGATATTTTAATGATGCTTGAAATAGTCAATAATTGCAGTCACATGAGATTCAAATGCTCTAGTAGAGGAGACACTAGAAATAAATAACACAAATGGAACAGAGAAGACTTTTTCCCAGTAAGTGACCAAGTTAAACTTAGTTGTACTTAATGCCCAAACGAGTTTTCTCATGACCTATCTTTATGTTCTTACATTATTATAACCTTCCTTAAAAAAATGTTAGTGGAACTTCATGTAGCTTATAAAATTTATTAAATTATTGTTCTGTTATTTCCTAACACCAAAATGTCTTATGAGAGGAGATAGCAAATCAGGGTGGAATAATGATTTCTTTTGGCAAGTGACATATTCTAAAATACAGTCTTTTTGAAATTGAAACAAAATTGTCTTTAAAAATTATTTTTTGTTGAATGATGAAATTGAAAAAAAAAAGGTAGAGCTGGAAGGGTTTTTTTATTTTATTTTATTTTTTAAAGAAGAGATAAAAGCGAAGTTGAAGTATTTACAGTGACCATTTTTCTTGGTCAGTGGGTCATAGTAAGTCAAACACCGTTTTCCCTGTGCTGACTACCAAGCCCTAGAGAAACCCTTTGCAGCATGTTCAGACATAGATGATAACACCAAAAAAAATCACAGCTATAGTAAGAACTTGTATGCAAAGCAATTAGAATTCATGCTACAGCCTCTAGGCAGTGCCCTTCCTTTAATATGGATGCAGAAGGTAAATGTATGGCTAAAATACAGCTCCAGTAGAAAAGACACACTCCTCATTATTTTGTGGAATGAACGAGGCTAAATTCCACAGCCACTTTGTACTGCGAACGCAATGACAGAAAAACAGTTAAACCTGCTGGAGTGCAAGTATGCCTATAGTCTATAAACAGTTATATTTCCTCTTAAAAAGAAACCAACAAAACAGTCTTTTCTGGTTTAGTTGTATTCCTATAAAGTACTAAAACATTTACATGCCAATAGAATCAATCCATCTGTCTATTTTAGTATATATATATATATGCACCTATGTTTGTGTGTAAGTATGTATATGAACACATCTTTTTTCTTGTATAATCTTCATTGCCTAGAAATAAGCTTTCAACTACATCCAAATGGCTTAGAAACATGGTCTTTTTGCTGCAAGTAAAAATAGAGTTACTGCATAAAAGGAGAAATATTTAAGGTATGAGAGAACTAAGGATGCCTATTCAGAAACCCAGGATACTTACTTCATTGAAGTAAGGTACGTTTTTAACTGTGGCACAGATGATGCACCATGCAGCATTCTCTGTGTTTTGCTTCTGTACCCAAGTTTCCCTTTCCTAGATTCATGGAAAAACTATCCTATTATGTACTGGACGTGTGTAATCACCCAAGATCTACTTTTGCCCGAATCAGGATAACTAACAACTTCTTGCACTAGACATCAGTCTGCAAGAAAGTAAACCAAGAACAATCTTATATGACACTGCAGCTTTGCTGGAAACCATTAGTGCACACCGAGTATAAATTACAGAAGAGTCAAAAGGAAAAGGATAGCAAATGCAGCCAAGTGAATTCAGATATCTTGGCAAACGAAAGTGTTACACTGTCTAAAGGTTACAGCGTTGAGTAGTAGTTATGAATTGGAAATATGAACTCATGAAACACTAGAAATACTAAGTCAAAGTTCTGACCAAAAAAAGCTGGCAAATAAGGGGAAAGTAGCAGAAATGTAATTGCTAATATAACAAAGTAATGGACCTTCACTACGAGGAAGAGAATTCTTTAGAGAAAACTGTTAAGCTGGTCAAGAATGAATGTGATGTCAGGTGGTTGAAGTGAACTACTTACAAAGTGTAAATATAAAAGAATTTTCTTCTTTTTTCCTACTGAAAAAGCAAAGCCTGAGAAAAAGCTGGCAATCTTAGGGCAAAACCTGAAATCCTTAAGTAATAATTTAGTATATTTCCATGTTTGTACTTAGAAGTACAAACAAGACGTTAATGGGAAGGGGTGAGGGGAACAAAAATCATGTGAAAATATTTGTACTTCAGAAGAATAGTATAAAGCCCTACAAATACTCTTGCTGTTTGACTGTTTTTTGAAAGTTAAAGCACCATCTCTAAATCTCAACCCTTCTGTAAATGTTCAGTAATAATTATTATGGGTTAGGTTCTTTCATGCTGTGAGATGCCCCTCAGCTGTGACAGAATGCCCTGAATATGGCACAATGCTGTATTAGCTTACTTTTTACCATCCTCGGACAATAAGAGAGCACGCCTGGTTCATTTGAGGCTGTCTGGGTGATAGTACACAGCTGTATCATCTGGGACAGATATTTGTCAGGTACCCAAAGATAAGCAGGCTGAAACGAACAAATATAAAGTTTTATGGTTCTTTAAGCTTAATGTTTTTCTACTCTAGACTACTTAAGGAATCAATGGGATATTCTGTAACATCTTGCCGATGGATAAACAAATTTCGTATGGTCTGTATCACCAGTCACAGTGCTGTGGGGCTAGACAATTCCATCACATATCTTAACGGTTGTCTTATGTCCAAAATATGAATTTTAAGGCTCACATGAACCAGATTGCACATAAATGCAATATAGAAGATCATAATCTAAGATCCTGTTCACTAGAGGAGGGCAATAAATCAAAAGTTGATTAACTGATTGATATTCTGTGTTGTCCAACTTCTCTACTTCAAATTCTGTTGCAGCTTTTTTTGTGGTTGCATTTAGCTGTTGTCCCTCTACTTGGTTCTCATTTTAGGAACGAGAAATGGTATTTGTATATGCTAACTGATATACAATAGCTCATAAGGCATGCTGGGATCATGAAGATTGAAATAGTACATGCACATATAAGATTATCTTTGTATACATTTTTAATGAGGGTATTAAACAGGCATCTGGGGGGAGTAGATATGACTTTTCTGATAATGGCCGTTCAAAATTATCAGATGGCATGAAGAGCTAAAGATGAACCTTTTTCCCTCAACCTGAGGACTCTGAAATAGAATGAAAAGTCAACACTATCTTGTTGTTAAAACTGTACACTTTTCATTAATAAGTTAATATTGGAGACATAGCCTCAATCTATAAAACATGACTAAGAAAATAGCAAAGAATAGAAAACAAACTGGCAGACAGTAGTCAGAGAAAAGTTAAAATCAGTTTGAAACAGACTGAGCAGTAGCTTGCAATATTAGACAGCCGGTGACCTTTTAATATCTAATCCTTATCATGCCTTGAACAGTTAAATTAAATGCCATCATTCGTTATGTCATACAGAATACTGTACAGAAATTGATTGGGTTTTGGTGTTGGCTTTTTTTAATCTTTAAAATCAATGTGGAAATATCCTTTTCTCTAAGTTCAAAGTGCAACTTTCAGGTGTGCTTTTCTGAGTTATTAAGGACTGCTGCTAAATCACACGTCTATAAAAACTGGACGAGATCAAAAGTTTATAACCTAATGAGAATTAGTTTTGATTATTTGAATTTTTGTTATAAATCTTCAAAGCAAGGATGGAGTAATGTCTTGGGTTTTTTGTTGCTCTAGTAAAAATGAATAAAAGTTGAAGTTGAAATTTTAATGCCCAAGAAAATAATTCTAAATTCTGATATATGATACATTATGCTTGATTAAGTTTTGAGCAGTTTAATAGAATAGTTACAGTGTCTCTTTTGCATTAAAGGTAATATTGTATCAATAAAGCAGCTATCGGGTCTCATGATTGAAGAACAATTACTGCGCATATATTCGTTTGATTGACAACTTGCACAAAATATATTTTTTAATATATAAAAGTGGAACAGTTAAAAGCATAAATCCATCCTTCTAAAAATGTCTACAGTTGGGTAGGACTATTTAGTGGATTAATAATATGATATAGCTATTGTATATGAAGCTGCTTATTTAATTCAGTGACAATAAGCAAAAGGTTGTGTGGTAGGTTGGTTCTTCATACTCAAGATTTTTCTTCAGAAATCCATGCTCCACAGTAACTATGTCAGAAAACTCAGATGGAAAACGAAAGACTGAACTAGCCAAATCTTTTTTTTTTTTTTTTTTTTTTTTAATTAGTGTGCCCAACCAATTAAGGCAAAGTTTACAGAGCATTTCAGGATACCTTTTGCCTTTGCCTGAATTCTTCCTGATACTAAAACATAAACGGACTGATATTACTTGGGGTTGCTGGACCATTGGCTGTCATGCATATATGAAGAAAGAAGAAAACATAATTGAAAATATAATCTGAGAAAACTATTCATGATACAGACAGTGTCCCTCCATCTTACTAACCATAAAAATATAGGTTCAAAATATGTGTTGGACTGTTTATTTCAGAAACAGGAGAGAAAATGCATGGAGCGGGTAACAAAACATGCACGCTGTTTATGACACAGAACTCTTAATCATAGAAGATTAAACTTTTTGTTTCTGTGATTGATATGGTTGAACAAAAATGGAGAAACATAACTTCACTTTTAAAGTTATAGAAAATTCCATGAAATTCAAGGAAGTAAAAGTCAGAATCTGCTGTCAAGGACTGGAGCACTATTTAAAAAATATACTTCCTTTTTGTCAAGCTTCCAATTCAGTATTCAAGCAACAATAAAATGTCTATTCTTCAAAAACAAAGTACCTAGAAGTTCCCCATTATTTTAATACTTCTTTTTTTCTAAATATCAGACTTTTCTGGTATTTTTATGATATTTTAGTACATACCATACAACCAGTTGCACCGCACACCATACAGAGGGACATGGATGTAAGTAGGAAATATGGCTTCCTATTACATAAATATCAAATCTTCCTTATGTCCAATGGTTTATTTTAGCAAAAAGACTTGGACAATGTTAGAGCAAAGAAGTAAGTATTATTCTTTAAACCTAATGTACTGAAACATGTTAAAATTACTTCATATCATACTGCCTGGAGCAGTTTCAAAACTTGTTCAAGTGTTAAAACTCTCCTTGAAAAAAAAAGCTTAAATGCTAAGGAGAAAAGGGTTTTCTTTTCCATTGTAAAACTGCTGACTGTTGCCCACTCGCATATTGAAGTACCTTGTAATGCATAGTGTAGTCTGAAATTGGAAATACACCTGTGAATTAGAAATACACCTGGGAAACTGAAAAACCAAGTGCTAGCTACTCTTCTGGGTTTGTATGGAAAACCCTGTCACTGTCAAGAAAATGTCAGCTGCACATAGAGTAGAAATTGGGTTTAGGAATAACTTCAGCTTTTAAAAAAGTGGATCTGTGAGACAAAGCAAAATTTTAAATAGAAAAATAATATGAAAATTAAGAGCATAGGAATGTAAAATTCTGTTACAACATTCTCTCTTATAGTCTAAGGCATATAAAAATTTAAAATAGTGTGTGTGTATGAAAGAGTTCCAAATCCCAACTTCAAAATTTTGTTCCAACTAAACAATAGAAGTGTCTTTCCTGTGTCAATGCAGCTTTCATTCATGTTCTTTAAGGGATTTCCTTTTGCTCATACCTACTTATGCCCATTGATATCACAGCAATTTTCTTATCCCCTGTATTTCTCCTTGCTTGACAGCTTTCCTGCCCACTGTTCGTGGCTTTTTCTTACTCCTTACCTGCAGATATCATTGTGGTGGCCACAGCCTCATTGTTAATAATTCTCTGAGGCAGCTCCTTTTTACCTCCCTTTAACTTCAGCCATATGCTTTACCTTCAGCAGCAGCCTCTCTTCGCTTCTGAATAATTGCACCCTCCTTTCATCATTTCTCAAGAGTTTTCATTGATCTCTTCACCTGTAGAGGTCCTTTCTCAGCTTCATGTTGTCGTGTCAGGGGGTATGAAAAGAAGACAATGATCCTCTGGAAACAGACTACATCTAGGCTGATCCTAGACCTTAGTGGTTAGTATATATATACACATTTTTGATATATATACATGTGTATATGTATATGATTTTCCATTTTGATTACAGAAGTCTGCTTCACTCATCTGAACGCTCTGACACATGAAGTGTTCACTCCGATTCATCTGTGATATGACTACTAAGATCACTTTCTATACGTGCTGAGGAAGAAACTCAAGTTGCACTTTGAATCCTCTGTTTTCCCCTGTTAGACTTAAACTTGTGCTTTGCAAAGTTTTGCCTTTTCTTATTTATCCACCTTTCTGTTTTATTTCATGTGCTCTCTGCGTAGCCTGGGGTTTTTTTTAGAGCAAGGGAAGTCCACTTAGTGTGGTCCTCTTATCTCTAGGCATCTTAAAATAAATAATGGTGAAAACATCACTTCAGATTATTATTTCTTTTAGATTTCCCAGTTTCTGCTTAGGGCAACAGCAGTGTTCGTCTTTGGTCCAAACTGGCAATTGGATTTTTTGTGAACAAAACCCTGTCCGTAGGCAAATCTCAGTGAGGAAATAGGACTACTACTGCTACTAGTAATACTACTACTACTGTTACTAAAAATAATATCATTGGCATATACGTGGCAATTTAGAATGTGGGGAATTCTTAGGAAGGAGTGTGGGAAATCTGCTCTGTTTTGATGTGCTTGGGCTGGCTCATGGATCATATGTGAGGTGCTCCTCACTTAAGAGAACTGTGTTGTAGCTAAAATTATTTTTAAGAGAATATATATTTTTCTTGGATTTAGACAAGAAGAATTGTAAATATTTGTTTAAATTACTTGATATTAATGACAAGAAAAATATATAGTTTTGGCTTGTAGCATATCAGACATTTTTATGCCAGGAAAACAAACTTATTTTCAGGCATCAAGTTCACACTGTTCTTTTCACTTTGTGAATAGAGACCACTTCTGGGAAATACTTTCTAGTGCATCAGATGTTGAAAACTACTGGAGTAGGTGTTTGAACATGAATTAAACATCAAGCGACCTGGTATCTGACAACTGTTCTGTTTAATTTTCTGTAACTGTGATCGACGCTACAGCTAGCGGACTGACAGAAATACATTTCCTAGTTTGTTGAAGCATTCTGACACAATCCAATCATAAAACTTATTGAATCTCTCCAAAGTGACATTATAGAATAATTTAAAATTTATTTTTCAGTTAAAGAAAAAATAATCATATGAGCATAGGAAAGGGATCTTTTAGAAACCTCTTAGGTGACAATATCCAGTTGTATACTGTTGCTAGCAAATGCATTGTACAAGTCCTTACACAAATGAAGGCTCTGCCTCTCTGAGCTAGATTTCTTAGCCTTGCCAACTCTATTTGAAGTCTGTGTCAGAATTTCACCCCTACTGCTGGTCAGAAACCCTTTCCCAACTTCTATCCTAATTTTAGTAATGAATATTTGATAAAGATTGCAACTTTTATCACATTTTCCCCTTTGTCTCACTAGCATTTACTTTATTTGATGCTTTTATAAATAGTCGTCATAAGGTTTTTTCTTTTTTCTTTCTATGTCTGTGCTGCTTTGGTAAGATAGACTTTCTGTTTCCCTGCTTGATTTAAGCCTTTTTTCCATATACCATTTTCATGTTTTAGGGCTATAAAGATGAACTACCCATACGATGAAGAGGGAAGATTTCCAGTGCCTCATACACTGGCATCAATATTTAATTATTTCTGCCAGAGGAAAAAAAAGTTTGAAACATATCAAGTTGCAATACATCAAGATCAAGTTTGCCTTTGCTATTGCAATATAGCAGGCACTCAATAACCTGTGCCTGTACTGCGTAGAACAGAACAAGTACAATTTAAGCATGGCCATAATTAATCAGATGAAAGACCCAGCTATTGTGTCTCCTATATTGTTCATAAGGAAATGCCTGGGGAAAAATAAAAACGGAGGAAATACGTACAATGCTTCTACCCTCTAATTAGTTTCAGCTCAAAGACTTCTTGAGTCACACGTGTGTTGTGTATTTAGTAACCCTCAGTGGATTCTTTCCAATGTGCTTTCACAGCCTCCATCTGTAATCTCACACAGGCCTTTAGTACCCACAACTTTTAGGGTAATAAATTTTATAGGTCGCTGCCCCTTTTCTGAGTTTCATCTCTTTTTGATTGTTTTGAACCTACCTTCATCTGATGCCCAGTATGTCTTTATCAAGGAAGAGTGTGTGTAAAGTTGATCCCTCTTACACTCTCTCCACATCCCTTGTGATTTCGTAGACCTTCTTCATATTACAATGAAGTAATTTATTTTCCAGATTGAAGACTCACAGGTTATTCAGTTGTTCATCATACAGAAGTTTAATTCCTTACCTCTTTTATACCCTTTTTGAAATGAGGGAACTAGAACTTCACATTATGTTCAAACTGTAGATGAACCATGGTTTACAGTGGCATAACGGTATATTCTGAACTCCTGTACTAGCATTTAATTTACTTTTTAACTGCTACTGAGCATTGAGCTGACTGTTTCATGGAACTACCTATTATAATCCTAAAGTCTCTCTTCTGAATAGTAATGGTTAGCTCAGAGTTCATCGTTTTAATGTGAAATTAGGATAGTCTTTTCCCCATGTGGCACTTTACATTTATCTACACTTAATTTCAGTCATTCAGGCTCATAAGACATATTCTGCTGCAGTTCTTCACAGTGCTCTCTCACCCTTACCACTCAGTCTAAATAATTTAGTATGAGCAGCAAACTTTCTTATCTCTCTGCTTGCCCTCTTTCCTGTATAGTTTATGAGTATGCTGAACACTACCAGTATCAGCACAACTCCACTGGAGATTTCCACTGTTAGAACTGAACGTTTGCTACTGCTTCTCTTTTAACCAGTTATTTTACCATTTAAAGGCCTTCCTTCATATGCTATAACTGCTTGGTCACCTTAAAAGCCTTTGGTGAGGGATATTTTCAACAGCCTTTTGGAATTCTTAATTGATTACATTAACCAGATCACTTTTATCCGTATGCACATTTGCTCTTGCCATGAACTTCAGTGGCTTTGTAATGAAGGATTTTTTTTTATAAAAGCCAGGCTGACTTTTCTCAAGCAGATCAAATTACTCAGGTGTCTGCAGTAATTCTGTTCTTTATTCTAGTTTATAAGACTTTGCCTGACACAGATGACAAGCTTACTGGTCTGTAATTCCCTGGCTGTCTGGAGGAGGATTTTAAAAAAATGCCACCCTCCTATGGTTAGGCACCAAAGTAGTTTTATGTGAGAAGTTATTCACCATTGTTAATAATTCAGCTATTTCATCCTCGAGTTGCTTTAGAACCCATGGGTGAATACTGACTGACCTTCGTGATTTGTTACTTTTCATTTTGTCTATTTGTTCCAAAGCTGCTTCAAACCAAACCCTTGACAAAATCTCTTAGAAAGAAGAGATGCACCAGGGAGATCACACCAGTTTCATCCACAGAATACAAAGAACACATTTAACTTCTCTGCCATGGTTTTCCTTTTGTATTTTGTTTATATCTGTTCATCTTCTGGTGTTACAAAGTGCTTGGCAGGATGTCTGCTTCTGACATGTTTAAAGAAAGATTTATTACTAACTTTTTTTTTCAGTATCTTTTAATATAGTCCATGCAGCTCACTTATTACCCACTCTTGCCCCAGATAATAGAAGACATTGCCGTTTGGTTCCTATGTGGGGTCCTTTGACTTTGCAGTACTTAGCTGTCGCTTAAGTTTTACCACATGGTTGTTCAAGTCTGATAACTTTTCTGTGGTCTTGGTAGAGACTTCAAACTTCATGTCATCTATGCATTCAGTAGCCCATGCCTTACTCTCCTTTGTCCAATTCATTAATGAAATAATACAAAACCCAAGGATGATACCTGAGACACTCAACCAATTAACCCTTTTCTCCTAGTTTCCTTGTCCACTTGGCTCCTTTTCAAATCTTACACTATTTGCCATCTTCTCCATCTCAATTCCTAATCTCCCACGAGTGAGTAGCAAACAGTACATGGAAATCTGCCTATATTCCGTCTCTGTTGTAAAAAACCACCAAACCAAATAAGCCCAAAAAACTGTCCTGCAGAAGAGATACCAAATGCCTTAGCTTAACTCTGCCCTCGATGGATTTTGTTTCCCAGAGATTTATACATCTTTCTTTGTTCTTTGCTTCAAAATATATTTAGTATTGAGTAAGTTTATGCTAAAAGTCTGTGGTTTTCTGGATACTTATTTTGCCTTTCTTAAACTTGCTAAATATGTAAGTTGTTTGCAAATCCTTGTCTTTCCCCATCCCTTTATTCTCTACTCCTTATTGTCCAAATTTGATAGATTCATAAATCCTGGCTAAAGGACTTACCATTTCATGAATCATTTTCTTTAGTCTGTTTGGGTAAACATTGTCTTGTCTTCTTAGATATTTCTGACATTGCCTCTTCAGGATTTGTTTCTGATAGAGTTATTTCCATTCTGAACCTTTTTTCTCTTTCCTATGAGCTTTTTTGGTTTTGCACTCTACGTCAAATTTTGTTTATTTTAAGGAAGAATAAAAAATTCATTTTGCTGACACCTTTACCTCTACTCCTCATTTTATATTGTCTCTTAATTTCTGTGGTGTAGGAAATGATCTTTCTGTTCAATATTTTTTTGCCCAATCTATAGGCAATATTCACTCTCTTTCTACCTAAAACTATTTGCTGATCATCCCCTTGGTTCAGACTGTAAGTTAATAAGAGGTTGTACTTAGGGAAGATCTATGCAAAAATAGCAAACATCACATTGTGCATGTAGACCATGATGCTTCCTCTGTACCTAAACTTTTCTGTGTTCCAATAAAGTATGATCATCCCTGCTGCTTTAGGACAGGATGACTTGGCCTTTATTGAGCCATAGCAAGGAGTATAGGATTGTTCAGATTTTCACTAACAGAACTCTTCATTAAGGTTGGGGTTATTTCTATTTAGGAAACTACTAGTCAATTTCTTTTAAAAAATTGCACAAAATGCATTTTAAAATTTTTTTAAATACCTCAAGCCCATCCAGTAATTATAGTAAAAAAAATGGTGCAAATAGACTATTTCTTTGCTATACAAACTTAATTCTAGACAATGTATGCAAAGCATCATGGATAAAAAGCATTACTGTGAGTTTCAAGAGTGTGTTGTCCTATTGAACAGGCAGTATTGAAATTGTCCACTGTTCCTGAAATACGGAATCAACTTGTAGTAAACTGGAGATTTTATCAGACCCAGCAGCTCCCCAGTGCATCCACTAATTTCCTGATTTGTGCTCTTTCTAGGCCTTTGTCAGCAAAAATTGGCAGAAATGTGGATGTATTTACTGGCTCTATAATTTTACATGACATTTTTTTTTGCTGTTCTTTCCTCTTCCCTTCCCCACTTTGTTCTTTTCCCTGTTTTTTTAGCACTTCAGAGCTGATTACAGTACTTCGTGTTTGATTCTTTCTACAAAACTTTGTTCATTTAATACTTGTATGATCTTTTAAAATGCATCAGTACACTTACTGTCTGAGAAGACATGCTTGGTTTTTTTTTTTAATTCAGAATTTAGGTAGAAATATAAATAGTGTATAACTTGTAGATGTCTGAATTGATGAACTTTCCCCTGAATAGAAATGAAGTATCTCACTTGGGCCTAAAATGGGTCAGGTCATTCGCTCAGATATTTCAAACATTGTGTCAAGATGTAGCTGTCAAAGGCAAGTGCATAGTTACAGCTCCACACAGCAATTTTCCAGCATAGCCCTAAGGGTTTAATGCTACTTTCAGGAATACAACATTGCATAGCTGTGATTAGAGCCAACTTCTTATGTATTCTCATCTTTTACTGCTATAGTTCTTCTTCCCTTAACACAACTACTACGTGAGAAGTCAGCCCTCAGCGTTCTTATTTACAGATAGTGTGCAAAGAAAGCAGATCTGACTTACTGATTGACCTGTTGGAGCAAAAGATAAGGTACTCGCTATTCGTGTTGAGACTATTTCTGAAATCCTTCCTCTTAGGAACACCTCTCACGAGTGAGCAAACCACCTTCCTAAATACGGGCAGTGACTGAGATGTCTAGGTATTCTGCTGAGATATGCTGGGTTTTATTGGAAGTAGAGCCAAAGAATCGGAGCTACAGTTGTGAAATATAAATGAGCACTCAGAAACTTTCCATATATATTCTTTAATACCAGCCATTTATATGCTATCTTAGCCTGACACCGAACTTAGGTAGGTATATTTTGATTTCATAACCATCTTTTATCCAGTATGAATGGGTAATATAAAGATGCACTGTGCTTTAAAAATAGGGTTTGTTAGCTATGGATTAAATGAGAGACAATTGGTCAGTGTGGTTCTGGATTTCGTAAACATAGTACTTGGGTAACAGTCTTTTTTTGAAAAAATCATGCCATCTCATTCTGTATTATTTGAATTCATTTCTGACATGAAATTTTTCCATTTTTCTGTTTATGGTACCACTCCACAGAGCCAGGTTAACACTTTAAAATTATGGTCTTTGCGCTAGATTTTGGAATCATGGGTGGAACATAGTGTTTTGAGCCACATTATTTGACTCAATTACTAAGCATGGTGATAAGTTCGTCAACCCAGACGAAATGGGCCCCAGCATAGATGTATCTGATAGGACATCCTGGTTTCAACTGGGTAAGCGTTAATTTCAGCTGGGAAACAGTTAATTTTCTTTCTAGTGATTACTGTGAAAGGAATGCCAAAATAGCTATTGTTTTTAATTGTTGCTAAGTGGTATTTACACTATTCAAGGACTTTTTTCAGCTTCCCACAGAAGCACAGACAGAACGATGGGATACCAAATGAAATATTCCATACCATAGACATCATGCTCAGTATATAAATGGGGGTTAGCCGGCAGGCAGGAATACATGATCACTGCTCAGGACGGTGCCAATTCACTGGGTGGTGAGAGTGACCCATGTCATTATTATTATTGTTATTATTATTGTTATTTTTCCTTTTAGCCCATGAGGTTTTTTCTTCTCCCTTTCCCCTTTCTTTTTTTCCCCTCTTCCCCCCATGCTTCTGGTTGTGGGAATGGAGAGGTTGTGAGCGAGTGGCTGTGTGTTTCCAATTGCTGGCTGGATTAAAACACAGCATAGGATTTATGTATTTTTGTTCCCAAGCATTAGTTATCTGCCATCACTGAACCCAAAGGCAAAAATATTAATCAGTATAACTGAAGAAGTGTATATGAATTTGTATATGAACCTTCTACTCTGTATGTTCCTGTGGTCTAGAATACCTGGTTTCTAGTGTAGAGGTAACTGTTACCAGAACATTGGGGTAGACCTTTATCTAAACTTCTTCTCTTGACTAAGTTTAAAGTGCTAGAAGATAAATAGATAGCCCTAGGGCAGGATTAATTTCGTACACAGACAAATGTGCTCCAGGCACCTAGAGTGCAATTCCATTTCCTGAATTTAGGTACACAGCAGCAGCTGAGAGACCTCAGGCATGCTGCCTGGTCACCAGCTGTTGGCTCATCTCAGACCTCCTGCACGTTGTCACATCTCCTGGGTTGATGGGGATGTCTTGGTTATTCTAGCATCTCTGTCATTAGGCACTTCAATTGAGAACCTAAACTAAGTTCTTGAAGTTGAACCCTTTTACTCCGACTCAGAAAAGCCTCTTGTTTCAAGATGGCACTTACATTTTAGCTGTTTAGCCTAATTCTGCTTAAGTGTGCGCATGACGTTAAGTATGCCATTCAGATGTGCTTAATGCTCTGTAACAAATTTGTACTTCTGTGTCTTGATTCTTCTGTGTTTGACTTTAAACCTCTAATGGTAGATGTAGGGGGAGCGTCCCCTCCCTCACAATGATATGACATGGCGAGGTGTACTTACCAGAATGCCGCTTTAGCATTGCAAGCTATGGCATCCCACCTTCAGGGAACGATTTCTGCTGCCTCCTGTTACTCCGACCAGACCTGTGAGAGAGGGATATAGCACTCTTCCTGCACTGCAGACCCAGGCATGATGGATTAGCTTGGTCACTGTAGATAGGAAGACAAGTAGGGCTGACTGTCCAGCTGCAGCCCAGGAGAGATTTTAGCTCTTCTGTGAGATTCTGTCTACTCTGCCTACTCAGCACTAAGCACTATTTGCCTTACCAGTGTGGCACAAAACACAAATCATGCCAGGACTGTGGCAAACTATTGGGAGAAAGACACTGTTGGGGTACTTACTGGCCTTCAGCTCTCTTTCTGGCTTTTACAGTAGCAGTTCCTATGTGTTGTTATGACAATAAGCAAAAGTAAGCTTTCCTCAAGTGCTGTAATTCCAGTAAGGACATCAGTACTTGAGATGTACAATGTAAAGCTGTTATGAAGCCCAGCAGTCATCTGCTGCTCGAGATAGCTTGCAAAAAATAAATTCAATAGTGTCTATAAACGTGTTCTTTCATTTTTCACTCTCTACATCTCTTAGGGATGGAGAATGTTCATTTTGCATACATCAATGCAAGTTCAATTCAACTTAGTACTGACATATAGCCTAATTGGCTTTAAAATGGAATTTTGGGTTTTGAGTGCTAATTTTCAGGTAATGACTTTCTAATTGATTTTCTTTTTATGAAGGACCATTGATTCATTCCCTTCAATGAAACTCGGTTGGCTTCCCAAGAGAATTTATGAAAAGCCGCTGAAAACAAGGATCTATCACTGCTGCTTTCTTTGCGCCTTGTTGTGCTCTCCATTCTGTGTATATTCTTTTTATTCTTCCCTAAGCAAGCTTAGAATAACAAGGCTAAACAATTGTGTTGTCTATATATATGAGTATGAAATGGGTTCTTTGAAAAAAATGCATCTTTATTCAAACATGGATTGAATTTTTGTTACATTCTGCCTAAAAACTAGATATTCACTGTGGCCTCTGATGTATTAATATGACAGCTGTTTAACATTTGTACCAGAGTTACTCTAAGCAATAAGTTTGGATGGCACAGAGATTATCTGAACTGATGTTATTTTACAAAAAAAAAAAACAACAAATGACAACTTTTAAATGCAAGTATGAGCTATTGTGTTATCTTATTGCTTGTATCATTGAGTTAAGTCACAGCTGAGTTTATATGAAGCACAGTGAAGACTGCCTGAATGTTTTCTGTTACAGTACAACATAGTAATCTCAGCTAGATAATAATGCATAATGTGAGTGATAATTGGAAACCTTTTAGTGATCGTATTTAAGAACAGGTTGACCCTTGATATTTAAGACAGTGACACAGCAAGAGAATGAATTCATCAAAAACTGAATGGAAACCCATCCTGTTATTTTAATCTCATTTTACACATCCATTGGGGGTGGGGGTGGGGGTGCTGGAGTAGCTGGTGTCTTTAAAAGAAAGCCTGTACAGATTTTGCAAGCCAGATCATGTTGTCATTTTGCAAGCTGTTCCAGACAAATTACCGGTTTTGATTAATTATCTGATTATTTTGATGTTATGGAGGTATAGCCAGTGGTTTCTCATCCTAGTTTGCCAGGTTCTTGTAGAGAAGAAGTTATCTGTGATAGTTCTTTAATACAGGACAAAAGGTGTAATAAGATCCAGTGACTGGGTGAACAAACCAGACAAAGCACAAGTATTTTTAACACTGAATATAAGTAACCACTGGGACAGCTTCCGTAGCAGTGTGATGGATTTGATTTTCCATCACTTTCAGTGTTGAAATCAAGACTGAATAACCTTATGAATGTTGCACGATAGCCCAGACTGAGAACTCATTTCTTGAACTATTCCGTGAGAGTTGGCACTCTGTGTCTACTGAACTCCAGACTATATTATCATAATGCTCCCTTCCGGACACAAAAGTCAGTGAGTCTCTGTCATTTGATTTATTTATCTTTTTTAAGTGAGCAGGGATGTAAAAATAGTGCATGAGTTGGTTTTGTTTTTAAAGGGTCAGTGCATAAATAATAGCTAATTAATTCTCAGCAAACACTTCTGAGAGTATTATCTCCGTTTTACAGACAGAATGAGTTTCAGAGACATTGGGTGGTTAGTCTAAGTTTACATGGTAAGTAAGCAACAAAGCAGAACTGCCAACAGTCATTCCTGGCTGCTGTGCTTGTACTATTACAAGTATTTACAGAGCTTTATCAAATGGCTGTAAAGACATTTCCAGCAGGTCCCTCCTGCAATACTATAGAGAAACAGAGTAATGTTATGAAAGCCTCTTCCTTCTAAACAACTGCAAATTTGTTCTGAGCACTTGCAAGCATGTTTTCAAAATACTCTCAAGTGGTAAATAAAGTAGTCTAGAAGGCAGGGAAAGTGAAAGAGAGGGAGGTCCTGGTTCCTTTGTCTTTCCACTTCTCCTTCCTAAAAATAACCACAAAGAGTATTTTTGGTTTCTCTCATATTATTCGTAGAGAAAGGGATACTCCAGACTAATAAATCGCAATGAGATCATGAAGTCTTCACTACCAAAGCCAGTGATACTAAGAGCACGTGCTGTTACTGGAGAACAGCAATGTCGGTGTGACATAGCTTTGGAAAAAAAGAGTATGCGAGAAGATTCACTCTGTAGCTACCAACCTTTTCCTCAGTAATATGGGCCTTTGCATAGGAACAAAACTACACTCCACCTTTTCTGTGCTGCTGCAAATCCTTGTCATGGGTGAGTGGATCATGTAGGACAAATATTGGGCTTTGGTAATAAAGATCTTTGTACGTGAGAATTTCCACCTTCTGCTTCTACACGGGTAGTAAAACACATGAGGCCACTCATGGCACAGGGGTTGCTCTATTGACCTTCAACTCTTCCTTTCATTCAGTGGCCGTAGAGGCCCTCAGCCCTGCTCAGTGGTAGACTCAAGAGACTATGATGAAGTCTTGCTAAACTCAAAATGTCATTGCCTCGTTGGTCAGGGAAGCATGCATTCCTGTCTGCCAAAAATAAATAAACCAGAAATACCTGGATCAGGTGAAATTGCCCATGCTGCATGAGGAAAAAAAATGACTTACACACAAATAGTGATCAACTGACGATAAATGTTCAATCTCCTAAGATTTATAACACATCTTAAAATTAAATTTAGGAAATTTCTCTTCCAAGCAAATTAGGCCATTAAATCAATTTACTATTCATTTTATGAATTGTAAGGAGAAGAAGTAGACAGGTGATCAAAATTTTAAAATCCTTTCCTCTTCCATTTTTATTTTTTTTTCAAAATAGATTCCCTTTGCTGATAATTAAAAAATGTTTTTGATGTATGGAAGTCCTCCTGTTTCAGGTGCTAACTGCTATTTGAGGGCATTTGACCTAAAAGATGGCTGTAAAGTCACTTTCAGAATAGTACTTGGTGTAAGCCTGAATAAAACAAAATTATAGGGAAATTAGAGGCATATTATTTCTGTAAAAGGAACAAACACAACTCCTGAAAGAATACAGTTGGAAAAGAGGTAATAGGATGAAATCAGATTATTTACTTTAGAGCAAAAACATAACCTTCTGTAGTCTCCTTTAAGACATTTAACAGTTTACTAAATTCCCAGGGTTTCCAATCAGAGATTACTTCTTACTTTAAACTTCTGGTATGCATAGCAGGTACTTTCTGCATGAAGGATGAGTTGCCATTTCACATTGTCAGAATACACTTAAGCAGACACTCAAGTATTCTGCAGTCCTTCCAAAATCTTTCTGTCATTTTTATCTTAGCAGGAAAAAAAAAAAAAAAAAAAAAAAAGAATAAGAAGTTAACTGAAAAAAAACCCTGAAGAAAGAGGTAGCTTGTAACAACACCCATATTCCTTTGCATATTACTTTATAAAATATTTTTGTGGCTTTCTGGTATCATTTCAAAAGGCCAAGTGGTTAAAACTGCCCTTATTTCCCTAGAAAGGCGAACAGCTTTTAGATGGATTTTGAAGGAAAGGCAGGCATGTTTGAAGACTGTCACATATTGTAATTCTGCCTTTGGGGATTTCTTAGTAATATTGCTTTGATCAGTTTGAAAGGATTATTTGAAGGAGTCCTACTCCAGGTATTCTTCCTGAGATAGGAGTTTTGGTTTTGCTTGCAATTTTTCTTATGATTTTGGAGTCCTTTTAGACTTGCACTGAGTTTTAGAAAGGATCCACGTTGATGTTTCCCATATTTATATTTGAGTTAGATTTGGTCCTGGGCCACAGAGCAAAAGGCTCTAAACTTGTGATCCTCCATTAAGAAGATCTTGACTTAAGATAGTGATTTTCAGAGTACAGGCTCTGCCTAGGGCAAATAGGAGAAAAGAAAAGATAAATGGCTAGAGATTTCCTGTATCCTAGTTATCGGTGGTAACTGCATTAACTGTTGAAAGTGTTGATTTCAGGTCATGCAAAGTGTTTTAGATAAGTTATTTTTATTTTCTTCCCTCTTTACATGTTCAGAGAGAACTACAGCTACAGACAGAAACTGGGACATATTGTTGTTAGATGGTAATAGTAATAATTTTCCTTTTTCCCCTTTTTTTTCTCTAGGCATTGTCTGCTCAATTTTGACTTAATACTATGCAATTATTCTGTTCCTTTCATAAACATGGCAACCTGGAAGCATACAAAACCAAACCAAACCAAAAGAAACAAAATTATGTTAGGTGCATAGTTTTCAAGTTTCTATAATTTTGAATGCATTTTAAATGTTTTAATATGATTTAAGGACAGCTGAAGACATGTTTAAAGAAAGATTATTTTGTTGTTTGTTTTGTTTGTTCCCATTATGACAAAGTCCATTTGAATTATGGGGAACTACAAATGCTATTTGCAATTTACTGTAATTCCAGCATTAAACAGATACCAAAAATATACTCAAAACCCCCCAAATTATTTAATTTTTGTCTTCAGAGTTTGTATATTGTTATTTCAATATACAATATTAACTTCAAAATTGAAGCAATTAATACACAATAACCAGACTTTATTCCCCATTCTTTTATTCAGCTTGATTTACATTTATATTCCTGTAACAAACTATTTCATTTATGGCACATGTTTTGGTTCTGGGTTGTTTCTTGCATACTGATAGTTTAGGCAGAATTGCAATGATCTGAATAGTAGTCTTTGGACATTTCTGTGATTTCATATAGGAATAAAAACCACTTGTAACTGAGAACTGTTTATCCTAAAAATTGACCATCCTGATCTCCTCATCATTTGAAACGAAAGAACATGAAAAAAGCAAGTATGGTAATTTTGATTTATAGTTACCAATTGACATCACAAATGAAGGTTTTCTATCAAGGGCAGAGAACATAATTTATATTAATGTATAACCAATTAAGAGCTCAAAAGCTTGCTTTATTTAGTTGCTATGTCCCTACTGAATATAGAATTTTCTAAACAGTATTTAAAATAGGTTTTGCCGTTATACTTTTTCCTGCAGGGAGTTTTACAGTCTTGTAATCTGATGCACTAAGTACAGGGCACATGGAATGACATTGCTGAGGTTGTACCTGCCTCTCAGAAGTGCAGTCACTAGTAACAGCCTCAACTTCTTGGGTTGCAAAGTTTCGTATAAGTAACCCAATTGAGTAGTAGAGTTGTGTAGAAGACACAGGAAGCTTTGAGACCAGACTGGTGTAAAAGGAATAAATACCATTCAGAACATTAATTTAAAACTATTTAAAAGCATCAAAGAATGTGAAAATCGCTAACTACATCAGTACTAGAGAGGAAAGCAAATGAAGGACCACGGTGGGCTCCTCTGTGCTTGCCCTTCTTCTCAAGGTGAGAGCTGCTACTGTTGAGCTCCGTAGTCCAGCAGCCAGTGATCAGACATCTGTTGCTGTTTTTATTTCAGTAATGATTGCAATTGTATTTGGTTAGTTTGGAAACACATTATTCCTGTCTTTCTCTCCTTCTAAAGAAGATGTAGCAAAAGTAATTTTTGTCTGTTAATGGATAAAACCTCAGAAATCCCTGGGAGAAAAGCAGTTTCTGTTCTGTCTGTATAACCATTTCACACTGGTTTGTGCATTCTTTTTACATGAATCAGTCACTACGCAACTTTTGGAACTAAGTTGTTGATTATATTCTCCATTTTGTAGAATACATTTATATTACACCCAGGAAAATTTATGGTTTACTGTGTAGCCAGTGAAGAGCGGCAAGCCTTTAATTTAGTTCCCATCTCCCTCTTTGCTTCACTGACCACAAAAGGCTCAGATTTCTAATTTAGGCACCCATGTGAATACTTGACTAAGTGCTTAATAAGTATTATTTTATTTTTACAACCCCATAAAACAAATGAATTTTTACTCCCTATTTTCTATGCAGAATCGAGACAGTGAAAAATTAAGTCAAAACTACCTAATCACTTTGTGTGCCCAGGAAACTATACTAAGTGCCACTGAAAAGGTTTTTTTGCAACTTGTTTAACATCACATGGGAGCTGTCACAAAGAGAACCCAGCTTCTCTGCTATAGGGCACACCATCTATGTTATTGTCATGGAACACAGTCCATTCCCATCTGGCAATCCACAGGCTTGGACAGTACACGTTTCACTTTCTCATGCAAATTAAGAAACTATCTTACAGGTATCAGTCTTGTTCATTATGAACCCCCAAGTTATCCCTGGAGTGGGTCTGCCCTGTGACCTGAAATGTCTGAGTTAAAATCTGTTTAGTTCATTTAAGACTAAGAGCAAGTTAATGATTACTCCCCAATGTGTTAAGAAATTTTTATTAATGATGAAATCGGTTGATCTTGACAGCAAAGATGTGACAATATACAATGGCTGGAAGGTTGTATTTTCAACAAATTCAATCTAGGTATAAATCAAGCTCATCTTTTTTTGTTGTTGAATGTAGATATGGTTAAAAATGGAAAAAAAAAACCACCTCAAAAGCTCAAGGTACTGCAACCTCAGTTGTTTAGGATATCAGGATGGATAATCACAATTATCTCTGGGTTTTGTATGAATCTCTGGGTAATAAATAGCATGTAATTATGCAAATAAATGAATATCATAATGTTATTCAGGAATTCATGAAGACTCTGCAGGAAATGTTACTTCTGACCTTTCAGCGCTGACTTTACTTAGTATTTTTGGTGTATATTTTAGGTTTTAAAAAAATTTACGTTTTTCACCATTTTCTGTCATCCTGAACAAAACCTACATGGCTCAGCACAGAGGTTGAAATCTCCTGTTCATTATGCAGAACTGATAATTATTTGCTAATCAGTAATTATTTAAATACCAGTAGTAGAAGTTCTTCATGTTGTTTGGTCTCCACACCAAAAGGGAATCAGATATTTGCTAGTGAACTATTTTGCACATCTCTGGAATATTATTTTCAATTTCAGGATGTGGAGAAGCGGGACTCTGTTGGTGCCTTTGCTGTGATGCCTTCTGTGATGTCCCATAAAGTAAAACGTAACAGTATCCATATGTTTGTGTCTTCTTGTTCTTGAGTCTAAAGGTTAGGGGAATAGGGGGATTAAGTGGCTTTGAGGGGAAAACAAACAAACAAAAACCCCTAGTCTATACACGTGTGCACTCTCAGATGTCCTACCTTAAATATTCATGTAATATAAAGTTAGCAAAGGATTACTGTTCTGTCCTGGAAAGCAGTCAGTTTTTCTAAAAAAAAATGCACAGATAACTTGGTAAAGTTTCTGTGCATGACAAGGTATGAACAATCATTATGGAGAAGTATGAGAAAAGCAATTCATTCTTGGGTTTGGGGTATATGAGCAGGGTGGAGAGGTAGTTCTTTCTTTGATTTGGATTTTAGCTTCAGGATTTTAGGCTTCATTACTCAAAGTAAATTAGACAGATAATATTCTAAAATGGTGCTGGAGGAGAAAAGAGCATTTCACTTGCGTCCTGTTAATATTAATCAAATTCTGGAAACAGTGGCCGTGCTGGTGTGGGGTGTTTTGGTTTTGGTTTGTTTGTGTGTGTGAGTTTTGCTCGTTGTTGTTTTTTTAAAGAAAAACTACAAGCATCAATACACCAAGTTAAAACTCAGTGACAGATTTGAATATGAAACTCATATTTGTAATTTTTATTTCTAGTATCTGAAATTATATCCAAGGCATCATACCTTGCTTTATGATTCTTCAAGATTTAAAAACTTTTGTGAGGAATCAGTGTACAAAACTGAAACCCATAGGAGTAATCTGTGAACAGAACATGGAATTAACCCTTATACAATAAAAAACTAAATGTTCCTGTAAATGAGATGAAGTTCTTTTTAAGTATAGCAATGGTTAAGCAGGCTTTAAAATGTTAGCATAATTTGTTATAAAAATCAATAATGTTATGTTGCTGAATCATTTAGTTTTGTTTGGAGATGTGAAAGGGTAAAAAGGCAACAAATACAGCTTTTGGCATTATTCTTTGAATGTAGTGATAATTACATGATATTATACATCCAATTATATGTGGTTATATGTGATTAGAATATGTCTTTAGCATACAAAGACAGAATTTGAACCTGAAAGTAAGCCCCTAGGAATCAGTAGAGAATTTAAGGGAGTAATGTGATCAGAATTATGGGTCTGTTTGTTTAAAAAATGCTAGGAAATACTTTGAGCATTAAAAAAAGATGTCTATTCAGTTATATTAAAAGCCTGTTACTAGACGTTCTGAGGTGATTATGAACGATTCTATAGAAATGTAGTTTTGCCATGAACATGTTTGATTTGTTTTGGTTTGTTTTTAAGGAAAGTAGTAGAGTATGCAAGATGCAATGATTGTACTGTCCAGTAGAGAGACTTGAGAAACGGTTCTTCAGGCAAAAGATTAACACTTCCTATTACCTATTCTTACTCCACTCAGCACTTGGACATGAAAGTACAGGAACATGTCAAAACTGAGCTAAAATTTACCAAACCTGAAGTTGTTGCTTTCTGGCACACTCAGGTTTTTTTTCTGTTTATTTGCTATTTTTCTTTTCTTCTGCAACCAATTTTCCTACCAGCTGTTGTTTCTTCCTCTTCCTACTCCCCTGTCCTCCTTGAAGTTAATCTCATAACATTTTCCTTTACCCAGTCCTTTTGTTCTTGCTATTTCAGTTTACAAGATACATTTGGGCTGGATTGTCATAGGTATCCAGCAGAGAAATATTCTAGCAGCAATGAGGTACTTAGAACTTGACTCATTTTTCTCATGAAGTTAAGTGGGGTTTTTTGGAAAATGTTCATGTGGTAAAACATGAACACTTTTTTGAAACATCTTGGTTTCTCTGAAACCTACTATGGATTTCAGTCAGCTTGTGCAGAACCAGTACATGATGTGATTTTTCCACGGCCCTTGGATTTTGACTGCTCTGCTATGCCGAACACCCTTCCACAGCACTGCTGGCTGAGAGCTCCCGACACCCAGCCTACCCTGCTCTTCTCCTCCATGGTGCAGAGTCTTGAGAACTCAAGTGAAGAACAAAGTTTTCCAGATATTTTTTGCTGTGCAGGCAGAGGTCTGACAGCCATAATCAAAGCTATCAACTTCTTAAGTTTGCAATCCTTCTAGTTTTTTTAAAAAAATATGCGTTTTGGAATTTGGGGATTTTCAACAAAACAAAAACTTGAAGGTTTGGCTTAACTCATGCTTAACTCACCTTGGAGTCAACAAAGAAAACACAGTTATGTTTCCCACAGATATCTTTTATCTGTCTGTGGATGTTTCCATATTTTATATTACCACCCTTTTATTAATGTGGCATTTACATGTAAATCCTGTTTCTGATTGTGAGAGCCTATAGACCTATAATTCCATGGAACATAGACTCTGTATTATTTTGAATATTGCTGTGTCAAAATAAAGCTAGAAGCCTAGATTTTTTTCATAAATTCAGACCCATAAATTATTCCCTCCTTTGCTTAAAATGCCAATAGCAAAATGTAAATGTCGAGAAGTATAAAGCTGAGCATATAATTAAAGTGATGAAAAAAATGACTAGTAATTAAAGTTATGAAAAAAAAACGGTTCTTCCTTTTTTAACTGGAAAAAAAAGTCATTGTACTGTTCCATGCATTGCCCTATTTTTATATCAAGAGCATACACTGAAGTGATTTTAGTACTTGTTTCTGAATAAATCATTAATTTGGATGGAGAATTCTTCACCTGAATTAAGTCAGGTGAAGAATTAGTTCTCCTCTTAAGCAAGTTAGGTTTTCTGGTTTACATGTGATGAGTTTTGGGGGTGAAGTGCAGTTTTTTCTCTGCTTCACTTAGAATTGAAAGATTGCAAATGTCTTTTGCTTCATTTGATTGAGTATCTGACCAGTGTTCTTTCATTGTTTTCCTCTTTAATCAAAGTATGAAAACTTCCACTTTTGTTCACTTAATAACATTTCTTTTCATTCAGTCTTGAGCCTCCTTACTTCAGAGATAAATTTTTAATGCTAAGAATTTCTTTTTAATCCTTTATTGTAAAAGGTGATCAAAGCATTTTCCCAAAATGAGATTTTGCAATATACTTGCTGTATCCATGAAGTTGAGTATGAATGGTATTGCAAAACTGTCCTTTTACAGGAAACTAAACCCAGTTTTGTCAGTTTTACTTTAATAATACTGTTAAGCTGTATGTTATTTTACCTACTATAATTTACTACAATACTACTATAAAATTATAACTTAGCTTTAACATCTGTAATTATTGATTAGAATATCATTGTTCTGTAAGTATAGGAAGCAAAGTTGACCCTGAGTCTTAACTTTCCCTAACTTTTCTTCCAAGTTTCACAAAAACTTACCTTCATTTCTCTCAGGTTCTTTATTTATGCAAAGAAAATTATACTGAATGTCTCTACAGTGTCTTTATGTACAGTAGTGTAGCTGAAGCGTGTTGATAAGGCCAAAGTGAATTTCAAAGATCGTACAGCTTCTTTTTCTGCTGCTTCTGATGAAGAAACCTCCTGTGCCAAAAGCTTTTTTTTTTTTTAAACTTAATTAGTTGGTCCATTAAAATGTATTCTCTGTCCTAAAAACCTGCCCTAGTAATTTTGGAAAAATACTTGGAGCTGAACAAATTTTAGTGTTAAGGAAGCCAGTAGCAAAACTCTTAGTGAGTACTTTTGAAAACTCTGTTCCACATCTGTTCAAAAGCAGTGTTTAGAAAGGATTTGGGGGCATGTTTTCCTACCTTTCTTCATTCTTATTACTTTGCTGTCCCATGGAGCTGCCTTCGAGAAGAATGGTTGTAGCTCACAACACTCCCATTCTTTTCGTTTCAACATGAGCTGAAACATAAAGCAGTTTACAGAAGTCAGTATCCAATAGAAGAAGAGAAATGACTTGTAGAACAGAGTTTTTGGAGTTGGACTGGTGAGACAGTGCTGCCTGTTTTACAAAAAAGTGAGTCATTTTGGTCATTTTCCCAGTTTGGGTTAAATAAAAACCACATTACCCATGAAGAGCAGACAACTGGCAGTAATACTTAAGTGAGTTCATGAGATAATAGTCTGAAAAACTTGTTTAATTTATACAGGTATTTCCACCTCTTACTGAAAAATACTCTTCTAAGGGAGTTTCTTATTGTACATTTCTTTTTTTTTTTTCCCCCCAGAGATTCACTCCCTGTGTAAAAAAAAATCTCCTATTAGAGATGTGGGTCTAAATTATGCTTCTAAATCTTATTAAACTGTTTGTTAACCTTAGCAAACATGTGGCTTTGAAAATTGTATGAACTCAATTTTTAATGAGAAACTGCTTTTCTGAGTCCCTGTACAATTTTCAGTCAGGACAGGAGATTTTACAGCAATAGTACATAATTCACAAGCTCCTGTAAATTGATTTTTCAGCCTTGCAATGATGAATTTTGGCCTGGTGTTTGCTATCCACAGAGCGTGTATTACTGTACCACATTTATCTAAATGAAGGCTGTATTTAAAAGGTATTGTTCTGCTGGAGACTGAATGGAATGTATTTTAATAATCGGGGAGACTAATGACAGACTGCCCTATTCTGTATTGACTGTGTTTATGCATTCCGCAGGTGCTACTGGATCATATACAAATAGAAACCCTCAAAATATTAAACTCCTGGTATTGGCCCTAAGTCTTTCTGACAAAAGACTGGTAAAACACAAGTTAGGGCACAAAGTTTGGAGAGCAACAGAAAATGATTCTGATTTTGAGAATCGCTTTTCATCAGTCATTTAATCAAATTATATAGAAAATATCATGCCCTCCTGTATTCAGCTTCTTTTGCCCCTAATATTTCTAGCAAATTAAATAAACAAACAAACAAAACCCAAACAAAAAAAAAATAGCAAAACCCTACATTAAGAGAGTTTTGATAAGATTATGCCAAGCATCACAAAATTAAGAGCTGCCCAAACAGAAATTCTTCTTGAAATATGGAGCTTTACTTTGTGTGCTCGCTAAAATACATATTTTTAAAGGATTAAATTCTTTATTCTCTCCTTGAAGTTCTGTGATTCCTAAAACAGGACTCAGAGAATAGACAGTTGGTCAATAGGATTTTTTTTTGTCTTCAGTGTATGCTTTCCTTTGTTGTTTATTGTCTTCTGTTCAGCTCAGAAGACAGAACTGTTGATTTCCTTATAAACCCTTACCAGTCAAATATGTAAGTGCTTCATAGACATTAATTGAAGTATCTTACAATCTCAGCTATGAAGTGAGGAGTGCCACCATCATTTAGCACATTAAGCTGCAGTACAAAAAAAATAAGGTGAATGTAACCATTAATACATGTCATAATTCTTGGAGTCCACCAAGGAAGGGAGCCTGTGGATCCCTTACATTTATCACCACATTTGCCACCACCTAGATCTACTGTGCACTGTAGAAAATAATTATTCATCTAAGATATCCTTTTGGAATAAGTAGTATCTGGGCATGTAATTATGTATTGCTATTATTATTGTGTATGCAAAAAGCAAACTTAAATTTTGGCTCTTTCAAATTTTTTGATGGCTATTTTGCAGTAGTACTACTTACAGCCAAGTAATTTCTTTCGTTGTTTATCATTACACTGTGTATTTATTATAGGGCTTTATATGGATTTATTCAGATGGCAACTGTGTAGATACTACTACTGTTTGGTTTTTGGTTTTTTTCTATGTAGCAAAAATGTCTTTTTTATAAGGATGCACAGAAATTTCTCATTTTCATAGGCTCTCTAGTAATGGGTCATCTTTTCTCTGTTCATTTATGACTATTATGTTCACTGTTACAAGACACATATTTTTATTGAAAATTACCTGTGAAAAGGTGAGGAAATTCCTCTGAAAACATCAAGAATGATTAAATCATAGTCTTTAACATCTGCCTTCAGTGAATGCATGAGTTGTCCATAAAATGACAAGGCAAAACTCCCCTCTATTATCTAATAAGTATTGTTTATTTTAAGGCTTGATGCTATGAAATATTTTACCAGTAGTTACAAACCAAGTGCTATTCATGGATTTTCCAAACTCCCTTGAGAGCTCTTGTGTCATTTCCTGACTTCCAAAGTTTTATTAACCAAAAATAGGCTATGCTGTGCATGACAGCTGTGGTTTGGAAAGAAACTGGGCACTCGCTTTCCAGCCGGTAATCCATCAAAAGGAAGATGTTTAAATTCTTAGAAATTTGATAAATTGAAGGCATCCCTGTCTATTGTGGGAAGCAAGTTATTTCAGTCTTCATATTTACAGGAAAATGACTGGCGTGTGTAATCTTGCTGATAGAGTATGGGTATCTTCTTCCCCAGAACATCCACTCTGGGTTAGACACTTTTATTAAGACGTTAATAACTAAGTAACGGATTAGTGATGAAACTTGGATTACTTTCTTACCTAGCAGCAGCTGTTCCATGATTTCAACTTATCTGTTGTGGACGAAGAGGTCTCAATGCTACTGTTCTGGTATTCCTGTGAAACTTTGTAAATCAACTTTTCATTTGGTCTCTATCACAGAAGCATTTAAACCAAACTTCACTGTAGCCTAGACACCCAGAGGATTTCACTGCCTGACGTTTTCCTTCAGAACAGAACCTTTATAGCATGTGAGATAGATGTAATACAATAATTTTATTTTTCTTCTTCTTTCCCTTAGGCATTTCCTGGAAATACAAATTCCGACAGTGTGGTCCGGCATGATTTACAACATCCAGTTATTGCTCGCTATGTACGGATAGTTCCTTTGGACTGGAATGGAGAGGGCCAAATTGGGTTAAGAATTGAAGTCTACGGCTGCTCCTATTGTAAGTTCCCCCCCCTCCCCCGCCAAATCTGTCTTTGGATCTCAGATTGAATCTGAATCTCAAGTGCTTTTTGCTTAGATAGATTAAGATGTTCCAGTATCGCTAGGTATATTGCCCTGGGCTTCATGAAACATTTATTGTAACCCTAACTCTGAGTTTTTATTTTGTTCTTCTCTGGAAGATGCAACATTGGAATTCGTGGTAGTGCTTTGAAGTTGCTCCTTTTGATCTTCATGGTTTCTTCTGCAGATGACTTTGACTATTATATAAGCTTGAACAGGAAAGTTGAGGAAAAGGTAGCATTCAGGCAAATATCATATTAGGTCTTGAGGGGAACAACTGGGGAACAGGATATAATTCATTACCTGGTGCTAGAGATAAAATTAAAGCAAATAAATAAGAATTCTATCAGAGTTGCTCAGATTGTCTGAATATGTGACATGTTTTTCAGAGGTTTTTCCTTTAATATTTGAATATGACTTTAGAATTTCTTTTGAAATCCAGATGAGCAATAGTACAAATGCTTTTGAATTTAAGAGCAGAACTGATTATGTTTTAAGAAAAGCAAGGCTAGTTTCTAAATGCCTGTCCTTGAATTCAGTCCAGCCAGTGCTTAAAGAAAGTCTACAAACCTGCAGAAAATGAAATGTCTGATGTCCTATTTCTAAGTATGTATTTTTTATGCAGTATCCTGTCTTTGTTGGTACTTTAGCTGGAAGGAGCTGTTTGAGATTTGTCTTTTAATAACAAGGTGTTATAATAAGGTAAGGAGCACACATCCAGAAGTCTCGTCCATTGACTTCACTGGGTGACTTAAGGCATATGAGAGCCCTTTGCCACCCTAACTAGCAAAAAAGAAAAACACCTTGTGATTTCAGTTGCTATTTGGGTTTGGATAGGTAGTTAAAAGGCTATCTACTTTCATTTAACACCAAGAAGAACCATGAAGAATTGAGTTTTGGTATTATTTTTCCTATTTCCGTGAAACAAATTAAAGCTTTATTTTAAAAATGTATATTAAACCACAGATAATTTCTCAGTAGCTGCAGTAACTTAGTTGAGAAATCAAATCAAACTTGCTGTTTGTACCTAAATAAAAAGGCTGCCCAATATATTGCAATCATTATTTTTTCAGTTTATAGATTCATATTAAGTATATTATTTATTTAGATATTTTAGAGAGCATATTTTCAGATACAAAAATCAGGTATTTTCTCACAGTCCAAGCAAGGTTTACTTGGGAAGCCATACACTTAGTGACTACAATAACTCTTTCCTTGTGCATTACTGTAACCTGGTCATTAGTTTCAGAATATTAAGAAAAAAACTTCCTCATATTGAACTAGTTATTCAAAAGTTGGGTCATTAATTACCGTGTTTTCTGGTTCCTATTTTGTTTGGGTGTGTGTATAAGACACACTTAATTTTTTTGTACCAGAAGTGAAATCCATCTTCTTCCTTGCCCAGTAAATTAAAGTTAAAAAAGAGGTGTGATTTCCAGAGAGGGATGAGAGCTTACATCTGTTGCCTGGAGAAATTCATAGCATCACAAAATCTTCTTTCTGTTTTGTTTTGTTTTGCATTAAGTTTGAAATCTGGTCTGTCTTTGAAACCGTGCTTTTGTATTTTGTGTAGATGAGATCTGTGGGGTTGTCTTCTAGCAGAAAAGCTCATAAAATTCATCAAAAAATAATTAGAGCCTCACCCTACACCAAGATTCATAATGAACTTTGTATTTTTATCGGTGAATAAATGGTGATATTAAATTTAGAAAAGCTTTTCATTCTCTACAGGGCAAACCTGGCTATGTCTTATTTTAAAAAGTATTAAAATTGGCTAAATAACTTGCTTAATGGCTACACTAGTGGAGGAGTTGCATGAGCAAGACAAGCTTGGAAAACAACAAATAGACTACTATGTAACATAAACAACATTTTTTAGTCAATGGGAGTTCTAGCTTTTATTTTAAAATGATCTATTTCATACACTGTAAAGGGGAATAGGGTCTTTATACTTGCAGTGACATCATTTATCAAAAAGCAAGTCACAGAGAAGAAAGCAATATAACCAAAGGCAAACATTCACCAAATCAGTTAAGTTGAAATGGGTGGCAGATTTTTTGTTCGCTTTTTTGGAGACAGAGAGCAAAGGCACATGACATATATCTTGAACATGTCCACGTTTATGAATTTTTGAGACAGGCAGCAAATACATGGCATCTGGAGGCTATGACATCTACAATATAGTACATTTTACTACTGATTCGTGAAGATCATAATAAGCTCCTGCAGGATCATTGTCATATGAATAGTTCCCTTAATCTCCATCCTGTGGCAGATGAATGCCTACAAAAATGGCAATAGCAACACTATTGCGTAGTCTTTGGCTACGCTTTTCAAGACAACTGCATGAGGCCTTCTAGGTGCTGAAATCCTTTGAGTGGAAAGCACTCCCTGATACCGTTGTTCAGAGAGTTTTTTTGATATGGCTGTGTTGATTTTCTGTGTCTAAACTGTATGTCTGAATCTTTTTGACGTGGTTGTATATCTGATGGTAAGAATTCTTCAAATTCCAGATGATTCACTTCTGAAGTGTAGGATATACTTGAAAAAAAAAATCACTTGGAGATGGCAGGAAATCATGCAAATACTTAGTATACTCAAAGCAAATAGGTAGCAGGAGCAATGACATAGCTCCATGAATGGCTGCAAACTGAGCTATTTCCATTCATTGATCAGGTCTGTTAGCTAATAATTAGGAAGCAGTGGGACTGAACAAATGTCACCTGAGTTGTGTTTGCAGATCTGTTCATTTCAGTTATTAGCTATACTACTTGTATTGTGCTATGTCAAATGTTACTGTTTCAGTTACCTGACAGGTAACATATTTTTTTAGGGAGGGAGGGAAAAGCAGGAAAAATAGTAACCACAGTCTTTAGGGTTTTGTGAAATAATGAATGTTTATAAGGAGAACATTTAGTCTCCAGATAGTAAAGCGAACAAAACCTTGGTTATCTAAACATGTTACAAGAAAAAAAATAAGGTTTGGAGATGCTGTTGAGGGATGAGCCAAGAGAATGTTTGCAAGAACTGATTAGGAAGTATTGAAGTGCTAAAAACTATGGGCTGAACAGATCTTTTGGGTAATCGTTGGTATAGTTAATCCTGTTTTCCTGCAGTGACTTTGACTTGAACCATTGTTTCCTTTGGCGGTTATTTACACATTCAGCTATACTTACTGTTGGGAAATTTTCTGTATTACTTATTTGATATCTCCTTTGCTTGGTTTCATGCTATTGGCACTAACTAACTATCCATCTCTCATTCGCTGTCTCACACGGTTGCCATTCATACTTAATGTGAGCCCCCCATCCTATCCAGAATCATCTATTGCATCCAAACACCAAAGGGACAATTTAAGGTAGATGTGAAAACCGCTATTACTTCCTTTTTGTGGAATCTGATAAAGTTTCACTTGGCCAGATTCAATAGGATACCCTGGACATTTTGTTTCACCAACATAGCCTTTAAAAAAAGAGAAAAAGTACGAGCCAAAGTCCCTTGAAGTGTCATGATTACTATTGGAACATCCTATGCTAAATAAAATACAGCTTTATATATATATAAATGTATGCATACATATTTCTGCTATTACACTTTTGGTACCTATGTGAATATTCACTTTAATGGTGAAGATATTAATGCATTCTGCATAAATGATTCCCTGCCTCTTCTTATGATATTTTATTACTTATAATAAATGTGCCACTAAGTTGTCTGACTTTTCTCACCATCTAAGTGGTAGAACTGCATAAAAATATTAACTGGCAGAAAGAAAGAGCCATTTTGAAGCACAAATTTTGTGAAATCATGATATATTTCTAGAAATTTTATTAAATCTCTGTAAGTAACAGTGCTTTGAATATACAGAGTTTTTAATGTGGGGGGAAAAACACAGAACTGGAACAATTGTTTAGCATAGGTCCCTGTGAACTGGGTAGCTTTGCTTGTGACAGCGGATGGGACAGTTAGCAATTCTGCTAAACATCCAACCTTTTTTCCCCATATAAATGTCAGTATTTTTATACTGGGTAGTTCTGAACCTCTTTAGGTCTATGTGTTTGATCTTTAGCCATCATCTTCACAGCTCAGCAGCTACAAACATAGTGTCATATTCTCTTTCTGATATTAAAAGTGAATGGCTGAATATTTACATCTAAACCATGGAGAGGAAATGAACTGTTGAACTTTTTCTTTGCAAACTTTTAAATAGCTGTTTGAATATATGCTGTATTTGTAAGCTTGCTTCTTTATTAGCATTCTTTCTAGCTTTTTAACATGTGGGAGGGTTTTTTTTTCCTTAAGGGTCATGGAAATGGATACCTTTTATCCTCCATATATTCTCATGTCATGGTAGTCCTTAAACAGTAGAGTTTTGCAATTTAAGGCCAAAAATGCTGTCTTTTTTTGTAACAATTCTCGGTGTGGATTGTTTTCCTCCATCCCCTCTCCAGAAAAAGATGGTTGTGATTGTTCCTACATATATGTTCATATTTTTGGCATGAAAATAAGTGACAGCAGGCTTCAGTCCATTTATTACCTTTGGTTGTTACCAGTAACAAATAGAAGTCTGATTTGGTAGTAGGAATTACTTAAAATGCAAAACGTCTACTTCCTGCATTTTAAAAATATTTAAAAAGATTTAGCATTTGTGTAGTGTGTTAAAAAGACTTCTAAAATCAGAAGATTCAGGCTGAAACAGAAAAAAAAATAATTCTAAACACCTTATTATTTAATTTTAACTCTTTTTTCCCAAATGGAATATTTCAGAAAGATTTGACATAAAGTGAGCTTTTTGTAAAAAAAGTCTTAAGAACATATCTTTATGTTTTATTCTTTACCTTTGCATTAATCTGATGTAATATGATTTTTATTTTTTTTTTGCTCAACTTTTTGAAACGGGAAGCAAACTAAAAAGTCCATTATTTTTCCATTTCTAGTTGTAATGAGGGTTTTGGTAGATATTCTCAAGCACCATGGTTTTAAGAACTGCAACAACTGTGTGTATTCTTTACAGGTTCATTTGCTAGCTGGCAATGAATATATAAACATTCAGAGCAAAACAAGTATATTTTGTATGAATACATGCCCCACCAGCTTGTTCAATTGTATTCTCAGGCAGTTTTCAATTACACTTGAACATTGTTTTAATCATTCATCATTTCCTTTAGAAGGATGTTTGTAGCTGGTTTGTTTGAAAAGTCTTTTATGACTTTTTTTCTGTGGAATGGAGAAAAGCTTGTCCCTGCTAAATAAACAGAATGTATGGCCAAATACAATAAAATCTTGAAGATTTTGATTAAGGTTTATTAAGCCAGGTCTGGCTTTCTTTTGTGAAAAGAGCAGACTAACATTTTCTAATAGGTTTTCCAGTAATTGTCCACGCACCCTACAGAAAGGGTCTTCTATACAGTGGTCTGTAATCAGCTAATAGGAGGATGAAAATTTAAAAGATAACCTTAGGATCCATAAACATCTGAAACAGGAGAAAACAGAAGTAAAGTTACAGTATGCTTTTTCACAAAGTAAGGATGTTAGCGTTAAGGTAAATACAGTCAAAAGCTTCAGTCTAATCACAATAGTCTCGCCCTTAATTTTTTTTTTTTTTTTTTTTTGTGAATTATGGTTTTGCCCAGTGTTATTTTCTTGCATTCCTGTAAGTGGTGATTGATCCATTTGTCCATGATGGCTTATTCACTAGAGAAATCAGGTGGCTGTTTTTCTCAGGAAACAAAAAACTTTGGAAGATTTCAAACTATAAGCCTTGGTTATGTACCATTGATTTGGAACCTGAAGACCCTCACTGGTATTTGTTTTCCTACATGTATGGAATAAAACATATCTTAACGATGCAGTTACTTCTGGGCTCAGTCCAATTTATTCTGCTCTTTCC
>NW_009649316.1:277624-280039 GCF_000708025.1 Charadrius vociferus | reverse complement strand
TAGGTGAAAATAATGCATTTTGTATTTTTATTTTAAGCAAAATGGCAAGTGGAGTCTTGCTATGAGTAAACTCTTGTTTCCTCTCTGCCAAATCTTAGTGTTCTCTGATATGAAACTGCATATATGAAAGGATCAAAATCGCTGACAGGATATAAACAAATTTAACTCTTCATAATAATGCATTCATAAGGTAAAAATGAGCCTTGGGAGTTATATGCAGCATATACATATACTGAGTTGAGTTTCTACACAAAGTCCTGTTTTAAAGCTAGAGTGCAATCTTTATGAGAATAGCTTTGGAGAATTAGGTCACTGTGATGCCAACTTTTCCCCAAATTGTCTAAAACAGGGAAAATATTCAGGTTTTTCCATCCTGTAAGGGTGACATGATATGCCCCTTCTCTAGTGGCCAATAAGAGTCACCTCACCCTTCGCTTGCTGCTGCCATTGAGTGCCCTTCAAGAGAGAAGAATAGTTCAGTTGGAAGGTACCTGCAACGAGTATCTAGTCCAACTGCCTGACCACTTCAGGGCTGACACCCTCCATCACCAACCTATGGCTCTGTTTACACAGCTTTCCCTCAGGCTGCAGCTGCTGAAATTGTGCCTTACACTCTCCAGGTTTGTGTCCAGACAGATCAAGTCCCTGGTCCTCCTTATGGTGTGGTCTCATGGGCATTAGCTCTGGTGCAGAGAGAAGATGGCTAATACGGGTGGACTTTGGGCTGCAGAGTTGGTTTCTGCCATGGCCAGAACAAAGAATAACAGCACTGGGTTTGTCCTTGGGAGCCGAGTGGCAGAGGAGGCATCAGGGATGCCCAGCAGCTGTGCCCAGTGCATGGCCACTAAGGGCAGGGACAGTCCCCTGGGCCTTCTGGGCACAGGGATTGCCTCGGGGCCAGCACCCCAAAGGCCTTCCTCCAAAGGATGCTGGGAGGCGGCAGGCAGGGCTGCACGGGAGGGGGGGGGGGGGGGCATCACCCCCATTGTCACAGTGCCACCACCTGGCAACGCAGCAGTTGAAATGCCCTAGGGCAGGATAAAAGGGAGCATCCTCCTGTGGTTTGCTGCCAGAGGTTGCCTGGGGGCAGCCCAAAGACACCTGAGAGGAAGTCCTTGAGGACCCAGTGGAATTACTTGGAGGGGTCTGAGGGAGGAAGACCAGAAACTGGACGAGGTTGCCGGAGATTCTACGCTGCAAGGCCAGCTCCCAGTGGGGACACCTTCAAAGCTTACCTGAGGGTCAGAAATCCTTTTCAGCTGGATAGCTATGGCCAGACCAAGGGAATGCCTTCCTGAGGAGCACTGCAGAGCTCATCATCCTTATCCCCTGCAGAGCAAGGGGCAACAGCCATAAGAAATGGGATGCACAGATGTTGCAAGGGGTCCCATTGCTTTGGAGAAACCACTGGTGCCCTGCCAGGTGTGGGAAGGATTCTTGTGCCCAAGGTCGATCAGGCCAGGGACCTTTGGCCACTCTTGGAAGCCCCTGAGATGTCTCCAGGTTGAGGGAGAATAGGGCTTGTGCATCTCCTGGGAGGAGGGACCAGCCTGTGGGATGAGGAGGCAGGTCTTGCTCACATGATCAGGGAATAGCTGATCACCAGCACTGGGGTCAGGAAGGAATTTTCCCTTGGAACACATTGGCACTGGTCCCTGGGGTTTTTTTGCCTTCCTCTGCAGCATTGAACACAACTCCTTGCCAGGGCTCCTTTGGCTAGGTGCCTGCTTCTCCTGCTCCACGAAGGTGGCCCTCGTGCCCCGCATGCAGGGGGAGGAAGCTTTCTAGACTCTAAGGGTGGCCGCCAGGTGGCCCCTGATGAGCTGTTCTATAGGCAATTAGGAGAAAACTCTGGATTGGACAACTCCCTTGTCCTTATGGGTGATTTCAACTTTCAGTTTCAAGCAAGGTTGCTTCTTGTCCACTGTAACATTGAGCACAGCCGCTTGTCAGGGCTCCTCTGGCCCCCTTTGGCTTGGTTCTTGCCCACTGCTCTTGCCCCTCCAAGGCACCACTCATGCCCTGGCTCTCTCGGGCTCTCTTGCCCATTGCAGGTTTGGAGTGAGAGCGAGCTCTGCTCTTCCCATGGCTCCATGTCCCCAGGGGTTCTTGCTTGTGCAAAACAGCCTGTGCTTGGAAGGGCTCCAGGCTTGCTGCACCATCCAAAGCCACCATTTTCCAGATTTCCCTGCACACAATATAAGTGCAGGGCAGGCACAAGAGCACTTTTTATGCATCACTGGCCAAGAAGCACAGTGGTGGAGCAAGTTTTGGAAGACAAAAAGTGTTCTTGTCATCAATAAGTGTCATACTTTGAAAAATACCACATGGTACCACACAACTTGTCATCATCTTCTTTTGTGTGTGGTTGGTACCGATGCTCATTTTTCAAGTTCTTCAGGAAACAGGTACTGC
>NW_009649316.1:246603-277597 GCF_000708025.1 Charadrius vociferus | reverse complement strand
GCTGTTACTTTCTGTGGCTTCCCTTTGCCAGACTGCAAGGGATGTTTTTTCAAGCTAAGCTGAAGAATGCATCAGCCTGCTCCTGGCTACACATGCACATTTTGTTCATGCTTATGGCATCGGCTCTGAAATGGATTCAGAAAAATAAAACTGAATCCTGTTTCCACTTGTAACCTTTGTGATTTGTGTCCTTGAAAGTGTTTTTGGAGCTGAAAAAACACTGTCATTTTAGACAAATAACGGTCTCATTGTTATTCAACTTGTGGTGAGCGCAGTGTACTGAACAGAACAGAAGAGAAGAGAACAGAATAAATAGAATGGTTATGCCATGTTATGCCTAGAGTTATGCATGGCAAGCTATGACCTAGGTCTGAGGGGTCCATCCAGGAGAGCTGCATTATTAATTGTGGTATATATACGATGTATATACTATATACATATATATAATTATGGTATCCTAGTTGATATCTGGGAAGTTGAAATCACCCATAAGGACAAGGGAGTTGTCCAATCCAGAGTTTTCTCCTAATTGCCTGTAGAACAGCTCATCAGTGCTGTCATCCTGGCTGGGCGATCGATATGAGACACCCACTAGGGCATTTGCATTGTTTTGCATCCCCTCACCCAGAGGCTCTCAACCATATCATCACTGGCTGTAAGGGCTGTACAATCAAACCTCTCCCTTACACACACCACAACTCCTTCACCTCGCCTGCCCTGCCTATCCCTCCTGAACAGCCTGTAGCCCTTCATCCCAGCACTCCAGTTGCGTCATTAGTCCTTCCACCAAGTCTGACTAATGCTAATAACGTAGCTCTGGGAATAGACCAACACTTCCAGTTCATCCTGTTTGTTTCTTATACAGCATGTGTTGGTGTACCCGCATTTCAGATGTGCTCCTAAAGCACCCCTAGTGCTCCCTGGAGCAATGTAAATGTTCCCATTAGCATTGCCACCCTCACACAATGCTATGCCCACCCTTGGCTTACCTTCAACTCTCTTGATGGTAACCCCACCCCAAGAGGGCAACTTACCTTTCTCTACAGCTTGTCCTGAAGGCACAGCTAGCTGGAGAATGAGACAACAGTACCAGCAGCGTCCCGCTGGGGTTTATCCAGACCAGCAGTTCTCATAACTGCTAAAAGTCCTTAGAGAAGTAGGCAGTCAGACAATCTTCTGGGTCTGTTTCGTGTAGCAGTGAATTACACTAAAAGAGAACAAATTTTCAGCTTGACTAAGCAACCCCCCAGATTCAATAGCTTCAGTTATAATGGTGTCCGACGTCACATAGGCTTTCTGAGGTTGGATTCTTTGCTGCTGTTCTTTTAGTCTAAGCATTTCTAAGGCTGTCACAAGAAGTTATTAATTCACAAGTGGCAGGAAAAATGTCCCACACAATGTGTATGGTAAAATATTAGCTCTGTTCAGATGCAGCCCTTTTTATTAGAAGATTTGACAAAATCTTTTAAGCTCCATGATTCTGGAGCACTTCCCATATTGTTCTGAGCCACACAGCATAGCAATGGAATACCAAATATTCTTCTCTTGAATATAGTTCAAGTTGTTATTTTACTATAATTACTTTTGAGTATGGCTTCATGTGGATCTTTAGATGGCTTCATGGATTGCTCATTGAATAGAGAAGACGTACAGAGATCACTTTATAACTGCCTCTTTGTACTTGGTGCAGATTGAGGGGAAGGTAAATCCTTTAAAGAGCAATAGTTTTTATTTTTTAGGAAGACCATTATACATCAGAGATGATTAAAACTTGTATAGTATCCTGTCTTGATAGGATGCTTGTGGCATTAGTAAAATGTATATAGAATTAATATGTGTTTTAAAGATTAAGAATTTATGGGACATTTAGAATTTGTGTATCCTTTAGAAATTCAAAATGAAACTGGGTAAATGCTGTATGAAAACATTTCTTTAAATATCAATTACATTTCAAAGTCTTAACATTTAGAAAATGTTCTGTCAAATAACATTACTGAAAAGGTATAAGCTGAAATGACAATTGTAAGCAAAGACTGACAATTCACATTCAAATTTGGAGGTAATCTTTGAGCGTATTTTCACAGCAAATTGAATTCTGAGATCTGTATTAATTAAGAAGAACACAAAGTTAGGGCATATGGGCCATAAATATATATATATGTACCTATAATGCACTTAGTCTGAGCTGTTTTTAAATAAATAGCTAAGTCATTCCTATACTATCTAGAAATTTAGAAAATTAACCTCTTGATGAACGTGCTTAGCAATTTTGAAATTTAAAATTATATCTTTAAATAATGAAGAAATCTGAATACATTTTAAAAAGCATGCAAGTGAGTTGCAATTGGAGAAAAATGAGTAAATTTTGGTACCTTCTTAATTCTGTGTATCCATCAGATTTTATCAGCCAGGATTTTATACTTTCATCTTGATTATTGTTAAAAATAATTAATAATGTTATATGGGATGGGATCCCACAAATCCTCGGTAGAAACTTTCCTGTATGACAATATTTCTATCTTTTCAATTCCAGATTGTCAAGGTAATTGGAGTTTAATTCCTTCAATGCAGACATATTTTTTATTGTTTTTTTTTCCCCTCATAGGCCATGTGTATTTAGTTGTACTTTTGGCTTAACTGAAGAACTTGAGAAACTGGGTTTCTAAAACCGCAACTATAAAAACATCCTTAGATGTAAAATAATTTCCTTACATAAAAAAATAAGCAATTGGTTAGGAATAGCTGGCATTTATGTACCAAGCCTGTATGCAGGCTTGGTGATGCTGCTTGTTTAGTGATTCACTTTGGTGATTTGCTTTGTTTAGTAGCGACTGAATTGCTCTGCTTAAGCTTACTAACATCAGTAGAAAATATCTTTTGATTTTGTTAAGTGGTGATGAAACATTACAGAGACTCAAACTTTCAATAAACATGTATTGGTCAGAGAAGGTAGTTGCTCATTTTCTTTAAGGTGGGAGAATATTTTTGTAGTTGTTTGTGGTAGAGGATGTTGACGGTAGCGTGATCTGAGAAAAGCCTGTTAAGCTGCAGCACACATTAAAAAGGAAACAGGTAGTAGGGATTTAAAGTCATAAATTCAGCTGAATTCTCATGTGTTACCGGTGTGTCGTGACTTACATTCATTCAGCTTATTGATGTCTTACAGTAAATGGTTGTTAAAGTGAGGCAACAGTTTTAATAAACATCTTCAGTACCGCCTTTTTATTGACTGCTGTGCTAGGAGAGTCAAAAGGAGCCTACTAAACTCTGTCTTTCAGATATTTATCATTGGAGCCTTTTTCCTGCTGTCCTAATTTTTCTCTCCCCTCCATTGTCAGTTCATTTCTCCAAAAGTCCCTCCTGTGACTGGTCTCTCATTGCTTTAAATGTGCGTGGTTTCCTAATTCCAGTCCTTCCTTTTCTAATTTTTCATAAGTACAGTGTGAAAAACAAAGGGAACCGTCAGGATTGTTCTCTGAATTTTGAATGACAACAGAAATGCACAGTGCCTTTATGCACTTAGATAATCAATGTGTGGCCACTTGGGAGTAAGAATGAATTGTTTGGCAGTTCTCACCTGTGGAAAAATGTTAGTCATTTCAGTTGAGCTATTCACGTAGTCAGCTGTTTTGCTGGAAGCTGGAAATATCCAGCACCCCTCACTATCTGTATCATTCTTTCTAAAATATGGATATGTGATCATAGAGGCACCTAAAGTTGAGATAATTTTTGGAAATATGAGGTTCAGAACATATAAGAAATTTTAGGCTTGGTCTTGCAGGCATGTCTTTCACTCCAGTCAAAACTCAACAAACTACTTACGTAAATTTAGAACTAAGATTACTTGTAGCAGCTTCAGAGGGGTATGTTTGTTGTCATTAGTTGTAATGTAATTCATCACAAATATTAGTTGTATTGGTATATGAGAAAACCAGCAGAATAATTGCCCAGGCAGTATGTGTCTGTAAACCTAAGCTAGGTGGTAGGAAAAAACACCCAATATTTACATTGGAAGAAGACAGTACCATGTCTTACACTCTGCTAAAGGTTCCCACTAATTTGGTGTAAACTTTGGACATAGCAGAGGGGAAAGAAGAAGCCCGTTGGAAGTTTTTCCCATGCAAACTTGTAATGAGATCTGGTGGCTTCACAACACAGGCTTTCAGTTAGCTGGTTATTAAATGCTTACACCATTTTTATGCAATAAGTCTCTGTATTTTCTCCCATCAAAGGGACTTTCAGATGAAATCAAGCAGACTGCTTTTTCTACAAGCAAAAATATACTAGAGGGCTGGTTTATTCACAACAGATTAATAGAATACAGTGCTGCAGGTGATGAGATGTGAGACTTCGCATTGAACACATCTCTCACTTATTTGGCAATTCTACTGAAAACCTTTAATTTTGCATTATTCTACCTAAATTCTGACCCTAAGTTTGACAGCTATGTCTTAGGACAGCTGCAGACACAGTGAATGAAATATCTCTTTATAGCACTGTATTTTCCACAGATAAAGCAGGGGGATTTGAACGATTGATCTTCTGTCATAATGCAGACATTAAATACTCGTGGTGAATAAACCTAACTCTTCCTTTTATTACATCCTGCTGTAGAGAGAAACTTTATCAAGCTAGGCAAGCACATACCCCCAAGCTATTTCACCCAGGAGAGATCTTAACTATCTTTTCCATGTACTTTAAGTTTTATTTATGTTCATGGATGAATAAAGTGAGGAGTATTCTCATATTTGGCTGTAGAAATTTCTGTGTTTCCAGTAGAATCCCTAGTTTGAGCTGAAGGGAAAACATTTTGACCAACACAAATCTGCTTGAACCTTGGAAAAGCATCTCTCTCAAACAATACTAGAACAAGCTAAAAGAAACATTTTTTCCTTGCCTAATATTTTCTGATAACTTTGAAAAGTTTCCTGCCCACCTATGTGAGAAAAGCCAATTAGGTGTTTCATACCCATTTTTTTAAGTTCTTGTTGTTTTACCTTCATTACTTCTTAAAAGTTGAAAACATTTAGCGTGACTGTGTTTAGTTTTTAAAAGAACAGAAACAGAATATTTCAACGATTAATCTTATTCTATAAAATAAGAAACCTATTATCTAGTTGTCACATGTTTAAAAAACTGATTTTAATGCTATTTATCTTTTTATTTTCTTCATTTTTCTGTTGACAGATTTAAGTCAAAGAATGAGCAGGTTCTGATGAAAAACATGCTGCTGCAAAATTTTCATCCATCAGTACTAAACCCAAGAGTAACGGAATATTTATAAATTTGTGCCATAGTTTCTTTCAAAGAATTTTTCCTTGTTCTTATTGAGGTGTAATTTCCCTTGACTTTAAGGGAACAATAGCAAAGCTGTAGTTCACAGCGTGAAGAGAGTACAGTACTGAAAATCACAGACAAAAGAACTTGCAACCTTTAAGGAAAATGGCAATAATTAACTTTTTTAGCTTTAGACATGTTTTCTGATAGGTTGCATAGCTCAGGAGTAGAGCTTATATAATTCAGCTGTTTAATAATGTTGTCATAGAATATATTTTTCTTTTACTTTTTTGTATCTTTAGTGTTTCAAAGTGTATCAGTCTGTTACTGTCAGCTTTCAGGCATTACTTTTTTCTCAACTCGATTTTCTGAACTCAAACATTACTTGACTATACAGTCAGTATTGTCTGGTTGTAAACGGCATTGAATCTCAGGAAATAAGCACTGGAATTTCTCTTCAGATACTAAGATACTATCTGAAGAAACTGCTGATGAACCTGCTTTATCTGAAGACTATTACTGTTTTTACTGAACTTTTGCTATAGATAATATAAACAAAGAAGAATGATATCAGTTTAATAAAATATTACAAGAGAGTATCAAACCAAAGCATAGGATCAGAGCAAAGCTAAAAATGGTTCCAACATAAGTCACTTTATCAAGTAGATACATTACCCACACATACATATAGATTGATCTTATCAACTGCTTTGTTAACCAAGCACACTTACACCAGCACTGTGTTGCTGAAGACACTTTATAGACTACATTCTTATTCCTTGCAAATTACATGGACACTTCCAGATTGAAGCGTTTTTTTTTTTAACAAGGGCTAAAAGAGGAAAAAAAAAAAAAGAAACAATAAGGAAAAAAAGAAAAAGAAAGGGGAAATAAGCTGGAGAAGGAACAAGATGAACAGAGGAGAGAAAGCTGGAGGTCTGTCATTGTAAGGGCTGTCCAAACTCAGCTGAAAGTGGCAGAAGTGACAGGGCAACAGGATCCTTTCTCTGGATCACTGTGGCCTTATACACTGCACCCATTCTGGGTCAGGGGTATGCAGCCAGTGGCGATAAAGCCGGTTCTGGGCATAACGTAGAAGTTAGAACCAGGGGAGACCAACACGTCATTTTACAATAAAGGTTGCTTTTTATTTCTTCCTTTTCCCTCTGGCGTCTGTATTAAATCCTGGCTTCTAAAAGGAATAATGATGAGAGTCCTTCATGGTCTTGTCCATCAGGCAGGCCCGGTTTCTGATATCTCTCTTCAGATCCATTGATTTTCAGTCTCCAACTCCTTTTCTTTGTCAGACATGATATTAATTCAACTTACTAGTTTTCTGCTTAGATTTATTTCAGCCTTTTGTCTTTCAAGATTTTTCATACTTTTGTGAACAGACTAATAGAACAAAATGACCTGGACTTCTGTTGTCTTCAAAGGTTTAGTGTAGGCCTTTCCCAACTTTCTATTTTTTTAAAAGTAAACCAGCTTTGCTCAGATGTCACTTCATATATTATATATCTCTAACAAACACCTTACTCTACGTTAAATTGAATTTTAAAAGAAAAAAAATTATTAAAGTTTCTGAATCTTATATCTCAAAATCCAGATTTATATATTTCGTTTGATCAAAACTTATAAACACTAATTAGACTTTTTACATATAAACAAAGCAATAAAACTGACATTCATTGCCATTACGCATTTTTAAATGTTAATAAACATTGAAAATCTTAATTATTTTTGGCTGATGATGGGTTAGAGATAGGGTGGAGAGAGAATTTTGCCTTTTTTGCCTCCTTTGAGGAAAAAACTACTTTGTGATTTTAAGCTTCACAGTAAAAAAAGCTGTGCCAATTTACTCCAAGGAGAGTACACTCACTAATTTGGAAAAAAAAATGTTTGTGCCGTTTTGAATATTTACAACAGTGTATTGTCTCCTTTAAAAAGTAGTGACTAATTTTTATAACTACTTGTGTATTCAGGGTACATTTAGCAACACACAAAACCATCCAAAGTTCTGCAGGCATTTTTTAAGAAATTTTGCCCAGGTGTTTCAGAGCAGAATATGGTGAGTGTGACATTTTAGTCTACCACTTGAAGACTACGACTTCATTCCTGTGAAACAAAAAAAGAAAAAGAAAAACATGTTATGACCCCAGAATGAACACAGTATCAGAAATAAAGCAAAGGAATCAGTACTTTATTCAAAGTAATTGCAGTAAGACCCTTGAATCAAGCTGGTATTTTGTTAATGAGAGGTAATCTAGACTAACACATTAGGAGAAATCTTTTTTTTATCTGCTGGAAAGCTTAAAATATGTAACAATATTGCCATAATTAAAATATATTAACAATTACTGCATGTCATATGCAATCCATACAAACCTGGTGAACAGTAAATTGAAAATAAACAGAAGAAAAATGTGTTGTTAGTGTGTTGTTTGGTCTTAAAAGTAAATTCAAGGTTCACAATAGTTTCAGAACATGCTCGTGTCTCAGATGACATGAGATCAAGTGCTTCCCAGAAGTGCTTTAGTACTGGTGGTAGGGGAATGCATGGATGGACTCTTGTACTGGGAGAGGGCTGGGTTGGCCAGCTGATGTCCAGTCCTCAGTTCTGTAAAGTTTCTGGGGTGGGAAATAGTTAAGGTTTGATGCATTCTTTGCTAGTGTGTGAGAGAAAGGCAGGTAGACCTGTAGATTCTTGCCTACCTTTAATTAACTGCTTCATATTTTTCACAGGGATAGGGTCCTGTAAGCATTTCTGAGTCTCATTTATTTCATTTAAATTTGCATAGCATGCTTATTCAAATTCTGATCAGAAACTCCATAATGTGAAAGAAGGGTATTTTTTGGTCAATGATATCTATGTCTTCTCTCCCAGAATGAAGACTAGGATATTAGGATCTATTCTTCTTGTCTTGTTATATGATGAAAACAATAAATGCTGCTATCAAAGTTTGTATGCCTAATCCTAAATTTATCAGTCTCTGTTTGAAGACTTAAAAGAAAAAAAAAAAAAAAGATTTTATTGTTTCAAAGTTCTCTGTGCCTATAAATCTCACTGTAAGTATTGCACACTGCTTGTTTTAAACACTTAAAATAATTAGTGTGTGCTATTTCACACAATTGCATAAAGACTTGTCAGCATTTAGGAATCAATTATTTAGAACTTTGCATTGAAAAATTATTCCTGAGTGTTTTCAAGTTAACAACCTACATAAAAGGAGTAGGGTTACTCTGACTGCCTTCATAATTAACTAGAAATGTTTTCTCCAGAATGTGGCAATAATTGTACAACATTTGCTTTTCAGCGTCAGATGGGCCCCAGCTTAAAGAATTACCTGGGTTATATCCTATATACCTACCCATAATGGGATACCTATATTAGAAAATCCCTTTTCCATCTGAGACTTTACTGCAATGACCTACATTTGTGACCTATGAGGATAGTTATTTGCTTTGCGAAAGGAACCTTCAGAGTAGGAACTATACTAGTACTGGTGCAACCTAATGTCAATGGGATTGTTCTAAACCCAGCTGCACATTAGCTGCATGAAATTTTGAAATGTATAAAGCTGCATTACAGGGGCACTGCAATTTTCCCCGCATCTCACTGAAGTTGCTACATTCTGTGTTTTCTGTAATTCCTTCTTTAAATCTTTGTATGAAACATTCCCGTTTTTATTCTTCTCTGCTCTTCTCTGTTTTTGCAACAAACTTTCATTTACCATGTTACTTAAGTAGAAACCAGCATGGCTTTTCATATTGCTGTGTAAGCTGTTGTCATATGCTTTGACCGTGAAGCCAAAAGTGGTAGTCATATAGCTATTAGAATAGGATCCATTAATTATATTGTTGTCTGATTGTCTTTGTGTCAGCAGAAAAAAAGTGACTATGCACTAACAATACCTACCAGGTGACTGTTTTTCAGAGTGATCAGTTCTTTCTTAAGAGGACCAAATGACCAGCTTGGCTCCTGCAAGGTTACCATTCCAACATGAGTAAAGCACACGATACTGAAAATATTTCACACTTTATAGGTGTAAATAAAACTTAAATATTGGAAGCCTTGCCACTAAACAAAATGCCGGTGGCCTTATACGAACTAACACTAAGGGATAAAAGTTTAATTCTTAGACTCGCAAACATTTTCTTTACAAAAACATAAATAATATGAACCAAATTAGATTTAACTACTGTGCAAATTAAGAATGTCCTGTTAAAAGAGAACCACAGTGCTCCTAAAAAGAAATATTTAAAACTTTATGTTTCGAAGAGTTTTGAGGTTCTGTTTTTGTCCCTGACTGTCTCATGCAGTTCATTAGGTACTCATATCAGTTGGTTTTCATTTCAGATGATCTGCAATTTCATGACACAGTAGGTTAAATTTGGAGCAACTTGTATTCTCTTCTCTGTTTTCTTGCATCTGTGTATCTAATCATATTCCTCATGTTCTTTTATATTTCTATTCAGGAGCTATGAATTAGATGTTAATGAAGAGACTTTTTCAGAATTTCTTAGTAAGACAGAATTCCCATTAATTTCCCTTACATAAAGGCAGAGACTAGAATTCATAATGAAGCATTTTCTTTCACAGGAGGCATTCTTGGCAGAAATTCAGTTGTGTATTGGGTAAGCTAAAGAGTCTTTGGTCCCTTTACATCTATCCACTGCAGCTTGCCTGTAATGATAATTAAACATTTATTGCTTGACCACACCCTTCAGCACTTTGTCTGGATAACAGAATGTTTCACAAAAGTATAACTGTTCCATGTGTTTTATTGCACTCCCTCGGTATGTTTCCTACTTTTCTAGTGCAATCTTTCAGTGTGTTCTGATTTTTTAAAAGATACTTAAATTACTGATGATGCAGATAGGTAGCTGGAAGAACCATGAAAATATGTAATAATGTTAAGAAGAGCAACATTTAGACACTTAACCACTAGATTCCCTGAAAAATCTTAAGTGGTGTCTAGCATTACTAACAAAATACGGTATTAAATAAGATCCACAATTCCCATCTAGCACTTTTTTATTGTCCTTGTGCTGTACAAAGTTAGTAAGTCATCTCTGTCATGGAATAATTATGCACAAAAGCATTCAATTTCCTCTAGAGGAGTCTTCTAAGACTTTGTATTTATTTTATAGAAATGATTCTGTTCTTCAGAATTTCTTTTTATTGCATATGCCTTTAAGGAAATACCCTTTTTGTTTCATGTTTATCCTAGAAGACTTATGTTCGAATTTTGTAAAGCTATTAGTAATTTCCCAATTAGTCAGCAAGATGCAGATTCCAGCAGACTCAAATGTAATGCTATGTTCATCTGAAACAGATAAATCAGCAGCACAGTCTGTAAATATTATTTATCTAAAACATATATGACATTAATTATGAAAAAATTATCATTTAAGGATCATCTCTTATACCTTTGTTGTGAACAGATGCACGAGCTTGGTAAACAGGATTTATGAGCTTCTGATGACTTACGTTATTTATCTATATATGGCAAAATAACTAGCATTCTCATTTGAAATGCAAGTGTATGTTTGATAACATTTGGTAAAAAGAGCATAGATAGCCGTAGATTTATATTAGACACAAAAAGAATATTTGTCACAGAATACTGTTCCATTAGAGTACATAACTCTATTAGATTTGCATCAGGCCCATAGCTACTTCTTAAAAATTCTGGTGGAGTCAAAGTGTCTTGAAAGAGCCAGAGATCCCAGGTTCCATGTGCTTCTGGTCTTTAGCAAGGAGACTGTAAAGAGCAAAGCAAAGGACAACCAAGTTTCTGGTCTCATTATTATCACAGAACCCAGGCAAGTGGCAGCTGTTTTCAAAACACCGTGAAGTTGACTAGGTGCACACACAAAAAAGTAAATGAACAGTTCTAAACCCTTGAAATTTTTCACAGAGTAAAAATGAAAATTCAAGTATTTTATTATATTTCTATGTATTGTACAGTGAAACGGAAGTCTTCTAAAATTTTCCTTTTTATTGCCATAAATGAAACGTCAAAGGACAAAGAAATTCTGACAATATCTAGATATTTGTTTTCTTGGAATCTGTACTGATTCAATTCTGTTACATTACCATTGAATTGCCGTTTTTTATGGTTCACCAGAAGAACAGATAAATATTAAAACAAGTCCAAAAAAAATAACATATGTTGCAGTTCAACAGTCATTGAGATACTTAGAGGACAAGGTTATTTTTACAAGTGTGCACTATGTAATCAGCAATCAAAAAACCTCCTGTTTGTACAAAGGCTTGCTTCTTTTCTAGCAGCTCAGTACCAGTCATATGAGGCTCTTATTTGAGATTTATTACTGTGTGTCCATTGGTAATAGCAATGTCCACATTCGTAAGACATTTTCTTACTGAAACACCATTGCAGTAATTTGGAAGCTGTCCAGAAGTAATATGGATTTTACAAAGAAAATTAAAAATATACATATAATGCAGTAAAGCATATAAGGAGAACAGAGATACTCAGAAGAAAAATTGTGCTATTAGCTTATGCCAGAAGACACTGGTCAGTTGATTCTGTGGCTGAGCTGAAACAGAGAGGCAGAGGGAAAACAGCTGAACAGGATGGGCTTCAACCCTCTGATAATAAGGAGAGGAACTTAGGCATATGGTGAAATTATCTTCTGAGAAAAGGCCACGAGAAGTGCATTTAAAAAGCAGAATATTTTCAGAATGCATGTGCTTCTTCACATCTGTATAGCATACACATCTGTATAGCATATACATATAGCAAACACAGACAGACAAACCTTGCACTGGTACCCAAGTGTTCCCCAGTGCTGAAGGCTTGCCACCCATCAGGTACAGTACATCTGTAGTTTCTCAATAATCAGTAAGAACTTCATTATGGCTCCTGCATTTCAGCACTCCGGTGTTTGGTGTATTTAGTGTACTGTATTTTGCTTTCATTTATATTTTGATGAACATTTATAGTGTGCACTGTCAAATGGTGTGTGGTCATAAAAGCCTGAGAAAGAGACAAGCAGGAAAAACTGTTCTGATGTTCAATTTGTAAACATAGTCGAATGCTTCTGATACAAAATATTAGTGTTATATACTGACTTTGTGAAAAGAAAGTCACATATATAATAAATCCACGAGCTATAAAAAAGATTCATATTCTCAGGCCCCAGGTATTATCAACTGGAGTCTAAAAGACTATCAGCATGTTCTCTAGTGGCTCAAGAGCAAGAAAATAATAAGATTTTGAACAATAAGGCTAAAGACATAATTTATTAACTATAGATTCAACCAGCAAGTGTTGTACTGGGATCAATACATTCAAAGAAGAATTCATAAATTATACAGTTTAATCTTGTCTAGTAGCTTAGCAGTGGTGGTAGTTATTTTCCTGAGCATAAGGATTTTGTTTGTGTTTGAGTGTGACCTAAACTACACAATGAGGAACTTAACATTAGAAACAGAGTAATGGAAGAAATGATGTAAGATTATTTTCTTTTCAGCATGTTGCAGGAAACATTTCTTTTCATATTTAAATTCTAATCTTGACAACTATTTGTAGTAAGAATTCTCTACTGATCATTAGAAAACCAGGGAGAAGTCCTATAATACCCAGTGTCTTGCTGCAGCCTGATAAAAAAGGCATTTAAGACATGATGAAGACCTCCTCTTCTCTTCCATCTGCTTTCTTGCATATCAACCTAGGTCCAGATGCATATACATATCCCTAATGAGCACAGTAGAATGAAGCACACATTGCTTCAATTCCTTATAGTTATCAGAAATACCATTTCCTACTGTTACAAGGTGAATAGATACATTTTTTAAAAATGTACTTTCAGAACAGATGCTACCCCATTTGTGCATCTTTGCCAGCATATATTGGGTGTTCCTCTGTTCTAGTTCATCCTGTTAAAGTTGCAAATCATAGAATCATAGAATCATAGAATGGTTTGGGTTGGAAAGGACCTTGAAGATCATCGAGTTCCAACCCCCCTGCCATAGGCAGGGACACCTCCCACTAGACCAGATTGCCCAAGGCCACATCCAGCCTGGCCTTGAACACCTCCAGGGATGAGGCCTCTACAACTTCTCTGGGCAACCTGTTCCAGTGCCTTACAACCCTCACAGTGAAAAAAATCTTCCTAATGTTTAATCTAAACCTGCCCTCTTCCAGTTTAAAGCCATTCTGTCTCGTCTTATCACTACATGCCCTAGTAAAAAGTCCTTCCCCAGCTCTCCTGTAGGCCCCCTTTAGGTACTGGAAGACGCAATAAGATCTCCCCGGAGCCTTCTCTTCTCCAGGCTGAACAGCCCCAACTCCCTCAGCCTTTCCTCATAGGAGAGGTGCTCCAGCCCTTGGATCATCCTCGTGGCCCTCTTCTGGACGCGCTCCAACAGGTCCATGTCCTTCTTATATTGGGAACTCCAGAGCTGGATGCAGATGGTGGGGTCTCATGAGAGTGGAATAGAGGGGCAAAATCACCTCCTTTGACCTGCTGGCCACACTTCTTTTGATGCTGCCCAGGATACGGTTGGTCTCCTGGGCTGCGATCGCACATTGCTGGCTCATGTTGAGCTTCTCGTCAATCAGCACACTCAGATCCTTCTCCTCAGGGCTGCTCTCCAGCCATTCCCTGATGAGCCTGTATTTGTGCTTGGGATTGCCCTGACCCAGATGTAGGACCTTGCACTTGGCCTTGTTGAACTGCATGAGGTTGGCTTGGGCCCACCCCTCAAGCCTGTCCAGGTCCCTCTGGATGGCATCCCTCCTTTCCAGCGTGTCTACCTCACCAAACAGCTTGGTATCATCGGCAAACTTGCTGAGGGTGCACTCGACCCCACTGTCCATGTCCGCGACAAAGATGTTGAACAGTACAGGTCACAGTACTGACCCCTGAGGAACGCTGCTCGTCACTGGTCTCCACTTGGACATCAAGACATTGACAGCAATTCTTTGAGTGGGACCACCCAGCCAGTTCTTTATCCACTGAGTGGTCCAAATTACCTCCCTAGGGTGTAAGTTTGACAGACAAGTATATCGAGTCACTAGATGAGATTATCTGGTATGAACCACTTTAAATTTGCACTATATGTCATAATGGAGTATGAGCCTATCATAATAGGTCAGAGCTTTAGATAAACCGTCAGGAATAGCTCTGGAAAGTAACAAAGAAAAGCAGATAGTATTAGAACTGGTGAAGGCTGTTCACAAGATGGTATGCTCCCACCTTGGGAAGAAGAATTCTGCTCTGTTGTAGGGCCAAACTTTTAGACTAATCTTAAAGTAAGTATTTATTTTCTTGTGTTTATGAGGACAATTAACTTCTAATCAAGTCTAATTCTAAGAGAGGTCATTTCTATCTATTTTTTCTTTTGAATTTTGTCTTCAATCCTCCAAAAAGATAACTATCAGATTGCTATTAACTGATAGTTTAGATGGTTTTCCCAGAAGAAGTAGGTGCACTATAAAACTGAAGGTTGTTTGGAGACTATGGTGGGTACACCCACCCTGCCCTTTGCTGACTTCCCTCTCCTGGGGGTTGGGGAGAAAAATGTAAGGATGGCAAAAAGACTTGTGGACAGAGAAAAGTCAGTTTAATAAGAAAAACAAAAGCTGCTCATGCAAGCAAAGCAAAAAGAGGCATTCACTGCTTCCCATCAGCAGGCAGATGTCCAGACACTTCCTGAGAATCAGGACCTCAGCATGCTTCATGGTTACTTGGGAGCACAAATGCCACAACCACAAATGTCTCCCCTTCCTCCTCCTTTCCCTGAGCTCTCATTGCTGAGCATGACACCATTTGATATGCATTATCCCTTTGGTCAGTTTGGATCAGTTGTCTTGGCTATATCCCCTCCCACCCCCCTACCTTTTGGCCACCCCCAGCCCACTGACACTATGGGGTGGGGAGTGGAGAGAGAGCCTTAGCGCCATGCAAACCCTGTTGAATAGCACCCAAAACTGGTGTGTTAACAGTGTTTTAGTCACAGTTGTGGAGCACAGCACCATATGGGCTGCTAGGAAGAAGGTTAAATTTGTAACTTCATCTCAGCCAGACCCTGTACAGGGAAGAAAAAGAAATCTTTTGACTTTAGCCATCCTATTGGTTATAACTTACCTCTCTACCTCTCTTTCGAGCTGCTTCTGAAAAAGGCCAGCTTCTGCCTTGCTGTCTGGAGCATGAAATCTGCCGTACATCTTATGATAGCTTTGGCAGATTTCAAAATTGTAGGAGTTTCTTTTTGTCTGATTTTCTAAGGAGTCCATTTCTGATATCTGATATTCTGATAATCAAAGGAAGGGTCTGTTCATGCTACTATGATGGATAAATGGGAGCTATGTAAATTAGAATGAATTTATCTTGCATTTATTACTTTCCAATCTAATAGCATAGCCTATTCTAATAACTAATGTCTTGTTTGTCAGTCTTTTATTTTGAATGGCATTACAGTTTAGAATTATTTTCAGACAGTGTTGTCAGTATATACTTACAAAGCACTGCAGAGTACATGCTGGTTTGTGAATCTGGCAGCAGAATACTCTATGAGCGGAATGGAAGTATTCCATTAAGATGGATTTATTTTTTTTTTAAGGAGGAATGGTCAAATTTAATAGGGATAGATAGTTCAATAACGTTCTAGAATAAAATGTTTCAGCAAAGTCTTATTTCTGTTGTATGTTACAAGTGTTCTGAAAAACCATTATAGGGCCTCCAGTCTCAGTATATTAATTTCTGAAAAATGCTCAGAGATAATCATATGTACTTTTGTGGTAGAAATGTTTAAATGCATAAATGGATCCATGTTGTTAACCTTTGTAAGGACATAGCATCTTTCTTTTAAATTGGAGGAGTTAGCGACTCAAATCATCCTCTTGCTGTGTATTACATCATGGGGATGGCAACAAATATAGATACGTTCAACAATTTGAGGCAGCCAACTTTGTCTTTGATTTAGTGGGCATTGTGGAGTGACCAAGTGGCCATATTTCTATCCCTAAGGTATGTTTCTAAAGTACGTAACAAATTTCCATAGAATGAGTTTGCATGACTCCATGTATCTAAGAGAAACAAGAAAAGGGGGGTGTGAGAATAAGTGGGGAAGGAGAAATATGCCCTAGGGTCCTGCAGAATAGGTGAAGGCTGGACAAAATGCTGGAACACAAGATAATTTTTTGTCATCCTTTGGAGCTTTGTTGTCTCCCTGCTTCCCACCATACAGCATTGGGTTATGCCAACATTCTGTACACTACCCTTGTACAGCTCCTGGCCTCTAAAGTGAGACTTGGAATTGGAGCGATGCCTCAGACTTTTTTTGTCAGACACCTGAGATGTTGATGAAAATTAGCCACCAGAGAATGTGAGATGACTTGAAAAAGGCATCTGTGCAATGCTAAAATTGCAATTGTGATTGAAATGTCCCAGGAAAAGTCCACCTGCTCTGAGAATATTTGTAGGTTTTGACAAACCTACAGTCACCTCTGAATGGAAGTAAATTTTCTAAAATCTGGGAGTTTTAGCATGATTCACAACATGAATAAATTTTCTGCAGTACAAATGCTTTCTTCCTGGGACATGAAGGTAACTTCCATGTAACAGCTCTGGGGAAGTTATGTCAGGCCGATGTTTATAGGATAGCTGTAAATATTTAACTGGGTTAGGTAAAATCACAGGAAGAGATGTACAAAATAATGTCTGTAATTTTTCTGTTTCTAATCAGAATTTTACAATTCTTATTTTTTTTACATATTATTTAGATTACATAAGAAATATTTACAATTCTTGGAATGATTTATATCAGAGTAGTTATGGCTATATCTACAAAACATATAGACGTCTAAAGATTCATATTTTCTCAAGCTTATAGATGGGAATATGTCTTCATAATTTTAAAGATCCTTCTAGCTGTCATTCTGGATCTTCAGGATTTGAAGTACTATTAAAAATCTGGACTTCAGATGATGAATAAAAAGATCTGTCTCTCCCCAGACCATTGCTAATGAGAACAACCTAGGTCAGAATAAATTTTATTCCAAGCTTCAGAAATATTTCAGATATTTTGAGGAGTCATTTTTGTTTCTTATTTGTATCGGTGTTATGTTTTAAATATTTTTCCTAATAAACTACATGCCACCTGTGAAGACAGAAAATACATTCAGTGAAGCACATAATTTTCCATTATACAAGAAGCACTTTTGTTTCTATGATAAGAACATGAGATACAAGATGAGTTAGACCTCATTTTACAAGCCTCAATATTATCAGAGTAAAAATTCAAAATGTAGACTTCCATATATAATTACAAAATAAAATATTTTAATTACATTTTCTCTTTTTTTTTTGGCAGCAAGTAACTAGTGTATTTGTTGTAATATTTTAGATTTTACAGATGAATGGAGATTACTTCTGGTTTTATATAAATTTTAATTATTTTGCCTTAAAGTTTTTAAGATTTTTGTCAGAAATTGTACTGCAAAACAAAGTCTGTCATAAAAAAGTCCTCAGCTTTATAAAATAACAGCTCTCTTAGTGGGCATGAATGAGCAAAAATAACTTTTAGAAAAAACAAAACAGAATTTCCTACCATATTTAATCAGCATGAGCTACCCAAAATCCAACAAGACTGTGGTGCCAGTTGCTTGCCGCCTTATTTTATTCCATCAAACTATTACACATTTGATCTAATTCATTAGTTGACACTAAAAATTATTAAAAGAATATATAATCATTCTTAACAAGGATTTGTACTTTCCATACTACTTGTAACAAAGACTCATTGCAATCACAGAATTATATTTTAGACGATGTTCTAGGTTCTGCAGAGAGAAAAACTCCTTGTGCATGAGGTGGAATCTGTTTAAGATAGAAGAAAATCCACCTCTGAGCAACAAGGAATAAAGGACCATCATTAAGCATTGTAAATTAATTTATTTTCCAGTAAGTCAAGATGTGCAGATGCACCATTTCCCACCTCATCATGATCTGTGCAACATATAATTTGACATATGAAATGCTTTAGTGATTCCAAAGACTTATTCTAAACTGTATAGACTGCTCTTGCAAGTGTACTGCATTTTGCTGATCGCCTTTACTTTTTGTACTCATCACATTTCAAGTATTTATGAATTTTAATGACAAAAGTAAGATTCCCTTTAGTTTCAGACAATTCATACCTTTTGATGTCAGAAGGAACCCCTAGATAATATTCAATTTCCTACATAGGTCCAAGATTCCTATTTGTGGTATATACAACAGCTTACAGGAAGAATCAAAGGCTAATTAAGTGATTGTTTTCACTATTCAATAATATTACAAATAGGTTTATTTCAGTTTAAAAGAAGAATTTTATTTTAAATGTTAAAAAATATTGGATCGGGTGTGTCCTTTAAATCTTCTCATAAGTGCAGCACAAATTCTGTTATCTTGCATCACTGAGTACTAATTTAATTTTCAGCAATTTCCAGGGTAATATCACTTGTTTCCAGAGAAACTTCCTACCAAATAAGTCCTGAAGAGTGTGAACACTACTGATCAGTGGGATATGAACTTATCTGCCACCACCACCATCTTCTTGGCTGGCCTGGTCCCTGGGAGGCAATTGGAAAAAGGGCAACCATAGTGAACACTAAATTCTAAAGAGGAGGAACTTGGTTTGGACAGCATCTTCCATGTTTATTTTTCATATTTGTACAGTATTATAAGTGAAGTACAAGACTATGACTTCATCTTCAGTTCTTTTAAGTATGTGGATTCTGTCCCTTTTGAAGTGTATCTATGAAGTGTCATTTTGTATGACTTCACAAAAGTTGTAAATGAACTTTAAGGCACTTAATTGTGAAGTGCAAACACATAAAAAGAGATAGTCTTGGTATTAAAATTGAGGAAGAAGCAGAAAAAGAAAAAGATGGGGCATGGCAGAGACGGAGATAGAGAAGAGAAGCAGCCCACTGATGGGAATCAGAATTATTTATGGGAAATGAACTGCATCCTTCTTTACAAAAGCCTGATAAGGTTGTGGGCATGAGTGAAAGAAGAGGAGACAGTAAAAAATGTGCATCACACATAACAAATTCTAACAACAAATATTTCTGAGCCTCCCACCAACCTCTTCCTTCCATATTTCTTTGTAATGATTCTAGTGACTTATATTCGCAGTAAAAAAATCTAATTAGATTGGAAAGAGTAGCACATTAATTAACAGATAAACTAACAGTATTAAACAGCAACACTCTAGAAGCTCACTCTGGTCTTCCTAATTAGGCAGCTCTCTCTGCGTGAAGTAGAAAATGCAAATAACACAGCAATATAACATAAAGGGCAAAAGGGCCCATTAAGCTAGTAGACAGTGAAGAAAAAAGAGAGAGAAAAAAAAACAAAAACCAAAAAACAAACAAACCTGAAACATCACTTAGGCTCAGTGATCTATAACTGCTCCATGAGTTGCACTAAGAGTATAACAGATTTATATTCAGTATATTTGACCAGTTCTAATACATCTCATCCAGCTTTCTAAAGAAAAGCATCTCAGAGTAATGAGTCCAATATCAGGGATCAAAATGTTGTCTTTGTGTCATCTTGATTAGGATGAGAGCTGTGTAATTATTTATTTAGGTAGTTAGGCAAAATATTTCTTCTCATCCTCTTCGCTGAACTGAGCTGGGCTCGGTAGACCAGTAGGTTTCTTTTTATTTCAAGGTACACTTTCAACTTGTGTATTTATTTTATATTGCTTTACTGTTTCATTTTTATGTTTTACTACTTGACGTTCAATGAAAAAGTCTTGTGCCTGAAAGCCCTTATGTACATGAAGGACGTACACTAGCTGAGAAATGTCCATTGAGTTAAGTGAGATTTTTGCCATTAGTCCAATTAGGCAATGAGAATTTAATATTGCAAATATTAACTCAAAAGCTAGCTACCACACTTTCACATGTCCCTTGAGCAAAAAACAGACTACAAAACTCACCTGTACAACGTGCTCTGAAGATGTGTGACACATCTAGAAGAAGCAAAGAGATATATGCTTTCCCTTGTTGAGGTTAAAAAGAACACGGAAATTCCTGACTTTAATTTAAAATATAATTTATCTTACAGTATGAACCAACTCTAAATGTGTTGCTGAGTCACTTGTATACAGAGCCTGTAAAAGAAAAGACAGATGATTCAGACAACACTTCCCTGTGTCAGTGAGAGAGTATATTTGTTGCCTCTCTGTAAAGGTCAATTTAAATATCAGTATTGTTAAATGGTTTATTTCTCCTGTTTAGAAGACACGCAGATCTGTTTGTTAAAAGCATAGAAGGCTGAAGGAAGGTTGCCCATAGGATTTGGAGAAACTAAGAATTGTTGTTTATGCTAAAGGACATTTTGCAGTAAATAAATAAAATCTGCCACAACAAACATAGATGCTAACATTGGATATGAGCACATATGCTTGAAAGTACTGCTCTTACAGAGCAATCTACTCTAAAAGTCAAAACAATACTTATGCTGGTGAAGTGCTAATAAATAGCTTTGGTAGTGATGGGATTTTCTTGTAATAATTCTTCAGTGTGGACAAGGCCATCTGAAGCGGCTTAGGCACCTCTGAATTAAAAGAGTGTACAGTCCATTTGATCTCCCCTGGCTTTAATTACTCATCTGCCTGCACAGCAGTGCTCCAAGGGATCAAGGATCTTTGGAAGAAAACAGTTCTAAGGACTCAAAAAATTACTACAAGAAGTACCCGTACTGATAAAAAGAAATGAGTGGAAGGATTTGAGTTTTGTTGTTGTTGTTGGTTGGTTGTTTCTTTGTTTTAACTTTTATTTATTTTATCTTCTCTTTAAAAATAAAATGTTGAAAATAAATTTGATTAAATAGCTTAATTAGAAAATTCAGTAAGGAAAAAAGGTTTTGGTAGAAAATATTAAGAATTGAAACTGGGGGTCTAAGACCTTGTAAGTTTATAATTTTTAGTATAGCTAAAGATGTTTTTTTTCAAAGGTTTCAGCCCATCAGTTAATGGAGAGGTACTCTACCATTGTAACATAAAGTTCACAGACTACTGAAGAGCTCTTACAGACCCATGTATTTCAACATTGTGCCTTCTTCCTATGTTTTGCCGTAAATAGAAGATTGCTGCATAACTATGCATTGGGAGCGTACCTTTTTGAAGCAGCTTTACTCCTCAGAACTGTCCAAACAGTAGTTTGGTATCTGTCAAGCTGAGCAGAAAGAATTGTTGGTTCAGTTCCCTATCACATGATATGTCAGATCGAGCAGAGCTTCAGCAGCAACAGCAGTCATTTGTAAACTCCTTAATTAACTGGGACTGGTAACGAGTGTCATTTGAACAGCATGGAGTTTTATCTGTGCAAAATTCTTCTTTCCTCACTATTATAAGCATCTTGCAAAATCCTTACAGCATCCTGAAAAAAACCCATGCATACCTTTTACCTTTTGTTCTCCTTGTGTTTATGCTTTGTTGCAAGTACACCTGGTCAAAACCTTTCCACTGAAGCTACATTCTGTGATGAAAAAATGTTGTTTTGATGCAATGGTAAGAGTAGTGTCTGATTTCTCTGGGAGTTTACAACAGTTGAAAAAACAAATGAAAATATGTGTAATCCATTCCAAAACAAAAACTGCCAATATAAACATTTTTTTTACATAATTATTTCCTTCTCCACCCCTCCAAAAATTCAGAATTGCTTCCTAAGCAGTTTTAGCAGATGTAGTTTGGGTGTCTTCTCTCCTTGGGCTTCGATTTCTAATCAGATACATCTCCTATAAAGTACTGTGGACAGTCCTCCTATATTATTCCATGCAATGGCTGAGACAAACAGAAGAGCAGAGACAGAAACATGACCCTGGCAAAGAACCCCACAGGCTTCAAAACCACAGAGCAGTGGTATATGGCCTATGTCTGCTAGAAGGCACTGAATTGGCACTTTTCAATCAAATTTAGCAATTATAACAGAGTGTTATTTTTCTGCTCAAAAATTCCTTCTCCTTGCAGCCTGGTCACTCTACTCATTTTAAAGATGATGATGATACAGAGCTATTTACCCAAAGCAATGATAATGGACCAGAATAATAGCAGATTTACCTAGACGTAAATACAGACATGCATAGGTAACACCAGGACAGAACTGCACATGCAATTTTCATTGTTCATGAATACAATGTTTACCATTTGTTGGTATTGTTTCACTGCACTTGCTTGTTTGACTGGAAAATGAAAGTTAAATGAAAGAAGCTGATTGTGTGAAAATACCTCTAAATATCAGCCATTGGAGCAAGTAGCCTTTTGTTTTTGTTAAGAATAACAGTGTGAGGGTTTTGTTACCTGAAGTAGAGGACATTTTTTACTCGTTGAGGGTTTTTTTTTTTTCCTCCTTATTAGTAATTAAGTACAAGTGGTAACTCAGCCTCACTTGCTACACATTAAATATTTTCTGCATTTCTCATCTGTACAATACTGCCTTGTTGGTCTGAAATTTTCTGTTAGCAATTATTACTTTGTGATGAAAACCCCCAGAAATTAATGGGTCATAAACCATAAGCAAAAATCAAAGGTTAAACATAATTTCGGTACTTCTGTAAAAGTTACCAGTATGCTATTTTGGGCAAAGTCTTATACTTAGTGGCTTGTACAGAGACTTTGTAAAAAATTTTATTAAATTATCATATTTCAGTCAAATAGTGATCAAAGAGTTTATTGAAGACTAGGATTTTGTAAGGAGAAAAAATCAGTGGAGATAATCTTGGGGGGGTACTCTTTTTTTGAAGTATGCCTAGGGCCTCCATTGACTCAGAAGACGGTTCTTTGTTAGGAATTGTAAGGTATTTGTTATGAAAACATCTGCTTGGATAGCAGTAATTAGTAAGCAGATCTCAAATTGATGTAAATGCATAGGAACCTGATTATCGTTTTAAACATTTACATTAAATGGCTAAATTTTCTCCCATTGATTTCTGACAGAGTAGGTTGTGCTTAATGCTTTTGAACATCAAAGATACATTTACGTAAGTACCTAAACATTGACCCCCTAACCACTATTTCAGAATTTGTTATGCCTCATCGGAGGAAAAAAGTCAAATGTATGTTTAGTTGTTTTGGTTTTTTTTTTCCTTAAAAGAATATCGATGATTGGAGTAGGAGTTGGTCAGTTGTCTTTATTAAATAGATGGAAGCCTAATCCTTCAGTGGTATAAGTCTAATGATTAAAAATCTAGTTTCTGATAGAACATCTTAAGAAAGTCAGGAGTCAGGAAGCTGACGTATTTTCCTACTGCTTCAGCAATTTTTCGATAGGGACAATGGCACTGACTACACAAAGAGCTATTGCATGCACAAACTAAACATGAATTGTCAGGTTTGTAACCTCTATGCAGTTTTCATCTACTGAAGACTCATATTTTAAAATATCCTGACAATACACTCTGAATGGCATTTATGTTTGGCATTGATATTTCACTTTAGGATACTGCCACACAGACAGAAAGAGCTCACAAAAACTTACGCATCCATTACTTGTTGCCTTAGTTGGAATTTTCCCTTTTAGATAAAGTCTTTTCTCCCATACTTTATACACACATGTAACCATAATTTGTTAAACCCAAAAGGAAGTAATTTTCCTTTACAAACCAAATCCAGTATATGTGTGTATGCTATACATGGCTATCATATTGTATATTAGGTCGGGTTGTATTTCAGTGTAACAAACCAAGAGAGACTTGTCTGCTACTTGCTTTACTTATTTGATTTTTTCTAAACAATGTTGGCTAGATAAAGGGTGAAAAAAAATGTTCAAACACTGGATCCATCACAACAAATTCTGTAAGAAAAAATTCTCTGAGTGCCTTGTTCCAGCACAAAGGAAGAGCGCTTTTAAAGAAGAAAACATGGCAATTCTTTGCAATGGAATTTAGTTTTCCACGTCTGAGTTTAAAAAAAAAGCCTCTTTCTCTTTTATTCATGTGTAGCATTCATTGCTTCATGATTGAATAGCAGCATCTTATGAACTTGGAGCGAGTTGTCTATACACATTTACATGCATTTCTTACCCATCTGGAACAATCTTGACTGTTATTCTCCCTTTGCTTATTAAACATAATAGATCATACCCTAAGTAGCAGTTATGAAATTTCATCCATTGTGCGAACATGAGTACTTGCTGTAGTGAGAGTCACTAACATATAGAGCTGGTTGAATTGTTTTTAAGAAGCAAATAAATTCATTAGCAGGTTTTTGGAAATACCTATTGACAAATGTATTTCAGTATTTCCATCATCTGAAAAAATATTGCATAGTTTGAAGACTGAGAGAAGAAAAGTATTGTTTCAAATAATTTGCAAACATTGTTTGGCTGCCTTTAATAACAGATTAATGCTCCCAACAAGAAAAATGCTCCCATCTAAAAGAAAAGCTGTATGTATGATGTTATGCAGCCTTATATTTTAAACCTTCCAGACATTTCAAACTGATTAACCAAAACTCCCAATTTTTTCTCTTACTTAATCTGACTCCTCTATTGAGCAAAAGGTTTAACTTGTATTTCCCCAACCTTAAGCAAGCAGTTTGATTTGTCTTTAGAGATATTTTCTGCCCTGAACTCTGCTGAAGCTTACCAAGTTTACTCACACAGCATTCAGCAGCGACACAGGGCTTTTCTGTGAGCCCACACTGACATTCTGTGTTAATGGAGTCTGGTGGCAGCTCTGCGGCCTTGGTATCGGCATCGTGCAGCCCACACCGCGGGGCTGCAACGTGCCTTCCCCCGGTAAGGGAAGAGCACATGCTTCTTGGGCTTGTGAATGTCCTCTCCCCGTCTTGTCCTCAAGTTTCCTTCTCCAGGAAACCATGATCCAAGGATTTTTGAGGTCCCTACCTTCTGAGCAAGGCTGGGTTGCCACTGCCACCCAGTGCTTGGGGTGCAAGCAGTCTGGTCCATCAACTGGTGCTAACAGCGGTGAATGTGGGGAGCCTGATGGGCTGCTCCAGGAGCTGGGGCTGGGCTTGGAGAGGTGACTTCATGGCCTCACCTGGGAAGGCCCCTGTCCCAGCCTGTGCTGTGCTGGCGAGAGGCCCTTTCTCAGTCACCTGCAGAGCTTTGCTTGCCCACGTCAGCAGGCAGCACTGAGCTGCCTCCCCTGCTGCCTGCCACGGCTGGGTGCTCACCTTGGGAAGGATGTCCAGCCTTTTACTGGGGTCTCTCCTGCCTGCTCCCACATGCTACATCCCTGCTTCCTTCTCCAGGCCAAGAGAGCTGAACCCAACCCCTGCCTACTTTTCAGGGCTTTTTCAGGCTGGAGGAGTTGATGCTGTCAGGGCTCAGAGCTGTGTATGTGCTGCTTTGGTACAGAAGGTGTGCTTTCTTTCGACTCCTTGGGACTGAGGCTTGCAAGGACGCTACGTAATTTAAAGATTCTGGAATGCAAGGAAGGCATGTGGCTTCTAAAATAAGCCTCTATAAGTAAAGCTACCTGCCTGGTTTGTCTTAAGACCATATATGACTGTCTTTTGCACCTTACAGGCTCTGTCAGGAGTCTGTAACTTTACAGTCACTTCAAACATGTTTGAGGAAACAAGGCAACGATTTTAGATTCTAGTGTCTGCACTTACTTTAGAGCTTGAAAAGTTAAATGAAATCAACATATTAGGCCAGAAAAAGTGAAACAGTAGTAGTGGATGAAGAACTAGAATCACAACAGTATTTCAGTTTCTGTGATTGTAAGTATTTCACTGGCTGCTCATTAGTCGGTGTTAACTGTATGGGATGGAGTTCCTTATACTCTTGCTGAGAGGAAACTTTCATCCTTCCAGCTTTTTTTCAGCCTTTAGTGATGAAGAATAATCCAGAGTTGAGGAGACTGAATTGATGGCACTGGTTGTGCAGGGAAGCCTGAAATGCATGCTGCAATTCATAGGGGAGGAACAGCCAGTCACATGCCTGAGATGCCATAAGCAAACTCACGCTGAAGAAAGACTCTCCAGAACTGTTCTGGCAAGTGGGGAATTTGAAGGTCTTAAACTTTGCAACACCAGCAAATCTTAAATTGTAAAGCCTGCCAGAAGTTATAGATACGTCATGTCTGGCGGTGAGGAGCAGGACACAATATATCACTGACCCTGGAAAGAGCAGCCTGATAAACACAAAGAAGAAAAATCACTTGATGATAAAAGCAAATGTCCCACTTCCTGTTTCAGGTCAGGAAAAAAGGGGAAGGCCCAGGTAACTGAAACTCAGTGCTTCTGGCAGAATAAAATGTGCATATAGGCTCTGAGCAGGTGCATTGAACTAGATAATTTCTAGAGATCCCTTCCAACCTTAATGATTATGTGATTACCTGCTCTTACCTGCAGTACTACCTGTCATGGAGAGCATTTCTGAAGCAAAAGTTGTTGTTTTTTTCCCTCTCAGGGAACTATCTCATTCTATGTGCTTGTTAAAACACAAGTTGAACATTCATATTGCTGTATAGTGAATCATTTGGGGATTTTTTTCTATGGAGTGTAAACAGAGTTCCAAGTGATGCCAATGCAGTACTAGATCCTTACATTTTTGCTTATTGTTATTCAAATAAAGCACTTATTCACTTAAAATTGACAACTGTATGCCTCATTACAATAGCACACCCTTAATCATTGGGGGCCATCTCCGTGTTAGAGTAAATTATTAGACTTTCACTGAACCTAAGCAGAACCAAATCAACTTAGATCATCTGAAAATAAAGCCCTGACTCATAACCTTGAATGTGAGTGGGAGTTTTTAATTATACATACTGAGATACATACAAAGGAATAGGAAAACACTGGATTCAGCCACCATTAAGTTCACCACTTGATCCATGCACAATAGAGTTTGGGACTCAAATTTTATAGCTTGCAAGTTAGAAACCAATACCTTTTCTTACCTTTTCAATGTGCAAGATGACACTGACTAAAGAAAATATTAGAGATATGCATGGTCTTAGATATTCTGGATGTTAGGTAAGGAGAGGAAAAATAATTGGCTGAATTACTAATCTTGAATTATTTGCCCAACGCCGAGTTTCAGTGATCTGCTTTTCTGATGCTGTGCTAAACACGAGGTATTTGTCTCTGAATAATTTGGAAGTACAACAATGAAACTGAACTGTCTTATAAATGTACAGAGTTGTTCCACTAAAAGATTTGCCTCTGTTTACTCATAATTTTTAATTGAAAAGCAGTAGTTGAAAATAGAAATATGCTCCATCTTAGTGTCACTTTTCCTGAAATAAAATGGTTCAGCAAGACTGAATTAGTAGTAGTGGCAGTCGTGGGAAGAAAGAAGGGAAAATTATACATCCATTAGAAATGGCCTTTAATGACACACATCTATGTGCCCTGGACAATAGTGAGGCTACGAACTAGAATAAATGTGAGAGTCCTCTGGCCAAAACTGAGACGCAGTCTTGCACTCCTTGCTCTTTAGGGTCAACTGCAGAAGTTCAAATGACGATGGTGAGGTTTTTACTGCATGAGATTTAATTGAGTACAGCAGCTTGAAACTGTCCCTGCTGTATGTTCCTTAATCAGTGTGTATGCTGCTCCCTTTGAAAGTTCAATTTAAATGAGCTCCATGGTCGGAAGAAGTAAAGAATATGTGTTTGAGAGTGATTATGTGAATAAAGGATATAGCCAGAAAGAGGAATGTGACCTTGAGTAATGAGTATTCTTAGAGCATCCAGACATTAAAAGACATGTGGAAAGATGATATACCATCAGACTTGTGTGACATCAGCTCAAAGAGAAATTAGAAAGAGAAAATCTGAATCAGTATTTTGTTGGTAAACTGTCCGTCTTCCTGTTTATGTGCAGCTGTAAACATTAAAACAAGGGCTCCAGCTAGCCGTCTGTTTCCTTAATGTTTTAATAGATTGTCTTGTCCATTTTGTAGCTCATTTATTCATTGAGTAAATTGAGTGTAAATGTTGTATGATGTGATACAGCTTCTTTCTTTGCTGTAGGCTTTTTTTTTTTTTCCTTAAGTAATGAGCGAGCTCAGCAGTTTAATAAGGATTGAAACCTGTTTTGGCCATTTGCAATGTAAGAATCGGAATTGTCCCTTTTTATTGACCTGGAGCTCTTGTGATTTACTTTTTTAATAAACAGTGAAAACATTATTAGAGGCTAGCTGTTTTCAAGTAAATTAAGTTCTTTACTCTACCTGGTTCCAGAGTTTAATTATACACTTTAATGTTCCCATTGAGATCCAACATCAAATGACAGGTTTCACAATGCAGGATAGAACTAAATGTATTTACGGTTGCAAGGAACACTTCTGACTTGTAAATCACCACGATAAAATACAAAAATCTGAGTTTCTTTAGAATATTTCAATTATACATGTATTACTAACAAATTTATTTGGAAGTACCATAGCTAGAAAATAATAAATCATAGGGAACATTTGACCGTTTCTAGTGCATAGTTGCAAGATGCCTGAGTTTTGACTTTTATAATCATAAATGACCCTTGCAATGCTATACATACGAAAACATTTTAAAGTACAAAACCTTATGTATTAAACTGCTTCTGTTTTGTCCATTTGGTGAATACCATTGTACTGTGACCTGGAAAATTATCAACTAAAACATGATTGTTACAACCAGAAACACTGGAGAAGTTTTTGGTAAAAAGGAATGATTTTATGGCCTACCAGCTCTTACTTTATCAGTGATGAATACAAATGATGTTCATGCTAGTATGACTTTAAGGTGATGAAGACTACACAGTTTAATTTGCACCTTATAGTTCAAAGATAGTTAAAAATACCCAGGTCTCCAACCTCGGGATTCAGCAGATCTTCAGAACAGCTTTCAATTTCTTTTTCTAATTTGAACTTTAACTATTTAAATAAAACTATTTTAAAGATAATTAAGTGTGCATCAAGAGTAACATGAATTACATTCTTAGGACAAAATACCTCTGTTAAAAAGCCTTGTTACATCATTACAATATACAGGTAAGCTCAGAGATTTTCTGGTTGGAAAACAATGAGAAACTCATTGTTTAAGCAATTAAATAATTGGAATTAAGCAGAGAAACACATTGCCATGGAAGTTGTATTTTTTGTGGTGCTCAATCTCCTCTTATCTCCCCTACGAATAGTCTACCCTTCAGGTAGACTGCATCTCATACTATGCATCGTAATTAACTTTCTGGAGTCACAAACCAGAGTAGATTATGGAAGGCATATTTTTTATCTGAGCTGAAGATTATCCTGAACTGCAGTCTTACCTCAGTTCTCTCTGGTACTGTTAGTAGTCCACTATACGAGCATAGTATTCAGTATCGTCTAATTTGTAAACTGTGGTTGGGATGTGTAAATTTAAAGCTGAATTGCAAAGTGTACTATAAACATGCTTATTGCCTCATTTATCCAATTCATAGTATAAACATAACATATTTTAAAATGTTCCCATTTGGTTTTTAAATGAAGTTGTCTTTTAGAAAGCTGAAGAATTAATGAAAGAACATTTACTTGAAAATCTCATGTTACATTAGGACTGGCAGAAAAAAAAATCATCAACCACAGTGTTAAGTTCTTGAAAAATTATCCTAGTTATACACACCCTTAAGACAATAATTTGGTGGCATATTTGGGGGCTTAGTCTGAGTTCATAAGTTTTTTATGTTTTAGTGTTTTCTTCTGTGTATGCTGTAACTAATGCCTTGCCAGACCTCCAGATTTTCCCTGAGAACCTGCTTTTATCTTATATGATACAAACCCCAAGTTAGGTGTAATTCTTCAGAGCACTGCACTAGTGGTTACACTGATCACAAAATGATTGTCTTTTAAGCAACAATTAGCTTGTGTAGCAATATAGCAACAAAAATTAGAGAAATAACACAATTATCCTACTGAGAAAAAAAAAAAGTGGGAGAGGACTTTCAGCCAAAGTCATTAGAATACATTTATTTATATTGTTTTCCTTCCTTTTTATTTTTCTTCTACTGCTTATTCATTTTAACTTGTTGCATTTGTTTCTTATTGGGCATTAAATTGTCTGAGATGAAGAACCACGTATTTACAGACATTTACACAAGAGATAGCAAAATGAGTAGTAGTATACTGGCATTATAACAACAGCAGTGATGATAATAACAATAGGAAAAAAATGCCTGTGCTTTGAAATTCAGAAAAAATTTGAAAAGTAGCGAGCGCTTTTGGCATACCTTCCGTGGATATTGCACTCAGAAATTGGCAAAGCATTCTTGCCACCTTAGGGAATACTTCCTCATAGACTTATTTTCAGAGTTTCTGGCAAGTATATAAAATATAAGAATAAAATTTGTGTCTTTTACCCAAGAATTGAGTTAAAAATAGACCTTGATGAAACATCCTTTGCTACTTTGATACCGCATTGCTGTATACACATCATATCTAATGTAAAGAAAAGCAAGAAAAAAATTCCAAACCTCATAGCAAATGTATTTTTTTCTTTTTCAAGCATTGACATGACTTAGGGTTGGACTTATTGACAGATAACAACAGATTCAGATTCAATGCAGCGGAAGCTAAGCAGGCAACAGAAACTTAAAATTTATTTTCCTTTACCTTATGGTTCTAGAATATGAAGAGATATACATTATTGTATATGCAAGATACATCTGTATCTGTATGAGGGTTTTTTTGGGGGTGCGGGGGGAGGTTGCCTTTGTGGCAGATGCATTGCCTTTCAAAAAGGAGAGTAAAAAGAGTGT
>NW_009649316.1:144503-236753 GCF_000708025.1 Charadrius vociferus | reverse complement strand
GGTTTTAAAGAAGGGAACATGGCAATTCTTTGCAATGGAATTTAGTTTTCCACGTCTGAGTTTAAAAAAAAAGCCTCTTTCTCTTTTATTCATGTGTAGCATTCATTGCTTCATGATTGAATAGCAGCATCTTATGAACTTGGAGCGAGTTGTCTATACACATTTACATGCATTTCTTACCCATCTGGAACAATCTTGACTGTTATTCTCCCTTTGCTTATTAAACATAATAGATCATACCCTAAGTAGCAGTTATGAAATTTCATCCATTGTGCGAACATGAGTACTTGCTGTAGTGAGAGTCACTAACATATAGAGCTGGTTGAATTGTTTTTAAGAAGCAAATAAATTCATTAGCAGGTTTTTGGAAATACCTATTGACAAATGTATTTCAGTATTTCCATCATCTGAAAAAATATTGCATAGTTTGAAGACTGAGAGAAGAAAAGTATTGTTTCAAATAATTTGCAAACATTGTTTGGCTGCCTTTAATAACAGATTAATGCTCCCAACAAGAAAAATGCTCCCATCTAAAAGAAAAGCTGTATGTATGATGTTATGCAGCCTTATATTTTAAACCTTCCAGACATTTCAAACTGATTAACCAAAACTCCCAATTTTTTCTCTTACTTAATCTGACTCCTCTATTGAGCAAAAGGTTTAACTTGTATTTCCCCAACCTTAAGCAAGCAGTTTGATTTGTCTTTAGAGATATTTTCTGCCCTGAACTCTGCTGAAGCTTACCAAGTTTACTCACACAGCATTCAGCAGCGACACAGGGCTTTTCTGTGAGCCCACACTGACATTCTGTGTTAATGGAGTCTGGTGGCAGCTCTGCGGCCTTGGTATCGGCATCGTGCAGCCCACACCGCGGGGCTGCAACGTGCCTTCCCCCGGTAAGGGAAGAGCACATGCTTCTTGGGCTTGTGAATGTCCTCTCCCCGTCTTGTCCTCAAGTTTCCTTCTCCAGGAAACCATGATCCAAGGATTTTTGAGGTCCCTACCTTCTGAGCAAGGCTGGGTTGCCACTGCCACCCAGTGCTTGGGGTGCAAGCAGTCTGGTCCATCAACTGGTGCTAACAGCGGTGAATGTGGGGAGCCTGATGGGCTGCTCCAGGAGCTGGGGCTGGGCTTGGAGAGGTGACTTCATGGCCTCACCTGGGAAGGCCCCTGTCCCAGCCTGTGCTGTGCTGGCGAGAGGCCCTTTCTCAGTCACCTGCAGAGCTTTGCTTGCCCACGTCAGCAGGCAGCACTGAGCTGCCTCCCCTGCTGCCTGCCACGGCTGGGTGCTCACCTTGGGAAGGATGTCCAGCCTTTTACTGGGGTCTCTCCTGCCTGCTCCCACATGCTACATCCCTGCTTCCTTCTCCAGGCCAAGAGAGCTGAACCCAACCCCTGCCTACTTTTCAGGGCTTTTTCAGGCTGGAGGAGTTGATGCTGTCAGGGCTCAGAGCTGTGTATGTGCTGCTTTGGTACAGAAGGTGTGCTTTCTTTCGACTCCTTGGGACTGAGGCTTGCAAGGACGCTACGTAATTTAAAGATTCTGGAATGCAAGGAAGGCATGTTGCTTCTAAAATAAGCCTCTATAAGTAAAGCTACCTGCCTGGTTTGTCTTAAGACCATATATGACTGTCTTTTGCACCTTACAGGCTCTGTCAGGAGTCTGTAACTTTACAGTCACTTCAAACATGTTTGAGGAAACAAGGCAACGATTTTAGATTCTAGTGTCTGCACTTACTTTAGAGCTTGAAAAGTTAAATGAAATCAACATATTAGGCCAGAAAAAGTGAAACAGTAGTAGTGGATGAAGAACTAGAATCACAACAGTATTTCAGTTTCTGTGATTGTAAGTATTTCACTGGCTGCTCATTAGTCGGTGTTAACTGTATGGGATGGAGTTCCTTATACTCTTGCTGAGAGGAAACTTTCATCCTTCCAGCTTTTTTTCAGCCTTTAGTGATGAAGAATAATCCAGAGTTGAGGAGACTGAATTGATGGCACTGGTTGTGCAGGGAAGCCTGAAATGCATGCTGCAATTCATAGGGGAGGAACAGCCAGTCACATGCCTGAGATGCCATAAGCAAACTCACGCTGAAGAAAGACTCTCCAGAACTGTTCTGGCAAGTGGGGAATTTGAAGGTCTTAAACTTTGCAACACCAGCAAATCTTAAATTGTAAAGCCTGCCAGAAGTTATAGATACGTCATGTCTGGCGGTGAGGAGCAGGACACAATATATCACTGACCCTGGAAAGAGCAGCCTGATAAACACAAAGAAGAAAAATCACTTGATGATAAAAGCAAATGTCCCACTTCCTGTTTCAGGTCAGGAAAAAAGGGGAAGGCCCAGGTAACTGAAACTCAGTGCTTCTGGCAGAATAAAATGTGCATATAGGCTCTGAGCAGGTGCATTGAACTAGATAATTTCTAGAGATCCCTTCCAACCTTAATGATTATGTGATTACCTGCTCTTACCTGCAGTACTACCTGTCATGGAGAGCATTTCTGAAGCAAAAGTTGTTGTTTTTTTCCCTCTCAGGGAACTATCTCATTCTATGTGCTTGTTAAAACACAAGTTGAACATTCATATTGCTGTATAGTGAATCATTTGGGGATTTTTTTCTATGGAGTGTAAACAGAGTTCCAAGTGATGCCAATGCAGTACTAGATCCTTACATTTTTGCTTATTGTTATTCAAATAAAGCACTTATTCACTTAAAATTGACAACTGTATGCCTCATTACAATAGCACACCCTTAATCATTGGGGGCCATCTCCGTGTTAGAGTAAATTATTAGACTTTCACTGAACCTAAGCAGAACCAAATCAACTTAGATCATCTGAAAATAAAGCCCTGACTCATAACCTTGAATGTGAGTGGGAGTTTTTAATTATACATACTGAGATACATACAAAGGAATAGGAAAACACTGGATTCAGCCACCATTAAGTTCACCACTTGATCCATGCACAATAGAGTTTGGGACTCAAATTTTATAGCTTGCAAGTTAGAAACCAATACCTTTTCTTACCTTTTCAATGTGCAAGATGACACTGACTAAAGAAAATATTAGAGATATGCATGGTCTTAGATATTCTGGATGTTAGGTAAGGAGAGGAAAAATAATTGGCTGAATTACTAATCTTGAATTATTTGCCCAACGCCGAGTTTCAGTGATCTGCTTTTCTGATGCTGTGCTAAACACGAGGTATTTGTCTCTGAATAATTTGGAAGTACAACAATGAAACTGAACTGTCTTATAAATGTACAGAGTTGTTCCACTAAAAGATTTGCCTCTGTTTACTCATAATTTTTAATTGAAAAGCAGTAGTTGAAAATAGAAATATGCTCCATCTTAGTGTCACTTTTCCTGAAATAAAATGGTTCAGCAAGACTGAATTAGTAGTAGTGGCAGTCGTGGGAAGAAAGAAGGGAAAATTATACATCCATTAGAAATGGCCTTTAATGACACACATCTATGTGCCCTGGACAATAGTGAGGCTACGAACTAGAATAAATGTGAGAGTCCTCTGGCCAAAACTGAGACGCAGTCTTGCACTCCTTGCTCTTTAGGGTCAACTGCAGAAGTTCAAATGACGATGGTGAGGTTTTTACTGCATGAGATTTAATTGAGTACAGCAGCTTGAAACTGTCCCTGCTGTATGTTCCTTAATCAGTGTGTATGCTGCTCCCTTTGAAAGTTCAATTTAAATGAGCTCCATGGTCGGAAGAAGTAAAGAATATGTGTTTGAGAGTGATTATGTGAATAAAGGATATAGCCAGAAAGAGGAATGTGACCTTGAGTAATGAGTATTCTTAGAGCATCCAGACATTAAAAGACATGTGGAAAGATGATATACCATCAGACTTGTGTGACATCAGCTCAAAGAGAAATTAGAAAGAGAAAATCTGAATCAGTATTTTGTTGGTAAACTGTCCGTCTTCCTGTTTATGTGCAGCTGTAAACATTAAAACAAGGGCTCCAGCTAGCCGTCTGTTTCCTTAATGTTTTAATAGATTGTCTTGTCCATTTTGTAGCTCATTTATTCATTGAGTAAATTGAGTGTAAATGTTGTATGATGTGATACAGCTTCTTTCTTTGCTGTAGGCTTTTTTTTTTTTTCCTTAAGTAATGAGCGAGCTCAGCAGTTTAATAAGGATTGAAACCTGTTTTGGCCATTTGCAATGTAAGAATCGGAATTGTCCCTTTTTATTGACCTGGAGCTCTTGTGATTTACTTTTTTAATAAACAGTGAAAACATTATTAGAGGCTAGCTGTTTTCAAGTAAATTAAGTTCTTTACTCTACCTGGTTCCAGAGTTTAATTATACACTTTAATGTTCCCATTGAGATCCAACATCAAATGACAGGTTTCACAATGCAGGATAGAACTAAATGTATTTACGGTTGCAAGGAACACTTCTGACTTGTAAATCACCACGATAAAATACAAAAATCTGAGTTTCTTTAGAATATTTCAATTATACATGTATTACTAACAAATTTATTTGGAAGTACCATAGCTAGAAAATAATAAATCATAGGGAACATTTGACCGTTTCTAGTGCATAGTTGCAAGATGCCTGAGTTTTAACTTTTATAATCATAAATGACCCTTGCAATGCTATACATACGAAAACATTTTAAAGTACAAAACCTTATGTATTAAACTGCTTCTGTTTTGTCCATTTGGTGAATACCATTGTACTGTGACCTGGAAAATTATCAACTAAAACATGATTGTTACAACCAGAAACACTGGAGAAGTTTTTGGTAAAAAGGAATGATTTTATGGCCTACCAGCTCTTACTTTATCAGTGATGAATACAAATGATGTTCATGCTAGTATGACTTTAAGGTGATGAAGACTACACAGTTTAATTTGCACCTTATAGTTCAAAGATAGTTAAAAATACCCAGGTCTCCAACCTCGGGATTCAGCAGATCTTCAGAACAGCTTTCAATTTCTTTTTCTAATTTGAACTTTAACTATTTAAATAAAACTATTTTAAAGATAATTAAGTGTGCATCAAGAGTAACATGAATTACATTCTTAGGACAAAATACCTCTGTTAAAAAGCCTTGTTACATCATTACAATATACAGGTAAGCTCAGAGATTTTCTGGTTGGAAAACAATGAGAAACTCATTGTTTAAGCAATTAAATAATTGGAATTAAGCAGAGAAACACATTGCCATGGAAGTTGTATTTTTTGTGGTGCTCAATCTCCTCTTATCTCCCCTACGAATAGTCTACCCTTCAGGTAGACTGCATCTCATACTATGCATCGTAATTAACTTTCTGGAGTCACAAACCAGAGTAGATTATGGAAGGCATATTTTTTATCTGAGCTGAAGATTATCCTGAACTGCAGTCTTACCTCAGTTCTCTCTGGTACTGTTAGTAGTCCACTATACGAGCATAGTATTCAGTATCGTCTAATTTGTAAACTGTGGTTGGGATGTGTAAATTTAAAGCTGAATTGCAAAGTGTACTATAAACATGCTTATTGCCTCATTTATCCAATTCATAGTATAAACATAACATATTTTAAAATGTTCCCATTTGGTTTTTAAATGAAGTTGTCTTTTAGAAAGCTGAAGAATTAATGAAAGAACATTTACTTGAAAATCTCATGTTACATTAGGACTGGCAGAAAAAAAAATCATCAACCACAGTGTTAAGTTCTTGAAAAATTATCCTAGTTATACACACCCTTAAGACAATAATTTGGTGGCATATTTGGGGGCTTAGTCTGAGTTCATAAGTTTTTTATGTTTTAGTGTTTTCTTCTGTGTATGCTGTAACTAATGCCTTGCCAGACCTCCAGATTTTCCCTGAGAACCTGCTTTTATCTTATATGATACAAACCCCAAGTTAGGTGTAATTCTTCAGAGCACTGCACTAGTGGTTACACTGATCACAAAATGATTGTCTTTTAAGCAACAATTAGCTTGTGTAGCAATATAGCAACAAAAATTAGAGAAATAACACAATTATCCTACTGAGAAAAAAAAAAAGTGGGAGAGGACTTTCAGCCAAAGTCATTAGAATACATTTATTTATATTGTTTTCCTTCCTTTTTATTTTTCTTCTACTGCTTATTCATTTTAACTTGTTGCATTTGTTTCTTATTGGGCATTAAATTGTCTGAGATGAAGAACCACGTATTTACAGACATTTACACAAGAGATAGCAAAATGAGTAGTAGTATACTGGCATTATAACAACAGCAGTGATGATAATAACAATAGGAAAAAAATGCCTGTGCTTTGAAATTCAGAAAAAATTTGAAAAGTAGCGAGCGCTTTTGGCATACCTTCCGTGGATATTGCACTCAGAAATTGGCAAAGCATTCTTGCCACCTTAGGGAATACTTCCTCATAGACTTATTTTCAGAGTTTCTGGCAAGTATATAAAATATAAGAATAAAATTTGTGTCTTTTACCCAAGAATTGAGTTAAAAATAGACCTTGATGAAACATCCTTTGCTACTTTGATACCGCATTGCTGTATACACATCATATCTAATGTAAAGAAAAGCAAGAAAAAAATTCCAAACCTCATAGCAAATGTATTTTTTTCTTTTTCAAGCATTGACATGACTTAGGGTTGGACTTATTGACAGATAACAACAGATTCAGATTCAATGCAGCGGAAGCTAAGCAGGCAACAGAAACTTAAAATTTATTTTCCTTTACCTTATGGTTCTAGAATATGAAGAGATATACATTATTGTATATGCAAGATACATCTGTATCTGTATGAGGGTTTTTTTGGGGGTGCGGGGGGAGGTTGCCTTTGTGGCAGATGCATTGCCTTTCAAAAAGGAGAGTAAAAAGAGTGTCAGTTTTGCCGCAGCAGATTTCAAGCCACAGTTGCCCATGTCCTTACGGCTGGACTGTAGTGCCTGAAGGCAATGTTCAAACACGGTATCTTTGGCTCTCGGCATTATTGTAAGAAAGCATAAAAGAGGAGACAATCTTTTGGCTGCTGTGCTGGGACACGGCTTCTGCATTTTTCTGGTGCAATGACATGTAGTAATACATCTCTAACATGACCTCAGCTAACTTGGTGCCGCTGAGATTCGAGTGGCTACAACTCAAGTGACAAATTCGACATGCTATCATGTTGACAGTATTTGGAACTCCTGAAAAAGTAGATAAGGGTCTTCTGAAGTAATTTCTGTGTATGTAATTGATCGTGAGTAATAACAAAATGAGAGTATGGGTTTGGAATAATTTTGAGCCTTATCCTTTGCTTTGTTAGGAGAAAACCTCATTTTTGCTGTTAAAATATGTAAATAATACACTGTTTATGTGCTTACATTTGTCATAATAATATTTTAGTACCCATGACTAATAGCAACAAGAAATGGAACTACACATATGGAATACTTTGGCCCAGCCAGAGATGCTTTGATGCATCTCTGATGTTTTCAGATAATAGATGCTCAGTGGACAGTTAATGCTATTTATTACTATAGTATTAGTACATCAGACACAAAGGTCACATTATGGAGTAAGAAAAGAATGATAGAAGTGAAGATCTTTTCCCTAAAAATTGTTTGATCTAAACAGAAGATTTAAGCAGATGAAATAGAGATAATGGAGTGAGAAAATTTCACCTAAGGTTACCGTGGAACAGTAGTACAGAACTTTTTATTTTTAATCCCAGTGAAATATTCTGTACAGGTTTTGTGGAATCGATCATTCAGAGATCAGTAGCAATTTCAAAATATGCGTACGTATTAAATTTGCAATTAATAATGTTGATTTTGTCTGCTGTATGGTGAGCATTTTTCTGGACAGTACTTTGCTGTTTTGCTTTGTTCTAATCAGTGTTGTTTTACTGTGTCTGATAGAAGGGATTTTTTAGTAATTCCATGCTGTGCCTTGAGAAAAGTAACTAGGTAGCTGTGCTGAAGTCTCGGTATTGAGTCTGTGAATGACCACTTCTTCATTCTTCAGGTGCTGACATTGAGGATAATTACATTTCACTCACAAGAAAGGGAGGAAATAGAGAAGTTCTGGAGCTTGAGTCCAGATTTGAAGTTGTTTCTTTATAATCAATTGTCAAATTATTTTGGAGCTCCAAATAAAATATCTTTAAACAGATTTAGTTCCCTGACGAAATTTTACCAAATCCTGTACATGGCTGAAAGTACAAAAGTAGATAGTGAGACCTATGACTGGTGACTTATGTTCCTTTGAGATTTGGGAATGGGGTAACATGTATCACCCATTTCCCCGACGATATTTTTAAGGCTTTCTGACTTTATTATTTTTTAGAGGAAAATTGAATGTGCTGATGATATTAACTACTGAAATAGTTTTAATGTGGTGTCTCATACATATACTGGGATAAGGCCTAACACATCTTCCTAGCAAAATGAAAGTGGTGTTATATTTTTAAGAGGTCAATAGTGTTATCCAGTCCATCCATATTGTAGGAAATCCATGGGGGAGAAATCAAATTGAAAGTCATCATAGCTGTACTTCCTATTTAAATGTAAGTTTTTAATAAAATATTGCTAATTTATTTTCTCCTCATCTTTCTGCATTTTATCCTCTTTCTCTCTCTTTCCCCTTTCTCACTTTTTGTTGCACTTGAAAAAAAAAATAAAATAAAATTCCCCCATTGCAGCAGTAGCCTCTGAAAACAGTCAGACTTCACTGAATGCAAGTGAACATACTGTATGCAATGGCTTAGGTCTCTTTCCTACTAAAGCTGGTAGTTGAGTGGCTAAGGATGAGAAAAAAATATATATTTACACTGCAATTATAGGAATTATATGGTTTGCTGTCTAAGTACCATTCTGCGTCTCATGTTAATTATCATGATATTAAATAGCCGAGTGTCATCGTAGAAGGAACACAAGTCGTTACCGCAGTTCTACATATGATAATTCTTAAACATAATTGCTATGTAATCTTTAGGTGATTGAATTATCATGCAGACCCATGTGCATGCTGCCAGCATAGCTATGCATAAAAAAGGCTGCATAATGAAAGATTAGTGCTGTTTCTTTTTTTAATTGAATGATTTTCAAAACGTAGTAATTCGGGGCCAGATTTTGGAAAAATGTGCTACTTTACTCAGCTTTGTTAAAGTTTGTGATATGAATTTGCTTCAATGAATGACATGAAGAAGATGTATGCATAACTGTAACAATGGCATAGGTATAAAGGGATACTTGCATTTTCATGGGCAACATGTTGTGAACCCACAAACCCACAGAAGTCAAGTCGTTGTCCTGATCAGCTCTAGATCAGATGCCTGACTGTTAAGGTAACTTTTGCAGATGTTACAAAGTGGGGTTCCTGTAACTATCAGAAAGTAACTTTAACAAATGTTAATGGAAGGGAATCTCTGACATTGTATATGGAATCATATTTTTTATGAAGTATATTCATTATGAAGGATGCTTAAGCTGTAATGTCCATCAATTTTCTTTCATTTGTAGCATTTGTTCAAGGCAGTTGTATGTAGATTCTAAAGGGTATAATCTCTATAGCAAATTTGCTTTACATAGAAGTACGATTTTTGTGAAAACACAGTGACTTTCATGTAGATACTTTCTCTATAAACAGATTTTGTGCTTTTCTAAAAGTTCTTTTCTAAATGTAAATACAAAAATCTCAAGAAGGTGTTTCTTGGATCTCTTAACAGCTTGTAAGGCAAGCAAAAACAAGGGTTGCTATGATCTCTGTTACAATATTTTTCTATGTTCTTTGTTTCTTCAAAACAAATTCCAAAAGTAACTCATTTACTTGAGTAGTGAGTGTATACAAGATAACCCCACCTCTGAAATCACATACTATTGCTTCTGAATACAGACTCAGAATATGAACCTCAGTGGCCTCATTTCTGAGGGCAACATCTGCATCTCTGCCTGAGAAAATGTGTCTTCCTTGCATGCTGATAACTTTTTAATGGATTTCTTGCAGCGCAAATAAAACATGCCATTCTCATATATAATTTTGAGCTGATTCACATTTCTGGAATTTGTCATTCAGATGAACCAGATCAGTCTGAGAGTTTTAGTTGCACTTAGAGCTTAATAAGTATTTATTATTGGAATCTGTATTGTAAGGTGTGCTTTATAACAAAGAGTGATACTTCTAATATATATTGCCGCATTCTGATACACATGAGTTATATATTATATACTGATAAATATGGGATATTGCAGGCAATTGCAATGGTTGTGTTTTATGTACTGAATAAAATGTCTTCATCATTTAGTTGGGATAAACAATAAGAGGGTCAAAGTTTATCATTTCATCAAAATTCTCTGCAGGTTTAGGAAGGTTTGAGGGTAGGTTCAAGTTATATGGTTGTAATCTGTTTCATTGAAGAAGTCAACTGCTAACAACAAAACTGACACCTTTGGGTCCGAGTTTCTTAGTTCATTATCTAATCAGAAGAGGTGAACAAACACTGCATGATTATTGTGCAAATAGAGTCTCTGTATACCTGTCTTCTTTCTAATGGCGAGAAGAGTCTAGAACTGGTGCTTCCAGTTATGTGATGCAAGTAATGGCAGGAATGGAAGCTATACGTGGGACAGGTTATTTCTAGGCTGGTAATTAAGGGTGAGAGAATCCTATGGGACACTCACTATATGGCTCTATATAATTTGAAGAAGTGGCTGGAATTAAAATTCAGAAATTTAAATTCTTCCCTTTGATCTCCTTTCCACAGACATGGTAATAGGTCAATGATGTGATCCATAAAAAAGTCTATGCATTAAAAAAAAAATTAAAAAAAAATCCTGGCCATTGGAAGGAGCCTTCAAATCTTTCAATGACTATTACCCATCTCTTTGATGACAGTCAGCTGCTACCAGTTCAAATATGTTAAAAAAATACTGTGAAACAGAAATGCATTGCATATGTCTATTAATCTTTTTAAAAAGAGAGGGGCAATTTCTTATGGAGACATGAGGAAACGTGCATTATAGAATCTGCATCCTCAGTCTTCTAGATCTCTTTGACTCCTACAGCAAGAGTATTGTGGAGTCTTTGGCTGTTGCTAGTAGCGAAAGAAAGGTACTTTGTATGAATTTTTCTGATCTAACTTGAAAAGGTAAACAGAGTGATTAGACTTACTTTTCAGGCTTAACACAGCTTTTTTTGACATGTTTAATTCTCCTTCCATTAGTATTAGTGGCCTTTGTATCTGAGCCAATGTGTGACCATGAGTCAGTATGAGACAGCATGTCTTACATTTTGATCTCAGGTAGATTCTGAAATGTAAATATTTGATGCTGGTTTGCAGAAAACATTAGTTATCTTTCAAACTCGAGCTAAAAAGTGGCAGCATTGTAAAGGTAAAATCACAAACCCTGATGATCCATGCTGCATCAAGATCCATAATTTTATCTTTAGTATAAATTAGGTGGACTTGTAGGTCAACAACTGCCCACTGTCAGGCTTCCCTCATGTCTTAGGAACTGTAAACATAGTTTCTGCAAGATAGCAAAGTTCTTAACTACTGCAATTTGTAATAATCCCTAGAGAGTAAACAGTTGGCGTAAACTGAGGATAAAAACCATATTGTGATTATACATACAGATTTATTATAGATGTACAGAGGACAAATGGTTATATCAACCAGAAACACATATCACATATTTCATCACCATGAAGAGAATCATTGTGTCAGCAAAACAAACAACCTGGAAGTAGGAAAGAACTATTTATTATACTAGTGATTTGTGGGGAAAATCCTGAAGGATGGAAGCATAATATGTTGGTCTTTATATTTGAAAACTTGCTATGGTCAATGATATAAGGAAGTATAAATAGGCATTTAATCAACATGACTGCAAGCCTCACTCTCAATTGGGTGTGTTTTAGTTAATGAATACAAGATGGATTGTGGATTTTTTGACTGAACAAAGAAATAGAAATCATTCATGAAATCGTGGTTGTGGTTTTACATACTTTTCTCTAGAAAATAAATGCTAAACGTCATGAAGCTTGATTGAATGCTCTTCTTTGACACTCAAATAGCTGTCATATCACTGTGAAAAGTATTTCTGGAAATTATAGAATATGAAAAAGCTGTATATAAGCATATGCATAAGCTATATATGTATATAGGCTTAGGCATAGCAGGTGCTATACATAAGCATTTCTTTGATAGCAATTGATGACATAACTGGTAAAAATTGACTCAGCAGACCATTTTGGTGGTTCCTAAATTCTCGACACAGGGATGGATGCATACATTTGTTTAGGCTCTTCTCAGGGCGTAAAATAAGTTTCAGAGATTAGTTGAAAGTAAGCATTTTTTAAATGTGTGTTTGACATGTAAGAAGAAAGGCAACAGGTTTTAGCATAATCAGCTAATGTCACCCACATAAATTCAAATTGAAATATATGCAGTCATTTAGGCATAGTGTACAAAGTGTTTTTAAGGTGTTTTAAAAGATTCTGCTGTGTTAATTACACAAGAGGAGTAGGTTTGCTTCTGTGTTTTTGAGGGGGTCTGAAAGATTTAAATTACTTTCCACTATAATAGCAAAACCAAATTAGGAAGACTAAAAAGTTGCAAGCAGTCACCGAAGAGTAGCCCACAGAAGTAGGCGATAATCAGATGTGACTGAAGAATATATGATAAAATGCCATCCTTCATTTCATTCAGAGTGTGAAACAACTGGTATGAATATGGTATGTCAATAAGAGATGTGAATGTTTTTGAGGAATGTGGGTGGGAAACACTTTTTTCTTTTAAAAAATGAATATTATTTTATTAACGCTTTTTTAAGAATTTTGCTTAGTGACTATTTAAGTTGTCATTTGTGAATAGTGAGGATGAAATGATCGTGCAAATAGTAGCTAAGGCACTGGTGATTGATCACAGGTTAAGCAGTTTACAAAGGAGATTTCTTAAATAAATCTATATCCATTTTTAGAGATCATTATCTATTTACAATCTTTTACCGAGCTCTGCTTAAAAGACAAGATTAAACACTCAGTAGGAGTACATCTGTTGAATGGAATCAGCTATTTTCACTGTGTTTCTCACCTGTGGAAAATTGTGGCTCATTCTTTGGAGTAGAGATTAAATTATGAGAACAAGACAACATGATATTTTGTTGTGTCATTATGCAACATTTGTATGAGTATTGGATTGACTTTAAATGACAACAGTTGCACCCCACAATTTTCTTCCCAGATTTTGAATAAAACCAGGAACAAAAATCACCCCAAATGACATAACTCTTTTTTTTTCTCCTCAAAATTAGCTGAGGTCACAACTTACCCAGGATTTCCATATAAAACTGAACTAGACAAGGCTTATGCCTATGGTTTACATACACTTTGAGGAATCTTTTAAAATTGTTAGGCAATTTCATTGGGCTCATGTTTTACTGTTTACAGTCCTCACAGATACCTATACTGGATTTTAAACAGGTATCAAATGAATTATTAATGACCACTCGGAAGTCTATCTTTCCTTTTCAACTGTAATTAGAAAAGTGTGCATGGGACCAACTGTATTTGAAAGAAACCAAGAGATGTTGAGTACAGTTGTAGTATTTGTCCCCAAAAATCTGCCTTTTTTATATCCTATGGATTAAATTTATGTCCTGCCTGGTTCATATTTTTTATATTGTTAAATTAGGGTGAAGACAAAATGTATTTACAATGCATATCACAGTTGCACATTTTTTATTCTGTTCAGGTACAATCTACATAAGGCATGTCTTGTTTTTCTGGTGGCCACAGGAATATATAATCACTCATCAACAATGTTATTTGCTTTTTCCTTTAGGGGCTGATGTTATCAATTTTGATGGCCATGTAGTGTTACCATACAGATTCAGGAACAAGAAAATGAAAACACTGAAAGATGTCATCTCTCTGAAATTTAAGACTTCTGAAAGCGAAGGTGTAATCTTCCATGGAGAAGGACAGCAAGGAGACTATATCACCTTGGAACTGAAGAAAGCCAAACTTGTTCTAAATTTAAATTTAGGTATGCTGTGATTTAGTTTTGTGTACTTTTTAACTACCACAAAAATTTGAGGTCAAATATTACATCCTTTTTTCTCCCATAATATGGTAAACCACATCATTTATCAAATAATTGGTGAAATGATATTCATTCCCTTTCTGTATGTTTTTTTTTTTTTTCTGTTCCACTCCTTCCTTTTTACTCTGTGTGAGACACCATAAACATAAGATCATACAGGAAAACAGGATTTTATTTGGCCTCAGCTGTGGTGTTGTGTGAGAGAAGGACACTGTCATCAGTGCTAGAGCAATAAAGGTCACCCTTAGGAACCTTGCAGCAAAAAAAGGTATCAATCTGGGAGGTTACGGGCCACGGGAAGCTGAAGTTCAGCAGCCTTCCTAGAATCTGAGAAGTAGGAGTAGGAAAGGAAAGACGACGTATCAGTTTATCAGGCAATCTGATGATGGAATCCTGTATATGTTACTCTAGTTCCAGACTCCTTTTTCCTTCCCAGTGAAAGACTCATGAGTGACTGAATTTATAAAGTACATTTATTATGAAAGAAACCCACATTTATCTGGCTTCAGGTATTATCTTTTTTCCCTTCAAACAAAGAGCTTTTGAAAAGATTTCACGTAACTTTCCTTAGTTCTCTTACAGACACGTGAAGAGTAAATTATTCTGTTCATTATTTACATTGAATAGTAATTATTTCCACTAGCATTTTCTCCTGCTCTTTTTCTAAAGAGCAACATGTACAGATGAGGAGGAGGAAAGCACGTTTTCCTATAGCAGTTATCTATTTTTAACAATTTTAATTGCAGTACTAACCCCCTCATTTCCAGTTTCTTCATATTCTTCAATTCAGTCTGTCTTTATAATCTATTATAACTTCCATATATGTGCTTGGTGGGGATGTTCTTAAACCACTAGGCAGACAAATGGGAATAGGTCCTGTGACACACGCTCACTTAATAAACAGAAGTAATGTTTTATGGTGTTATTCGTCCTCTCCCTGAGAGTATTGTACCAGTCAGTGGAAAGGGATGTTCATTTTGCCTGGTGAAATCCAGTGACTTAGTTTCAAACATCGTGGGGGAGGGAGGATGGGGAGACGGGGGTGGATTTAGGTTTCGCTTTGTGCTGGATTTGACTTTACATTGAAGAAACTGAGGCTCATGGACATGCATGGAATTTTTATATATATATTTTTTTTTAACCAACGGCTGTTGAAGGATCAGTGGCAGTATGTTCATTTGTAGGGTAGCAATGTCTTAAGCCATAGAAGTGTGATTTGCCAGAACGAGTTATCAACATGCACAGACCTTAAGGTCTAAGTTGCAGGCATGCTTGATGGTAAGAAATTCTCCAGAAATGCTTTAGGTCCTCATGTATTCAGAACATGGAAGATTGCACTGAGTTATTGAACAGTGCAGCAATTTTTTAAACTTACTGCTAAATTAGTCATTTGCTGCTTCAGTTGAGATCCATGCTGTCAAACTTTGCTGGCTTAGCTGTGTCAGTCAGATTGCAATAAGATGTGATCTCTGACTAGCATAGTTGCACTGGCAAAAGTCCCTGGAAAACACAGCAGAGAACTGAAAAACTGTACTCCTGCCAGTCGTTTGACTTCCAGAATAGGAAGGTTGCTGCAGGAGGAAAGACCAAAACAAGCTCTGTTAGTAGAAGACATTTTTGCTGCTGTTAGCTCAGTCTGCATTGAGTCTTTTACTATATGCTCGTTGGTATAGTTGTACTGGCAGAGCCTCCTAAGTGTAGAACTCAGACTGAAAGGGCTTTTTGTTACCAAAGTCTGTTATCAGGCACCACGTCTTCCTCAACAGTCATAAATCAGTACAGTTCCAGGGAAGCTCAAGACCTGCCCCAAAGGTGACAGCTTTTCATTTCTGTAGTGTAGAGATGAAAACACAGAAAACCCCTACTTGAAAGCGACTTTACAACTGAAACTTGATATTGCTTCTCTGGTTCACCTCCAAATAACTACAATTATGAATAACTATTTATACAGTTCACTGATCAGATACTTGGTGTATTTGGTCTAGCTATTTGTATTTATGGGAGCAACTCTCCACTGGGCAGACCTTAGCTTCATAGCAGACTGACTTCTTTCAGCTTATTGTGTGTCTGGTGTGATTCAGGTGAAATATTGACAGAGCAAAAGGAAAATGTTTGCCTAACTGGTATGAGGTGAGAATTGCTATTGTTTCTATTCCCATCTTAGGCAGCAACCAGCTTGGCTCTATTTATGGCCACACATCCGTGATGACAGGCAGCCTCTTGGATGATCACCACTGGCACTCCATCATCATAGAGCGCCACGGGAGAAACATCAATCTCACCCTGGACAGACACATGCAGCACTTCAGAACCAATGGAGAATTTGATTACCTGGACCTGGATTATGAGGTAGACGGTGAAACTTCTTTGTTTTCATTCAAATTGGCTTTATAAAAAAAAGTCCATTAAGAAGAGAAAAGACAAATAATATAATTTGAGTTTGTACATTTTTGTACATTGTTTTAATTATTTTTTTCCCTTATATTCTCTGAAATTTTCTTCCAAACACTCTCTTAAGTGTAAATTAAGTTTCTCTTCATTAGTCTACCAGATCCCATCTGGTGTAAGAGTCACTTTAGCCTTTTGTTTTAAAATGGGAGATCTATGTTATTCAGCAAGCTAAGCATACACTACTTTTAAAATCTCTAAAAGCAGCTGCTGTAAGCGGGAAGTAGATTAAAAAAAATAATACAATCTGTTATTCTATTCAAGGGATACTTTTGCACTTGAATCAGAAAGCCTCATTCTGTGGTGACAATTAGTATTTATTTTTAGCAAAGCAAGAAGAGTAGAACCCTTTTACCAGCATGGATCTTGATCTTTCTTGTCTTAGGCAGGCATGTACTTCCTTGTATTTTCACAAATATGCCATCAATAACTTCTTTTTATAAAGAAGCAATAAAGAGTTAGGAAAGTTCTAAAAAACTTTTGTTTAATCAGCCAGGTTAATGCACACAAGTGTTGGTAGTAATTAAACATGGATTTGTTGTTTGATTACACTCTTGTTTCTGCTATTATGGACTTGTTCAGTTCCTCTAAATTGTTACATAAAGTTCAGCACATTGGTTATTACAAACTTTCTATAATGATTTTCTTGCACTCTTTACTGTTTCTAATGAGAATTAATGGGCTGGCTGAGCTAAATACATGTATTTCCATCCTTGCAACTTTTTAAGCAGTGAGAGGGAATCAAAATGATGTAATGCAGAAAAGTTTGAATTAACTTGTGTATTGATATTGTTATAAACAATCTTTTGATCAAGAATATGATATGAATGTTTGAAAAAATTACCTATGATTGTAAATGTTACTGAATCAAATATTTACTTATATTCCAAAAATCTTTATAAATATCTTCTTTGGTAGCAGTTATAATGAGAAAATAATGAGCAAATATGTCTGTACCTCTGTTACTCATTGAGCACTGAAGCTCTGAATTGAGCTACTAAAAACCCACATAAATAGATTTTATTAAAGACTGTCAAGTGAGTGAACTACAGAAGAAGTTAGGCTGAATGTCATAAGTCAGGGTTGGGAAATTTGCACATATATATAAAAACGTATATATGTGTAGCATGTTTTACATAATAAATGTATTGCATACAACGAATTTACCTCTAGTAATAGCAGAATCCAGGAGATTCACCTTCCTCTCTTCTCTGACATTAGCGACCTCACTGGCAGTTCTCAAAGATACTTTTCAGTTTCCATGGACATGGATTCCCCTGTGTTTAATGGAATCTATTTGAGTGTATGTGGATACATGTTTCTGTGGTTCATATAAATGCAAGAGCCTCAGCCTCTTGTCCTTCCTTTCCTCTAAATTATCTCACTTTTTTTTTGGAGTTAGCCATCACAGACTAAATTTAAATGTGTTGCCCTTGTGATAAATTAATCACAGTGGATCAACCTGAAAGAATGAAAATTATTTTTCATAGAAAAAATAGTTTCTAGGTTAATCTCTTTCAGAAAAGTTAAGTAAGCACAAAAGAGGAATAAACATCAGTTCTGACTGCATTTTCAAGGTAAAAAAAATAATCCTATGAGTCCCTCTTAACTCACTGTCATAGTATGAGGTTTTTGCAATTTTTCTCCTTTCCTTTCCATTTTCTCATGTCCAAACGCATGACTATAACATGCAAAAGAATGTCTGACAGCCAGTAAAATATTACAGTCACATTCTTCAGTTCATGTAAAGTGGTGTATCTTCTCTAAAGTCAAGTCATGTCAATTCATAATACCTGAGGCTGTGTCCTGCAAAATGCTTTTACATAGCTGGTATGTGCTATTTCTAAAGACTTTGGTTTTCAGCTGTATAGCTTTAGTTCTTCTTAGATGCCAAGTCAAAGCCTCCTCTCTGGGATAGAAAGTTATATCTGACACGCTTTTAAAATGGAAAATGTGTCCCTAGAGCTGCATTTTCCTGCTCTCAGTATTAACAAATGGAATTAACAATGAATGATATTTAAAAGCTTGTCTCTGCCAAATCTCAGTAGCAGAGTACAAGTAGACATTTTTGTGAGCGCTCGTGGGCCAGGGCAGCTAGGTGTCATTACTATTTATGCCATCACCTATTGGATATAAATACTTAACATAGATTGCAGGGACTTAGCTCATGAGTCCCTTATTCTTCACATTGGGGCTGCAAAATATTGATGAAAACATGTAGCATTTATTCACTTCTAAACATTTCAGAAAAGACCCTGATGCAGTAGAGACCTGTGTAGTCTCTATGGAATGACAGGAAGAGACTTCATAGGAGGTGAACACTTTTAGTTTGTAAAATATTTGGGTTTCTTCATTTTTTAGTACTAGAGGTTCTGGATAACCCAATGTTTTAGGGTAGTGAAATTCAGCATTAAAAGAAAAGCAATTCCTGTTTGACCTTCATGGCTGAGTCTTTGTGGTGGTTGTCTTCATCTTCTCTATGGAGGTGATTTGGCCTGCTAAGTCATGTGGTAACTCCTCATTGACTATAACTACATGATAAAAGCATGTTCTTAGTAGTGGAAGGTGCATCCAACAGGGATAGAATCTTTAACTGTGTGATCCTGTAAAATTCTTCTGGATAGATACATAAGCATTAAAGGAAACAAATGCATCATATTGGAGCCCACAGCTGCTGTGTTGTAGTCTGAGTTCTGGCACACAGTTAGAGCTGAGTGAATGATGACTTCATATCTACTCTTGTTTAGAAAAATACTGGGATGGACATTTATTCCAAGTTCTTTGTTTGAAACATGTATTGTTCAGCAGCAATCAGAAGTCCAGTCCTTATATAAACAACTGCGATGTGTCTGTGCTCACTATTTGGACAGTTGTAATAATACTTGGGATTTACTACCATAAATATTTATAATCACAAATTCATTAAAGATCTTTATTCTGCTTTTGCAGTGCTTATTGATACTTCCTTTTTCTGTAAGCAGTGTTGCCAGCTCTCTCATTCGCCATGTTTGGGTGTTCAGAGAAAGCAAATACATCTACAGCAAATGTGTTTAAAAATCTTTCCCCTCTAGTAACTATCCACCATTTTCTGTGTCATTCAAAGATCACCTTTGGAGGCATGCCTTTTTCTGGAAAGCCAAGTTCTAACAGTAGGAAAAATTTCAAAGGCTGCATGGAGAGCATCAACTACAATGGCAATAATATCACTGACCTTGCCAAGAGAAAGAAATTGGAACCTTCTAATGTGGTAAGACTACAATTTAATGGTCATCTAAACTTCTGCTTCCCCTTCTAAAGCAGACTCCAAGGCTTGTGAATGTGTGTAGCTGATATCCTTTTGATATACTGGAGTGATATAGAACACAAAACAAATTTTGTCACATACCCAAAGATCTTATTGTATGTATGTTTGTGACTTTTTTTTGTTATTATAGCTGAGCATTTTGCTTCTGGGGTCCTGTCTCATCTTTCCAAGATTAACCTTCAGTGTCAGATAGCTACTTTTTAAAAGAAAATCATCTGAACCAATAAGCACTTCTTTCCCGTCCTCCCAAATTACAGTAGTCCAAACCAGTGCAGACAAGATTTATTATTAAATAAATTGCAGCTTTCTCCTGGCTTTAAATTCTGGTATCTTCCATCCCTGCAGAGCTAGATGGATTCCTGGAGTGCAAAAGTCATTGAAAGGGAATGCTCCTACAGGCCTTTCTGATAGCTCTGAAAAGCCTCAAGATATTAGACTTGAAAATCATTATTTAGCTTATTAACATTACAGAGCTTATTAACATTTTATTCTATTTTTTTCTCTTGCTTAAACATTCATAGCTGCTTTCACATGCAAACTTGTGGCTTTATGGGCAGGGTGATTAAGAAAGAATGTACTTTAACTACTGTATTTTTAAAGCTTTAAATGTTCCTAAAATTGCTTGCTGGCATACAAAGGCAATGTGGGTAAGAAATAAATGTATTATTGCCATGAGTTTGAGAGGGTCTGAATAAGTTGTTCAAGGCTTTCTTCTGTACAAGTTTACAGCATTCACAAAGTCCTGCTAATGGCTCCACTATTGTTTTTCCCTGTATGTAATAAAGAGTAAAGATTTATATATGCAGTGATTATGAAGTGCAAAGGATTGATTACCATTTGATTATTCCTTGGATAGTAATACTGAAGTTCCATATAATTGTATGAACAATATGGCTAAATCATCAAGGTAATATGAAGGATAATTTTGAATACATAATATTTGCCTATACAAACTCAGTAATAAAGCTGGATATTTAGAAACTTTTCTATACATGAATTTCTTCAGTACTGTCAAAGGCAAAGAGCATAATATATATGCCATGGAGGAAGACTCCACTTCAGGAATTTCTTCAACCCAGTTGCATGAACTCCTTAATCTTTGACTTTTTTTTTTTTTTTCTTCCCAAAATTGCCTGTGATTTCCTGCCTGCAGTGCATTTTGAGCTTGTAATGTAACAATGATTTTAAAAGACTGATGCCTGATTTAGAAAAGGATCTTTGTGCAGGAGCAGTCTTTCCATTTTGCACAGTCAAGTCCACTGCAAATTAGCGGGACGTATTCTTAAAGCCTCTTTCTCAACAGAAGTGTTAAGAGGTTTCTGTAGTGCAAATCCTGTCCTTTCAAAAGTGTGGCATAGCTTGCAGGCCTGTAAAGTCTCTGTAAAATCACCTCTCTGTTTTTTGTTTGTTTCTTTCTTTCTTTGTTTTTAAAATTCTGTTACCTGTAACATGAAAGTAAAATCCATATAAGAAGCTTTGGCAGTGTTAGTGCTACATCAAGAGGCTATGGCATGCTAGTTTAATTTGATGGTTCTGTTGATTTCCAATTCTAAGAATGGCTATAAAAATAGAAGTGACCTTTGTTTTCAGTAGAATTACTTAAATTGCTTCAGTTCTTCAAAAGCAAAATCAATTTTACTCTAACTAAATCAACATGGATTTTTATGTTTCTTACAAAAGCATTTTTCCTCCTAGTTTTTAGCCTGATTTAGCATGAAAAATAGACTTGGTTGAGACTACTGTTGCTGTTAATCATGTTTATGATGATGGCATTTTAACAATCCAACAAGGATCAAAGCTCCATTGTAGAAGATCCTGTACAAACCCATAACAGTAGGCACACCCTGCCCTAAACAGTGAAAAAGGCAATGCAGACAAAATGCAATGAAGCAAAGTGATCAGTATGGTGATGAGAAGTATCATGGGGGGGTGGGAGGGGGAAGAGAGGTAAGAAGGATATAAAAGAGGTGTGAGACAGAAAAAAAAATATTCTTAGATGCCGATAGTCGAATTTCAGAAGTCACATAGTGAAAGGGAGTTCACAATACATTTTACAGAATGAGGAGGCCCAGATCATCAAAGGTGTTAATAAGATGATAATCTTGATCTGTGTCTGAACAAAATTAAATTTAAAAAAAAAAAAAATTAGGTCTCATATATATAGATGGTATGAGCAAAAAAGCACCACCAAACATCTCTTTAATTTATTGAAGAGTAAGGATGTAAAGACAATTTAAAAGTATTTTAAATTTAAATAAAATCCAACACTGACTTTAATAATGGACTTATTTTAGATTTAGAGGGCAAGAATAAGGGCGAAAAAAGTCTGGCAGTCCTTTGTGATACAAAAGATGGGAACAGCTCTTTGGAGAGGATGAGTCAGACGGATGGTCTTGAGCAGTTATCATTGCTCTTATTAGAGGAGCCTGATTTGTTTTCATGGAAGATAAATGAAGCAAATGATAAAGATGCCCAAGAAGGAGAGTCGGGGAGAAAAGGACAGCCGAGACAGAGAACAAAAGTGTTTGCTTTTCTGAAACAAGTTGCAAAAGAGAGTTGGAAGTGACTAACTAGCACAGTAGGTGCTAACTCTTGTATACAGCTTGGCTCAGGAGTAAGACAGAAACAGGGAACACACTTGTAAACAATCTTCCAGTACATCTTTTCTATGTTTTCTACTAAAGTATAACAAGCTTTGTAGGACTTTCATTACCTTGCGTAACCGAGGAGTATTGACCCTTGTACCATCAGTGAGAAGAGACTAGAATATGCAGCTAACAAGAAGCCCAGAGAAACTTGAGTTTAGGAATTTAGTCACTTCATCAAATTTTCCTACCCAGAGGTATATTAAGGGCAGGCAGTGTGAAATTGGATTCCATTTCCACAGAACAGTATCTCCAATTTTAAAGCCTGTAAACAAAAAATACTGAGGAGAATCGTATTTGCTACCCTCCATCTTTACATCCACTAGATCTATGCTCCACCCACTTCTGCAACTCCTATTAATGTGTGCAATCATATGCAAACTTAAGCTGAGTGTTTTCTGTAAATTATTTACATTTAGCAAACATTATGTTAAGCTTAAAGATGAGTAATAAGCTATTTTGAGAAAAATACTGAAATAACATAATAAATATTAGCATACAGTACATTGCTTGTATTGTATAATCCATGCTGATTTAACAGGTATTGTAGTCTTAATAAACTCATTACTTCTCTTTTGGGAGCTACATATGCAGCCAGTAGCTGGCAAAGGTTTTAAGACCCAATAGTATTTCCATAAGAGATAACATCTGAATTTGGGTGGACAAAATTGATTTATAAGAAGTAAACACGAAGCTAATTTGCAACACAGATCAAAGCAACGCAAAGCTCAGGCTACCCAAATTAAGATGTTTTCACCATTTCCCTTCCCTTCCAAGACCAACAGTTTCAGTATAAATGAACAGTATATGTTTGACTTCCAGATGCCATTGCCCAGAGAACTATTCAGCTTGTCCCTCTCAATCTACAGAAAAGGATCTCTTCAAAAAACCGGGATGCTATTATAGAGACAAGCTGCCGATTAGCTCGAACTCTTGATGGAGACCTAGTGAGCAATCTATATCAGATGGGCTTTCCTTAAAAAAGGAGTCGTCTTGTGAATTACAGTCATAGAAGGAATTGACAATCCAGTTTAGATTAATCTGAATAGCTCAGTAGGGAAAATACTAGCTAGCAGAGAAATCAGAATTATGTGTTACTTCCTCAAGAAATCTTTTATGAAGTTAGGGTGTTCATGATAAATGCATTCACTGATGTGAAAAAGGATTTGAATGCATTCAGTTAACATTAATAGGTGTTATACATGCAAGTATGCCATGCATCAGGATGACAGGAGAGTGACAATTGGATATGAAAGCCTTCCTGTTATGAAGAAATTGTTAGTTCCTCCCAGTAACAAGGCAGCAAGAGAAACTCCTAAAAATGTCTAACAAAATGCTTTCTGAGCACTACTTAATTGGCATCTGTGACTGAACCATGAGATGTAAGCTCTTACAAAATGTGGTTGCCCTCTGTGTCTACACAGGACTGCCTTAACTATGTAACAGAAGTTGTTTCTAATCCATAGGGTGGCTATTACAATGAGAATGTTATAAAAGGGTTACAAAGGGTATTTCATCCACTCTCCAGCTTTTCTTTTTCTGTATGTAAAATTTGTGGTTTAACCAAAAGTACTCTGTAGCACGCTTGGAAATTTTCAGACTAAAACTGTTCAAACAAATGACCTAACTATTTTGATTTAATGCTTAGTTGGCTGAAAATTTAAAATTAAAATTTCTAGGCAACTTTTAGACAAAAAAACCAAACCAAAATAGCCAAGCAGTTTAGCATCAAAGGGGATAAAGGGAGGTCCTTTGCCGTTACTCATAAAGTAGCTGTAATTTCTCTCATTCGCACTGTAATTTTAAAACTTCCTATCGTTCCTAATTATTTTCCTAAATCCTTGGATATTTTTTGTTATCCATGGAACGTGGGTGTATGAAAAGAACATGGTTTGTAATGCTGACATTTTATCGTAAAGATAGAAACAAATCTTTGAGATCAGCATAAAGAAATCTCTTCATGAGTTCCAGGATATTGGAAGCATCAGTGTTTCTTAATTGGTGATGGAGGCTGCCAAACTGATAGTCTAGTTGCTACTAGTTCTACTGGCCTTTATTGTGTGGCAGCATGGCAATATGACTTCTGACACTCTGTAGGAAAAAGAGGTGGTTATGTACAGTAACCAAAGAATGTATCTGAGAGCTCAAGAAACTATTATTTTTATTCTTTAATTTTGACATATATGAAACTGAATCTGCCACACAGGTGGTATCTTACTATGACAAAGATAAGGTGTTTTCTGATGTGTCGTTCTTTTTAAAAGTAGTGGATTTGGACACTGGTAAATGAATACTAAATCTTGATTCCTTATTGACATCATCTGGCCCATGTCCAATTGAAAATAACTACTTGTAAAAAAAATTTACTTAGGACTTTCCTCCCACACCTTTTCAGACGAAAGTTCCTATCTTGCTTCCAAATCCTCTAACTTCCGTCAAGATGAACTTTCAGATGCATTTATACACTATGAACACAAGAATATGTGACATAAAAGCTTATATCAGGAAGCCAGTAACATGTTGTTTACACATATTTATATGATAAAGATGATGACTGACCCCTATTGGGATTCTGAACAGGGCTTAGGTGAACTTCAGCTCTAAATATCTAGGTACCACCAAAAATGTTGTTCAATTCTTAATATTTTTTAATATACAAATAAATATCAAAGGAGTTGCTATCTTGATAATAGTAATAATTTCTGTACTGCATCTGATAAAATTCTTCCTTCCCAAATTGAAGTGAAAATGCCACAGTGTGTCTATCTGCCACAGTGCATCAGAAAACCATAGAACAGGATGCACTTTGCCACGTTAGAGGAATTCTTCAACAGAGCAAGTTTTCCTGTTATATTTGCATTTATGCATTAAAAAGTTAATTCTGGACAGAGATTGCCACAAATTATTTAGGATTTCTAAGGAATAAAATGGTTATACATTCTACCATTGTCGTCTTTCATGAGAAACAACTTGAGAACCAGAGTGAAAAATTCATGTCCCTAGTTCTAGTCTTGCTTACAAATACATTTAAAATCTTTGGAAATCAATAAAGTTGACTGGATTTTTGCCAACTTCTCAAATAGTAAAATTTTACAGTGTGAAACAGCAATTTCTTTTACAGAGAAAATTCCTGACAAAAAAATACTAGGCATTGTTCATGATCAGCTAGTCCAAATCCTTGTTTTGTGAAATGAAGTATTAGCTAATCTAGTACTATCCAGCAGAAAACATAGCAAAGAGGCTAGCTCTTCACAAGGTATTATACATCCTTCTTTCACAACCTCATGTATTTTATTGATTGACACATTGATTTAAGGGTATTTGGAAAGTCGTATTTCATTTTTATAAAAGGATGAATTACTGCTCTGTTATAGGCTTCTTTGGTGACCACGAACAACCCCAGTATTCTCTGTGATTCATTTCTTCATCTTCCAACTGGAAATAGTAATACTTTCATCTCAGCTTTATCTTAGTTAGATTATAACTGTTCAGGGAAAAGACTGCCTCTTATTGTGTATATGTACAGTACAAAATATAATGGGGCCACTGCTCGGCAAAACAGAAACATCAGCAACGTAATAGTAACAAAAATGATAATATTAATAACATATTTTTACATGCAACTTGCATTGATCACAGTAGTCTCTAGGTTGAATGAAACCTAGAATGCTTTTCTTGGGGTAGCTATGAATTTAGTGGAATCTTACCATTTTGCTTACGTTCTTGCTTTTTTTTTGTGTTTTACTTAGGGAAATTTAAGTTTTTCTTGTGTGGAGCCACATACAGTGCCTGTCTTTTTCAATGCCACCAGTTACCTTGAGGTTCCTGGTCGTCCAAGCCAGGATCTGTTTTCAGTCAGTTTCCTTTTCCGAACGTGGAATCCCAATGGACTTCTTGTCTTCAGCAACTTTGCAGATGACCTGGGCAATGTTGAGATTGACATAAATGAGGGCAAAGTCAGCGTCCATATCAATGTCACCCTAGTGAAGAAGAACCGAATAGACATCTCATCAGGTAAGTGGTTTTTTTTAATTGGTACCATCTTGTTGGTGGTGTTTAAAAGCATCATGGACCTAAAAATTAGAACAATTGTTTTACAAAACCTGAAAATCAAATTGCAACTATATTAAATACTTTACTGTATGTTTCATTGAGTAAGAGGTAGAAGAATATTGGAACAGTTGTTAGATTAAAAAAGAAGACACAAATATTCTTATTCTGTCATGAAACCTAGAAAATGTATCACCCCTTATCTATGAGGCAGCATTGCTTCTTCTTTTCTTTCTTCCATCTGTCCTGCGTTCTTCTCTGCAAAAATATTTGGTTTCAAAAGGGAAGAGTAGACCCTTGTTGAGAGTAGCCTAATAATTAGGCTGCTGCTACTACTTCCTAGTAATTGCGAAGCTCTCATGAAAAAAAAATCCATTTGTTTTAACCACAAGGCTGACACAGAAAATACCATGACATTCTCTAAGTATGCTCTAGGGCCATGCTGCAGAAGTACCAGAGCTTTCAGTACATGACTAAAGATGTTTTGGAAAAATACTGGATAAAAGGTACAAGATCACATTTGTTTCTGGAAGAAAGAGGGTGTGGTGTGTTGGTGTCAGTTGATCAGCCTTTTAAAATTACGTGATACTTCCATTTTGATAAATTATACTTTCAGTCTAGATTCTTTATAGGCATTTCTGGATCAGCTGTAGTTAACAAAACATTAGCTACATCATGTCAATTAACACTTTGTCTCAGCAAAATCATGACCTAATCATGGGTTGGAAAATGCAGGGTTGCTTGCAAATTGATCTAGGTCCACATAAAAAAAAAAAAAAATAAAAAAAAACAACCAAAACAAAACCCCACAAAAAACAGCGATTGTTTCAAATAGCATATATGGCAACCGAGTTTCTTAGGCAAAAAAGGAGGACTTTTTTACCTGAAATGACCTGTGGTTACTATTTTTTCTTAATTTCATGATGGAGGTATTTCAGTCTTCATTAACAGGATTGATATACTGATATAGCTCTGAATGAATGACTGCTTCTTATGTCTACTCTTCTATTTGATTTCTACTTGAAAATATATTGTCTACATAGTCATATAAACAGGGACTTGAGGAAATGTAAGAAAAAGAAGAAAGTGCCTTTTTTAATGAGAAAACATACATTAAGTAGGCAAGTGGACATCTTTGTGAGTTTTTTTCTTTTCACCCCATTAATGAAATAGAGCTGGGCATGAAATGAAATTAATTATTTTAAAGATAGAACTGAGTAAAATATGAATAATAACAAGTAAAAATCAGAATTTACCTGTTTTGTAAAATGAAAATGTTTTTTATGAAAAATACATATCTGCTTTAATCCTTACAATTTTTTTCAGCACAAAAAAAAATCAATGCCATAGATTACAAATTAGAATTTTGTTGCCTTTGTTATATAAATACAATCATGAAAGAATTAAGTGATGGGTTTTTTTGTAATACAGCAGGGCCTTAAACAAGAATGTTTGGTTAAGGTGCTAGTTAATGGTGCTAGTGCATCATAAATAAGAAACACATGGAATTATCACCCTCATTCTTTCTTCCTTAGCTGTGCCTACTACAAATCCCAGTTTACAGAGAGAAGTGGCTACCCATGCTACTTCTTCATGAGCTTCCTTATACCTTCTTGGTCATACAAAGGTTTTAGGGCTCATTAGCCAAGTAGTATGAGAAATAAAAATTTCACCAATTTCCCACTGATTTTTCCCAGTGTATATGTTCATATGAAACCATTTTCAGATTCCATTACATTTTCATTCTGGTAAGTAAACGCATGTGAAAACTTTTAACTTGCTCTTCTGCTTTCTCCAGACCTTCACCCACCACAACAAAAATTCCCCAGCTACCGCGATGTAAAATCAGAGTATTCATATTACAACGTTCTTCTGAAATGTTCTGAGTTTAATATTCTTCAGAGTAAATCTTTTCAGTCTGTATGATCAGTGTACATAACAGCCCAAGAATCACATACAGCCATTCATTTTTATAGCCATCATGCTGTTCTTAATCTCTATACAATCCAATATTGACATACTACAGTTTGAATATCACAGTTACTTTTTTCCTTTGTTATTATAATTTGTACCATAATAAAAATGCAATTATTGGTTAATTTTCATTGTATGGACTTTTTATATTTGCATAGCTATCCTGGGAAAGCTTTGATTTATTTTCATACTTAGTTGATACTTTTTTTGCAACAGGCATTTTCGTGCCTGTGAAATGAATTGTGTGTGAACATAAGAAAGCAAAATATGGCATCTGCCAGGGAAGGCTGCAGAAGGAATGCTGCTGTTGTATGACAAATATCACAGCAACCTTCTTGTTCTCTTCTTGTGCTGGGAATTAGCAGATGTCAGCATATAAACCTGCTGGGTTTATGTAGAAGTCAAAGTGGTCTGCCTTTGGCACAAAGATTTCTGACTGTTGTGGTCCTATAGATACACGATCTACACTTTTCCACTGTTTCTTTTTACTTACAACTGGCAAAGCAGAATTTTCTATAGTCAAGTGTGCAGCCTTCTATGTAACTGCATGTGTAAGGAATGAATAATTAGACTTCTGTCCACTGGCAGGTACGCCTCCTGGTTATTACAAAGAATTAGGCTGACTAGAACCACAGCCTGGATGCAGGTGTGACTTGTATTTCATAGCTTCGCTGTCCTTACGTCCATCACTTGTAGTAGCGTATTTTCCCTGGAGGAAATTAAAGTCTCTTAGTCCTTTTATTCTATAAACCTCTCATAATTTACTAACTTACTCTCATTAGCAGCTTTTAATGTCAGCTTTTGGTGTTGACATGGGGACATCAGCTGTTCATTCTGGAGCATAGTCCAATGTTGGCTATAGAAATAGTAGTAGAACTGACTGGCAGGAATTACATGAGAGAACTGCATGCCAATGTGCAGATGGCAGAATTCGTTCCTGCGCATCTCTGCACTAAAGATACTGGTGTAGAACAGAGTTGTGGTTTGTCAGATTTTTAGTGTCATAATATTCCTTAAGCACCTTAAAGCTGCATGCACTGACTCATGAAGCTCTAACTTAGCCTGAGTGGCATTCAGATAAATAGGGGAGCCTAGCCTTCCAATGTATCAATTATGGTTAAATAAACCATATGGTTAAACCTTTTTCACTGGTAGCTAGGCACTGCAAACCTCCTTATCAAACTACTTTACTAAGGGCTTTGTGATGCCTGGGAGGGATCAGACAGTATGTGAAAAAGATTGTCCTGTTGACTTGATGGAACTTTCATGCCTAATTCATTTGAGCATGTTGTTTAAGGAGAGAAAGGCAGCTGCAGTTTTAAATACTTTGATGACACTTCACAAAAATAAAAATGAAATAATGCATAGAAGGTATAGTTAAAGGAGCTACACTTCTAGTCCCATATATGTGTACTATACAGGTAAACCTGTGTTTGCTACTTACTTGTAGAGTCAGTAAGGTAATTAGTTTACAGGAGATTGTAAAAAATTTTCTAGACAGCTGTAAGGTTTAGTGGCAAGAACACCAAACAATCAGCAAGCAGTCAATTGACTGTTAAGAAGACTGAGAGCTGCTACTAATCTGATAAATCAGAAATAGGTTTATACTTCATTTTTTAGGCCAATCAATTCTACTTTTTCTATTTTATATAGTGAGTGAAGGGATACAATAGTCTAAGGCGGTCAAATAGAAAGCATGAATGCAAAAGGTTTAATCTCTGTGTAAATTCAGTGACTGTGAGAGGTTTACATAGCATGATGTATGAAAACATTTAGATCAGTAGTAGGCAATTCATGGGAATCATGACGCAGATATTGCTTTGCATTTAAAATCACAGAAATTGAGAGCTGCCATCAGGCAGTTCCTTCTTAGCAGTTTTGTTTGTATCCCAGAGATCCTTCCCTGCTCTCATCTGTTCTGTTTTTTCAGATATTTTTTTTCAGGGATAATTTTTTCACAGTGTTAGCAGATCAGAGGAAAGATCTCTTAGGTCTTATCTAATGTTAACCTTTGGTCTTCCAAAAGGCACCTAACTGGTCCTTCATTTATTTAACCGCCTGTCCTGCCCACTGGATTAAATCGCTATATTAAATTCTTCATTAACTTCTTTTAGTTTCTTAATCTTCTTCATCTTTATTGGAATCACAGGTTTAAACTGTCATCCCCGTACTTCATTCTTGGAATGTTTAAAATAAAAAGAATATTCTTTTATTATTAAAATGGTTTTATATATCTGAAGCCTCTTCAGTCATTAGGAGTTCAAAATTATCTTCAGCCTAATTATGAGACATTCCTACTGTCTGTCATGCCTTAATTTTCTCTTTCATTCCATTATTGCTACTTTAAAAAAAACACAAGTATTTGATGTTACCATTAGCAGTTCATACATAACTTTCTGTAGATCACTCATTGTTTTCCAAAAATGCATTTCATTTTCTTCTTTAATGATGTTAGATATCGTTCATCTTGCTGCTCCTTTCATGCCTTCAGTCACTTTCAAACCTCTGCCTCATCCCTATACATCTGATTAAATCACTTAAATGTATCTGTATTATGCAAATTTCATATTTATTTTACATATGCTGAAAAGAAACAGGGATGGTTACATGTATTGTAGTCCAGTATATATGATTTTTGTGTTACTAGTAAAAGGCAACAGACTTTGTGCTGACATGGCAAAGCAGAATCTCAGGTTTTACTTGACCTGGCTGTAGCTTGCTTCACAGTGGCCAAACTACTAATCTCTGACCTGTCCTGGGCTTCAGCTTGGTGAATGGTATAGGCAGTAAAAAGATGGTAAAAAGCAGTAATAAATTTTTTACTATGTCAATAAGGTGTACACTTTTGCCCATAACACAATTTTGAGTGTAACTGGTTATTTTACACTTAATATGCAGTTCAGTTTTCAGTTTGTAGTACATATGAAAGGGAAAAAGATTTTTTCCTTTTTTCATGACAGTGCCAGTTGTTCCTTCAAAACAGGTCCCTAAACAGTAGAAAACTCCTTCCCTGCCCAGCATTCTGTTAAGTGTCCAGTAAGCACTGTTTAGCTGTGAACAGACCAGCAAAACTGTCATACAAAGTCAACGGCCTTGATTTTGCTTTTTCTTATGTTAATCTTATTTAGACCACCATTTGATTGATGAGAGTTATATTAATAAACTTGCTGTTAGTAAGAGGAAAATCAGGCCCACTGAGAGCTGAAATAAAGATTTAATTAGAAGAAATAAGCCACTGACTGTGCAGAATTACACAGGTGAAATACTTAAAGCTTGTGTATAAATCAAGAGTTAAACATCCTATTGACGTTTTCTCTGCAGAGTAAACTGTGATTAATATCTTCACAATTGTGTATGTCCAGCATAGGGATTAATAATAGGACAGAATCTCAGGAAACACTCAAGAGATTTATCTTTACTGCTCCATGTAGTTTCGGACTGAAGTCTGCTTTTGGCATCATGCCATGGGGTTCAGGCAAACTTCCTGAAAATTGCTGGGTTTACCCAAGAGATTGATGGAAGCAACGCTAGGCTGAGAAGATGGAAGAAAAAAGCGTTCTTGCTTTTTTGAAGAACTTTTTAAAAGTAGATTTCCAACGTAGTTTTGCATACCAAAGTATTCTAATATTCTGCTACAGTTTTAAAAATCATTTAATTTTTGTATATGCTACCTGTTTACCCTAAGAACCTACTCAAAATTTGTGATCTTTCAATTAGGAGAATAAATTCTTGATGAAGTTGTGTTTATATATCAGCTTTAGCAAGCTAATGTCTTCTTTCTTGAGCACAGAAGAAAACAACAACTGGAAAATGTCATACACCCACATGTCTCTTTGCTATAAAAGCTGTTATGAAACTTTTCCCAAAGCCACGTGCAAATGCTGTTCAGTTCAGGGTTAAGCCACAGCCCATGTCCCAGTTGCCTTCTTTTCTTCCACTTACTTATGTCTACCTGCTTCATGAACTTAACTTAAATTCCTTCCAAACAAAACCAAACTTTTCTGAAGCTTTCAACATGGGGGAAAATTGGTAACCCATTAACAAATATGAAGAGTGTTGCTTTGCTTGAATAAACAATAGTAACATTCAAAATAACACTCCTGAAGGAATCATCTAATGGCTTTCCAATGTTTTTAACAGCAAACCCTGAATCCCTGTTTCAATATAGAAAAGAACTTCTCTGCCTCTTGAGAAAAGGCAAAGTTTTCACGGTGGCAGATTCTAAAATAATCTCTTGATTTATCCTCTGTTTATTTTCTCACTTGTCTTTTCATAGACAGCTCTGACCTTTCATATATAAACATTCTCTGCTCAACTTAAATACTAGAGGCTCTATGAAGATCACTTGGATTTTACCCCACAGTAAAAATGATAAGTCACTGAAAAAAGACATTATCCCCTTTGGCCCATAATATCTTAACAGAGAAGTTTTCAGTGTCCAAAATCTTCTGCCATTAAATTGAATTCGTCTGCTTGGAGCTCCTTTTTTCCTCTTCCAACTTTCCTAGTTAACATCTTGTTCTGTACATTAGCTGCTGCTCAAGGCTGTCTTCAGTTCCTCCTGTCAACCATAAACTTATTAAAACCTGGGATATGAATATCTTTTTGTCATATTTATCCGTATTAAATAAATCACACTTCTCCCTGTGGAATCTCTCTGGGAAGCTTTCCACCCTTCTGTCTTTCTGCTAGATCTCAAGTCATCTGAATTGCAGTTCATTTATATTTTAGACCTTGGGTTAAGATAACATCCTTCAGGTAATAAAATGTCTCTGTCTGACAGATCTAAAGTGATACTCTTCCAGTGACAATTCCCAGGGGCGTTTTATGCGGGAATCGAGAAGTATTTTTGCCTCTGATGCTAAATGAAGGTTTAAATAGGGAATGTGTATACACAGAGCAAAAGTGTACTTCTGGTGGGAAGATAACATTTCCCACCAGGTCTTTTTCATATTACTGATACTAGGTTATACACTGAATGTTAGTAAGTGGAGGCAGATACCCGTAAGGCACTTGTCAGCATGATCGACATGAGAGACATAATTCTGTCCACAAAAGACAGCATGATGACTTAGCATTAGAAGAGTCTGAATATTAGAGAATTATTTTCTTCCCAGATAGCCAGTTTTGTCTGTTTCTCTCTCTACGTTTATTTTTGGCTAATGACTTTAAGCAGTGAATGTAGCTACATGAAGAGGTCTTTGTGGTTCTGAATTACACAGAAATGAGAAACAGACATGCTTGTAGTAGTTATTATTTTTTTCTTTTTTTTTTTAGCTATGAATTCTAAAACATAGATGGTACCATTTTCAGATACTTCACTAAGGGTAACGTAACTCTGTTGGTTGCACTGGTGCCTTGCGAGCATGGAAGAACCTGAGAATCAAGAAAGCAGGCTGTCCTCACTGACAAGCTTTCTAAATTTACAGAGGAGGCTGAAGTTCAGTTTACTTGTTTTGGCCTCATTTCCCTCAGGGCTGCAGAACAGAGTTAGAAGGGACCTTTGCAGGTCATTCTCTATTTTAGCACGGAAATATGAAATAAGGCTTTTTACAACTACTGTTTGAGTAGTCACTGTGTTGCACTGAAAATGTGCAACTGAATGTTGCACGTTCAGGAAAAAAGTGCAATAGTCAATGGTTAAATAGTAATTATGACTTTCTACTAGAAGAAATGTAAATTATGTGAGTGGAGCTGGACAGAACTAGTGGGGAATTTACACTTTTAATTGTTTTTTAATTCAATAACTTTGACAGGAAGCAGAATCAATGTTAGTTGCTTTCCCTGTTACCTATCTTACTTCTCCCACATGAGTTATTGCCAGTCTGATTCTAGTCAAGTCAGTGAAAATTTTGCTTTCAATTTTGGTGGATGAATGATAAGCCCCTTAGCACTGAATGCTACAGAGTTGCCCAATATTTCATAGTTACCTGAAGAACATAGGTTTTTACTTAAGTGAGTGTTCTGTTTGCATATTTTTGTTGAGTACAAAGTACCATGAAGAGACATCTCTCTAAAGATTGTTTTAGCAGGGCAAGGATGCTTAGTTAAAAAAAGCATTACCTCTTGGATTAGTAAGAAGGTAATGTTGGAAAGGCCATGGCAAAATATACTTTTGTTTGTCTTTTACAGTCTTCAGGACTTACATGTGATTGAGGCGATTGAGGTGAATGTGGTTTTTCCATTATTATTTTTCTTCTAGAGTAGTCATAAAGAAATAAACAAAAGGATACAATAGAGATAGGGGCTGTAGTTATATTTGTTGTGTTTATGCACATCCTGACAGCAGTATCCTCAGGACACTACTGAGTATTCATGTTATATAAAGGCAGATGGAGGGAACGTTTTCTAATATTTGAATGACTGGATATCAGAAATATTACATTCTTTCCTCCAGTTTACTAGTTTGACATCTCTGCCTCCTCTTCCATAAAGGTGGCTCTTTGAGGAAGCCCGTTTCCAGGACTCACAGACCTATGCTGAACACAGTTGGTTGATAGACAGTAACCTCACAATAATGTCAGCCAATTCTTTCAGCACCAACACGAGTACCATCCAGCACCATTGGCTTAAACTTCTTAATTTTCTAAAAGACCATTTTTCTATTAATGACAGGATGAGACAATCCCTTGAAACATGCGTTTGCACTTTGTGCAGTGTTAGCTCTTTAGTTCACCTTGTAGCAGATTTAATTTTTACTGGAAACTCAGGAGAAAATGTAGGAAAACTATTTGAAGTCTGGGTCTTTACTCCACTGCTATTTCAGAGAGAAAATAGTTGGCTAAGCACATCTCATGATAACCCAGCATATGATTAATCAGCTTAATAACTTAAACATACTTTTGCTGGCAGCTATGATATTTTGGAAATGGCTATCAGTAAGTGGAGTAGTAGAGGGTAAAAAGAGTGCACTCACTTTACATTTGATAGTGTAAGTTATAGCCACTGTACATATGTATATAGCCATATATCAGTCAGAGAGTTTACACAGCTAACTTGCCAACTATGACATGCACGACATTCACAGAACTTTGGCATTTGGTAAGATAGTAAAACCATTTGAATGGGTTCAGGAGATTTAGGGCAGATAGTAGGTGAGTCTACACTCTCAGATCACTCCTTGTTTCAGCTTAAGGTCCTGTGGTCCTGCGGTCCTGCTGCTCTGACTGTCCCCTCTGGAAACAGGCTGTATCACTCCTGGGGTATCATCTTTCAGTAGGATCAATAGTTTCCCCACCATCAGCACCGAGATCCAGGTTCAGTGGTTAGACTGGTCCAGAGACTATTACAGTAGACAGTATGGACAAAACATCAGCTCTTGCTCTGTCAGCCTGGCTTATCCTCCAACACTTTCCTGCAGGGTTCTGTCCCCTTACAGACTCTCATGCCTCCTCCACTTCTGTACACACAACATATTTTGGTGTTCATTGTTTAAAAAGTGCAAATATCACATGGTAACACTTTTACTATTTATCACTTTGTGAAGAGATATCCATTCTTAAAATCGTAACATTACCAATGTGTCTTAGACCCAAAGAAGGACATGTGGGGTCAGGAGGAGAGCCAAACTGTTGTGACAAAGTTGCTATAGCCATGGTCATGTAACAATAACCATACAACAGGCATGAAGCAAGTTAGTGTTGCACATGGCTTACATAGTGGGGGGGTGCAGGCCAACTAGATGAAGCCCCAGAGAGTGTGTGCTGATCCAGAGACACCTTCACATTCTGTGTAGTATGGACACAAATGAATTGCTGTAGGGACCAGCCATGAGCACGGCAAATCTGAGCTGTGTTGGGCAAACCAGCCAGGGGAATATAGATCATTCCTTGGTCCTGGTTACAAAGACATCAGCGACACAGCCTGTGTTGTTTCAGAAACAAGAAACCAGAGCATAGAGGGTGCAGGCTAGAAGGCCGCTTATAGATGTAGAAGCAAAGGCAAAGTCATCAGGTTTGGAAAAGTGGCCTGCTACCACTTTGTTTACTCAATGTTCATTGTTTTAGAAAGGAACTTTGGTGGGCGTAAAACCTTGCTGGGAGAGGAAAACAATTGCTGTTATGGATTAAAAAAAAGGGCGTGGGGGGTGGGGGGAATACTGGAGACCTAATCTCCACTTAGAATATAGTACATTTATTTTCTGTACATTTAAAAAACATGTTTAGGGACAGACTGGGAGATCAAAGACCTTGCACCTTCATTTGTACATTATTATTGCTTACATGTACCATGTAATAGCGTTTCATAAGAAGGGCACAGAATCTTCAAGCAGTGGGCCACATAACACTGTGCAGAACCACAGTGGGATGAAGGTATCAGCTATGTAAATTAAAACTGCCAGTACTATCTTTTCACCTTTTCATCTCCTCCAAATGCAAGGAAAAAAAGGAGATTTTCTTTACTTTTAAAGAGGTTATTTGCTGCGTTTGCACTTGGAGTAAAACTGGGAATACTCTTTCTAGTGCAAATGTCCTTGAAACTCATTTGAGTTTGCAAGGAATTTTTCAGTTTTGAACTTTTGAACTTATTTATCACTAATCCTTGGGTAGGTGTCCCACAATACCTCTGGCCAATTCCTTACAGAAAAATAATTAAAAGTCACTGTAATATTAAACACATTTTTTTTGAGGGGGAAACACGACCTGATTACATGCATGGAACTTTAATTTATGTGCTGGGAACTGACACCAAATATCTTCTTTTTCATTGCTATTCAGGAACCTGGGCAAATAGATTATTATCTGTGACAGGTTTCTGGCAGTCCCTCTTGGTTTAACAGTGTTATTTTAGAGAGAAGAGAGAGTCACTTTTGTATATAATGAAAGGAAAAGTTGTCAAGCATCCATACATATTTTATGCTGCATAAAACTTAAGTGCTAGAGGAAAGATTCTGTTTTCAGTCATGCCATTGTAAATTCATAGTGCTTCTGCTGACCTCCAGGTTTGCATCAATGACACGGAATGGCATCTAACCCAAAGGATGTATTCCGTTTTTACACAAGCAATACAGCTCTTGTAAGTCAGCTTGGCCCTTACTGGTTTTTTTTGGTTAGTAGTCATGCACAACTGTGATGTGTATTTTGGCATTTTGGCATTTTCTACTGACATTGACAGAACTAAAAGCAATTTCTGTCAAAGTGCTTCCTTGAAATGGCATCGTGTATGGTCTGCATTGTCTAGATTTTTTCAGCTTAGTTCACAGAAGCGGTTACTCTTCGGTGCAAAAATAGACTCAGGAAAAAAAAACATTTTCTAGTTGTATGTTGCTACCTCTGCCTTTACTTTGGTCTTGAAAAAGATGGTGAGTCCCTTCAGGCATTTTTTCACATTGCTCCTTTTCATTTTCAAATGCTGCTGAAGCAGCAGCACATGAGCACTGAGGTGAAACAGAGCAACCAAAGTCCTTTGGATTGTGTAAGCTGAATGGCAGATGATATTGTCTTTAAAAAGCTTGCTCATTAGGTTTATGTATTTGATAGGGGGAAAAAATCTCAATTCCCTTGCTGTGAAGCAGCCACTATAAAATACATAGTTTATTCTAATACCAAGCAGGATTTTATGGAACAGTTTCACTGAAGACAAATACTGAAAATTCTACACATCTCCTTTGTAGAATATTTACTAACTAAAGAAAAACATGGTTAGAGGCATCACTTCCTCTATGTCTTTTCCAAGACGTGGAATATACAACATGTGGATATGTGTTTATACAACATTTGAAGGATCCATTCTTTTAAAAAACAAAAATAACTTTGTTTTTCTTTTAGCAGATTTAAAATAGTGGAACGTCATAACACATGCCCTCAAAAATGAGGGTTTCATTCATTAACCTTTTGTGGCTTTTTTTAACAGCTCTTTTTATACACATTAGCACATGCATTAAAACCAGCTGCCAAGCGGAATCAGCTTTACCACAGCACTAGTACACAGATTTCTAGGAGAACAAAATAACATTCGTAAAATTCTGGTGTTGGTACTTAGATAATTACCTGTGAAAACAGTAATAGCAGATCCCATGTCCCTAGGATCTGGAATTTGCAACACAAGGCTGACATTACAGACAGTACTGAATCTGGAAAAGAGCAATGTGGTGTTGAGCCATGTTTAGGAGACTTAGGCTGGTTTCTATAGTGTTGACAACAAGTGATATGTTTGATCGGATTTGCTGTGTGATAAAGCTTTGCTGTATGCTATAGAAAAATATCTGGTCCCAAGAGGATGACATTCATGTACTGAAGCATCCTCCAAAGGCACAGAACTAGGCATAGCACAGCTCTTCCTTCTTTACTTTCATTGGTGCCTGGGAAACAAATATATATATATAAAAATATTTAATTGGGATGCCAAAAATCACACCCATTCCTAACATTTTCTGCCTTGCTTTGTCACAGGTGGAGATCAGAATGTTATAAAACAAGACCAGAACTAATTTTCATCAAGTGTTTTTAGATCTCAGACAAACACACATTGACTGTGGTTTTAAAACAGCCAGTTAGTAATTACTTCAAGTCTTTGGGATGAAATCCTGACTCAGATTAAGTTCATAAGACTTTGCCTGATTTCAGTGGAGGTGATGTTTCATTCAAATCTCAAGCAGTGCTTCCACCACTGGTTTGAATAATATTCTTTTCCTAGAGAGAAATATAGTCTGTGTGTTTTAAGAATGATTACTTACACCCAGTCGTGCATCAAAGTATTGTTATTCACTTACTGTAGGTTTTGCAATTAGAAATGAGTTGCAGTTACAGAAAGAAACGTTGTTGGTGGTGTTTTAGTTGTCACTGATCATCGGTCTCCATAAGGCAATTTCATAATTAGAACAAGGTTTTACACTTTTAAATAATGATTAAAAACCCATGCAGAAGCACTAAGTATCTGAAATGCAAAAATCCCACAAGAAAGACCTAGTTATGTCATCCTACTCTGGCACTGCAATAGATGCTCTGCAGCTGGATACAATATCCTAAGTTTTTTTCATTTGTAGGAGGAGTGAGTGTCACACTTATTTTCTGAAGGCTTCTTCAGGTATTTTCAGCCTCAGGTGTCCCTGGCCATTCCCATAACTGTGAATCAGCCATTGTAGGTAGTATTTTCGTCAGTGAGTAGTGAGCTATTGAAAAGTCATATGATAGGGGAATGCAGCAGGTCTGTGGAAAACTTTGGTTTTTTCCTAGCAGGATTTGTTTCCAGGATTTTCAGGGCTTACTTTGTGCTACTGAAGTTCCATGATTCTGTGTAAGAGTAAGCAGAAAAGGGTTGTACCATGGAAAGAGCTCTTAGATGTAAAATGTAACAGTACTCTGAAGCAGATTGAGGTGGGGAGAGGAATTAAATGTAAGTCAATGCGGAATAAAGATTTTGGCAAATAAGCTTTTATACATATAAAAAATACATAACCAATATCGTATTTGTTTAATATCTTATCTTGCTAGCTCTGCATGATTTTAGAAAATAATGTGTGTGTTTATTACTTCCTGATTTTACTGATTCTTTTCCCACTTGCTTTATGGACACTTTTATTCTGCTTTGGTTTGTTAACGCAGCTGTAGTCACTTATTTCTCAGTTGCTTCAACTTCCTTAGAAGTTTTCTCACATATGGTGTTAAATTCCAGTTGACAAATATTCAGAGAAAATAAGCTTTGTTTATGTACAGGCATTTGCCATGTACAAACAACTGAAGCAAATGGCTTAGCTATTTTTACCTTTTAAAGTATGTATTGTTTTATGGAAATAGTCTGAGGTCCAGTATGGTATGCCTTAGATTATGTCCTCAGAACAATTTCAAGACCGACATTGAATATGAAAGTACAAGTGGAAAAAGGAATTACATGGTGCTAGCTAAAGACTCAATAGTAGTGGATTTGTTCGTTTTTTTTCTTTTCAAACAATAGTTATATAAAACACGTAGCTTTGTAGTTTGCTTCTTAAAGTAAATTCAACTTCCGCAGAACTTTTTTTAAACAGTCGTAAGGATACATCGTCATCAGCTTCTGAGGGAAGCAAATTTCAACAAGCTTGAAAGAATTCTGTAATGTTTTGGAAATCTGTTTTAAGTGATAAACAGAAAAACATAAAGTGCAATTTCGTACTATTGTTACTTATATGTTAATAGTACCTTGGTTAGTTCTTTGTTGTGTCATATTTTACATGCACAGGAAGAAGTTTTCCTTTCATTTTAATTATCTATGGAAAGAATATTTATCTGTTCAGTTACGTCACCCAAATCTTGCTAAAAAGAATTATCTCTTAATACCAGGACAATAGTCTTTTGTGCAATTCACTATAGATTTTTTTAAAATAAAAGGATATACATTGTCATATAAAGTGATGAGCAAACTGCAGTAGGTGTAAAATTAAAGAACAAACTCTTGCATTATTCATAATTTAAAAGAAATTGTATTCTTAATTAGTTTTCCAAATTTGCCAGGTATCATTGACTTCCTTACAACAGAGCTGAATAGAATCAAATTATCAGATTCAATAGCTGAAGTTCAGTTTGGATCAAAACTTTCAGCTCAAATCTGATTTGGCCATTTGTAAATTTTACCAGGCATGTAGATACCTACAATCTTAAGAAAACATGAAATCTTACTAACTTAAAGTTCTGATTACACTGACATCCTGAGCTAGCAAAGGGATATGAAACATTGCAGTAGATCATTTTTTTTCCCATTCTGTTTAGTGATTTACACATCTAAGCATACAGAAGCCTGAAGTAGCAACTTGGTCTAGTCTCCACTCAAAACCAGTATAATCTCATAGGAAACTTGATATTATGTTATTTTGAGTTGTTGAGCACCTTGGTAGCTGCCAAGTGCCCCCAGTTCACACTGGAAACAGTAGAAATTGAGGGTCTTCTGTACACGGCAGAGAAGAGCACCAAAAGAATGCGATGCTGACACTTCCAGTCCTGAAGTCAGCCTCAGGCCAAATTAAATCCAATGAGAATTTTAATCTGACTGCTTCTGAGAAAGATGCTGCGATAGAACTTTTTTTAAAACCCAGTTATTTGAACATTACTCTGCAGATTATCTAAGTGCAGCAGCAAGAGGTCCAAACATGTACAAGGTCCTTTCCTCTGAGCATTCATTGCAGCTCACACCATGTCAATGACGCCTGTCTGGTGCTTGTCAGTACTGTCAGGACTCACTGTCTGCCTCTGGAAATTTTATTTTCAGTTTGTTCCATATCCATTTAATGTAAAAGGGAGGTGGTGGGGAAGGCACAGGGATCAGAATCAGGGATCTTCTTCAGAATCTCAGCAGTTATCATTTCATCCTTTGGGACTTAGCCTGACAACTTAAAAACTTTATTTCACAGGGCTTGAAATTTTTGCATTGCGAAGAGCTGGTTGATGGTATAAAAATTGACTAAGATCTGCAGTTCCATAGTCTCTACAATCTGATTATTTTTATTATGGAAGTTAACTTGGAAATGGAAGTACTGCTACCTCAAGAAGTAATATAACTCCTATATTTTTCCACATGTAAATTAGCAATATTCAGTAGGATAAGAGTATATGCTCTGACCAGGTGAGTCCAATGAATGTTCCTGTGATCAAGTGGCAAAAATACAAGCTCTTACTCATTTCTGTTTAAACAGGAGTTCAAAGTATTGTGTCTTTCCATTTAGTGTGTTACAGAATCATTAAACTAATTAAAAAATCTTGTTCTGCCAGATTTTGTTCTCCAAATAGGACATTTTAAAAGGTTGACACTGCACAGGGTAGATGTCTGGTAGAGCAAATCTAGCAGGGTACTGCCACCTGCAATTTTGAGAGACTGTCTGGCAGGTTGTGAGGAAATGCTGGTTGTCGCCTGTTCTCATGTGTCAGGACACTTCCCCACCCCACTCTGAAAGGGAAGGGGAGGGATATTTTAGGAGCTGCAGGAAAAGATGTCATTGGCACTCAATTGTCAAACTTGCAAGGCCTGTTGAGAATGTTATATGAGGGAAAAAAAATCTTAAAATAAATCTCTTAGCTTCTGCAGATACAAGCTCTCTTTTGTCGAAAGAAAGATCTCTGCAGTTTTCACTCATTTCCAGTGTGTTTAAGTACTCTGAGAGTTACATATCTATGAGTGTACCCATGCACATACACAGCCACAGTCCTTACCTTCTGTATCCCACTTTCTTTAAAATCAATGGCTAGTGTAATTCCTTATACTTCTGATTGATGCCAAAGCAAGCAGGATCCTAAAAACTAAGCATTGGGATTTTTCCATGATGCCGTTCTTTGTCATTCAAGAAGTTCCTAAAACACAAGGTGTGAAAGAGTTGTAGCTCTGTGGAAGTTTTATAGGAATATGATCAGTCTTTATCTCTTTTTCTTCCTTTTTTGAGGTGAGGAAAGAACATTACAAACCAGAGATTTCCCTTCAGAAATTTTACTTCTTGTCAGTCAGTGAACTGATAACTTCAAATTCTGTTGCACTAATAAAATTACTGTGGGAATAATCCACGATGCACCATACTAATTAGATATGAGACATGGTTCTGGGAAAGTGCTTAGCTCATCCTGCTGTATTTTGGCATTCATAAAATGTTTTGTGCTGTTAAAGGACATTAAAAAGATATGCTGAGTGTGTTGGGTTTGATTTTTTTTTTTAAATTAGGAATGACCTTAATGTTAATGTTACAAAATCAAACTTTAAAATGTTGTTTTCTCATGGAAAATATGCTGAGTTACATTTCTTGTCCTGTGCCACCTTAATCAGTCTTAAAAATTATTTTCAGAATAGTAACTATGGTGCAAAAATCCATATATAGTATGAATAATGTGGCCCAATTTAATGTACTTACTATATATATCTCCTCACATAGCCAGAATATCTTTAAGATTTTACTAAATTTTATCTCTCCAGAATCAAATAATTAGTATAAATAAATAAATTAAACACAGAGGTTCATCATTATTATTTATCATTATGAGAGACATATTGCACTTTGAAAAATTATCCTAAGAGAATTCTTAATTTGTTTTTCACAAACCGATCATTGTTATATTGGATTGTGTTATAATTAACCAATTTATCAAAAAGCACTAACATAATCAAGTGCTTCTTATTTTGACATGCAAACTCTTGCAATGTACAAGCACACAGACAGATGGGAAATACATCAACTGAAAACCTGTCCTATGAATGTGAATATTTGATAAACCTTTCAGATTTTAATGGGCTTTAACAGAGTATTTACTGTTTAGTATCTTTTTCTGCATTTCTACTTCATCCATCACCTGAAGCCTGACATTGTGTCACTCTTCTGAGTCATTTTGATAACAAATCAGGAAAACCCAAGTCATTACTCAAGCAAAGCATATGTAAAAGCAGGGAAGATGAAAGGAGCCAAACTAAAGTCTAATAAATTGTGTTTGAAACTTCAGCTCTCTCTTACTTAGGTTGTGAAGCTACCAAAGAAATTTATTCACCAGTTGGTAATCCTTCAGGCTCAATAATCCTGCTACCTGTGTGGCAGAGGGATTATCTAGATTCTCAGAATTTTTATGAAGCTGGCAGGAAGCAAAAGTCACAGAATTTTTAGGTGCAAAGATCATGAATGTAAAGGCTTTAAGAGAATATATTATCCAATGAAAAAAGTCTGTGCCTATAACTGAGTGTCCTATAAAACAAAATTAACAGAAGTAGTACAAAAAGACAAGTTTTAAAAAATCATGAACCTAGTCTTTCACATGGTGAAATGACCTTTGAAGTTCAAATTGTGGTTTTAAGTCTTCTCATTTTCTTTTACTTTCAGTTTCTGAGAACTCAACAGTATATCATGATGATTTTTTCAGTGCATTTTCTTTTAGTGGTACCTGAGATCCTCTTGTAATCACTTTTCTCCAGGAACTGTGTCGTTCCATAAAGCCTAAGACACATAAGATGTGATAAAATCACAAGAAGTTAGTGTCACAAATATTGCTGTCTGTTGTGCGGTCTGGGAGAAATATCTACTACCTGTCTTTACTGCTAAGTTGCCGGAGAAATCTACCTTTTCCACTGCTGGTTTCTTATTCATCGAATGGCAAAGTGAGAAGAAACTTATGTCTCAGAAAACTAGGACAAGGGGCAACAGTTTTAAACTAAAAGAGGGTAGATTTAGACGAGATATAAGGAAGAAATTCTTCACTGTGAGGGTGGTGAGGCACAAGAACAGGTTGCCCAGGGTGTTGTGGAGGCCCCATCCCTGGAAGCGTTCAAGGCCAGGCTGGATGGGGCTTTGAGCAACCTGGTCTAGTGGAAGGTGTCCCTGCCCATGTCAGGGGGGTTGACACTAGATTATCTTTAAGGTCACTTCCAACTCTAAACATTCTATGATTCTATGAAAACACGAAGAGAAGGATGATTCAGGCAACTAGCTGTGAGCAGCAGAGGATAGAAGACATACCCAGCCATTTTCAGCATTTTATGAGAGTCATATGTTACAGACCTGGGTTATTAGGTGAGAGTTGCCCTTTGGAAGGTAAAGCTGAAAGGAAGCTAATTTTCTTCAGCAGCAGGGAGTGGGATGAACAAATGTATGTATATGGAGGAAGGTGGAGTACGGAGAATGAGAGAATCTTTTCATAGACAACACTGAAGTTGAGTGTTCTTTCAAATATGCTGAGGTGAAATGTATTATTTCAGTTCAGTTACTACTTGGTAGTGGCAGCTTTCCTGACCTAAAGCAGTTTCAGATTAGTCATTACTACTTGCATGTTGCTAGCAGTGTAGTTGTGGGTATGCTAGAATAAGTATTGCCAAGTTTGAGGGATATTTTTGTAGCCCACATTGAGCTCCATGATGTGTTACACTGATAAGTAATACTCTAGCAGGTTCATATCATTTATGTATGAATGCATGATGTGCATACATATCTCTGACTGAATTACAGACGTGCCTCCAGTGACTAAAGTAAGGATGTATTTGCCAAAACCGCTAGGTGCTCTTATGTATCTGCCTCAAATGTATTATAGAAGAGCAAATTCTCTGTAATTTTTATGAAGCTGTGAGGACGGAGTTAATTCAGAGTTAAATTCAGAATTAAATTCTGTCAAGTTTGTCCACTTGTTCGAAGTATGTTAGTCTCTTGAGTTTATCCACTGATTTCTATTTGTGGAAAACAAACAAACAAAGCCTACTACAGTTATTTAAGCACATGTCCCCATATTTCCAGCTCAGTAAGCAATATGCTGCTATAGACTGCTTACAGACCTTTTCACTAGCCTCAATTTTCTTGCCAGGCTGGGCTGCCTATCTTTTGGGCCAGATTTTCCAACCCTTGCATAAATTCTTTTATCTCCTCTACCCAGTGCAGTTAGCAAACTCCTAAAATACGAACATCCATTGATCTTTTGTCACATACTGTATGTTTTCACCTCTGTGGGCATATAGGACATTAAATCCATACTTTAACTACTACATGTATTTAGGTTTTTTACTATTATTGGTTTTATTTTTTTGCTCAGCAAAGGTAGTTCTTCTGTGTCTGGAATATTCAGTCTGCTCTTGCTTCTTTCCTCCTTTTCATTTCTTTTTGATTTCTAACAAGGGTATTGAAAAGCCTAAAATAGAGATTTTTTTCAAGTTTACATTTATTTCATTGAGTTTTTAACAGTGGATCTGTTGAGTTAAAAGTATAGCAGGATTTCTTTTTAATAACTCAGCACTATAAATTAATCTGCCTTTTAGGTAAGAAAACAGTGGATTTTTTGCCCTAGATTAACTATATCAGGTTGTGTATTTATTATCTGGAATGTAGCAGTGAGTGGAGATGGGACTGAAATCGTCTTAAAATCATAGAATAAAATCATAGAATCGACTAGGTTGGAAGGGACCTTTAAGATCACCGAGGCCAACCATCAACCTAACACTGCCAAAACCACCACTGACCTATGTACCTCAGCACCATGTCTACCCATCTCCAGGGATGGAGATGCCACGACTTGAGGCCATTTCCTCTTATCCTATCGCTTGTTATGAGCGAGAAGAGGTCGACCCCCACCTCTCTACAACCTCCTTTCAGGTAGTTCTAGAGAGTGATAAGGTCTCCCCTCAGCTTCCTTTTCTCCAGGCTAAACAACCCCAGCTCCCTCAGATACTCCTCAGAAGACTTGCTCTCCAGACCCCACACCAGCTTTGTTGCCCTTCTCTGGACACGGTCCAGCACGTGTCTTTCTTGTAGTGAGTGGCCCAAAACTGAACACAGTACTCGAGGTGGGGCCTCACCAGTGCCGAGTACAGGGGGATGATCATTTCCCTAGTCCTGCTCACCACACTATTCCTGATACAGGCCAGGATGCTGTTGTCCTTCTTGGCCACCCGGGCACACTGCTGGCTTATATTCAGCCGGCTGCCAACCAATACCCCCAGGTCCTTTTCTGTTGGGCAGCTCTGCAGCCACTCTTCCCCAAACCTGTAGCACTGCGTGGGGTTGTTGTGACCGAAATGCAGTCACTCGGCCTTGTTAAACCTCCTATCATTGGCTTCAGCCCATCAATCCTGTCTGTCCAGATCCCTCTGTAGGGCCCTTCTACCCTCAAGCAGATCAACACTCCCACCTTACTTGGTGTCATCTGCAAACTTAGTGAGGGTGCACTCAATCCACTTGTCCAGGTCATTGATAAAGATATTAAGGAGAACTGGCCCCAGATCCGAGCCCTGGGGAACACCATTTGTGACTGGACACCAACTGGATTTAACTCCATTCACCACCACTCTCTGGGCATGTCCTTCCAGCCAGTTTTTTACCCAATGAAGAGTACACCTATCCAAGCATGAGCCACCAGTTTCTCCGGGAGAATGCCATGGGAAACAGTGTTGAAGGCTCTGCTGAAGTCCAGGTAAACAATATCCACAGCCTTTCCCTCATAGAAGGAGATGGGGTTAGTCAAGCAGGACCTTCCTTTCATGAACCCATGCTGAGTGGGCCTGATCACTTCGTTGTCCTGCCTGTGCCGTGTAATGACACTGAGGATGATCTGTTCCATAACCTTCCCAGGCAAAGAGGTCAGACTGACAGGCCTGTAGTTCCCTGGATCCTCCTTGAGGCCCTTCTTGTTGGTGGGTGTCACATTTGCTAACCTCCAGTCAGCTGAGACCTCCCTGGTTAGCCAGGACTGCTGGTAAATGATGGAAAGTGGCATGGTGAGCACATCCACCAGCTCCCTTGGGTGAATGCCATAGACTTGTGTCTGTCCAGATGCTAGAGCAGGTCACTCACCATTTCCCCATGGATTATGGGGGCTTAATTTTGCTCCCCGCCTCTGTCTACTAGCACAGGGGGCTGGGTACTGAAGGAACTTACTGTTGAAGACTGAGGCAAAAAAGGCCTTTTCCTCATCCTTTGTCACTACGTTTCCATCCCCATCTACTAAAGGACAAAGATTATCCTTAGTCCTCCTTTTATTGTTAATGTAGTTACAGAAACTTTTTTTATTGTCCTTAACATCAGAAGCCAGGTTAGGTAAACTTAGATACTACAGGTAGCAGAAGAAAAGCTATGTAGTTTAACATCTGCTGGTTTGCAAATACCAGTAACAGATATAGACTGTTTCCATAAATAACGGTGTCTGTTTAATGTTATTGACTTGACATTAAAAATTATGCGATGTTATCATCACGGAAGTTAGAGGCAGCTTCTCCTTTGGGAGCAGCAGGTCTGTTCCACAGAACAATGTACAGTGCAATCAACTGCTAGATAATGATGTTATAGTCAGGATGGACACATGAATCATTATTCATATTTCTTCTAAATTTTCCAGTGTTTACAGTGTATTAGGCAAATTAAGCATTTTTTTAAATCCATGGTGAACTGTCTGTGTATCTCACAACATGTTTTCCCTTCAGAAATTCATTGTAATTACCTTTGAATTTGGTCCTCAATGTTTCTGAAAAATACTCCTGCCCACACAGGAGGGTGATTCATTAGATTAGACTTTACTTACCAGGCACAATACAGCATGTACTCTCGTATGCTCTGTCTGAAAAGAGCAGGTGTGAACAAACACGGGCTTGCACAAACTCCAAAGAGCTTTAGGTAAATTAAATGGATTTTTTTTCCGTTACCTCAGACTTGCTCCACTTCTGTTTAACTACTAAATACGTATTAGGGATTACTATCTCACTCAACATATTCATAAGGGTAAGCATCTGAAAGATAAATGCACTGGCTCTCAACAGCTCATTAAAAACAAATCTGTTAATGTATTTTTAAATGCATCTTTACAATGTAAATTTTTTATATATTCTAAGAGAACATTTAAGCAAAAGGAAAAGTAAATCCAGTGCTGGGTAAAATCAGGGCTTTATATTTTTTAGCTAAACACAAATTATCATTTGCTACTGTTACCATTATTTAGAGTTAAAATACAGTTTTTAGATGGCTTTTCATGTATGAATGAAACTTTCTGTTTTCAAAAACATGTATTATTCTTCCGGCATCTTAACGCATAGAAGATATTACGCTGTCCATGTAATATTTAAATCTTGTTCTCTGCTGCAGTCTAATTACAAATATCTCTTTTGTAAAGCAAAATTAGAAAGCTTCAGCCAAATAGACAGCAATTTCATTATAGTTTGGGGAAAATCACATACTACTTTTCACTTGATAAAATGAATTCTGGCTTTGGCTAAACTGTATAATTTACATTGAGTATGTTAATAAAGATATATTAACAAGCAAAAATTCTATCTATTAAAATGAAACAATGACTATACTTACACATAAACTTCCACTCAAAACCCAAACACCTTTATACTTTTTGATAGAATTTAATGAGTTCTGAATGAACTTTGTATGGAACTGTATTGTCGATTTGGGCAAATTCTGTATCTTTGTACTATTGCTGGGTAGAAACTTCACTGCTTCAACTAAATAAATGTTCATATTCAATTTGCTATCCCCTCACATATTTAAGGTATCTCAGGCTGAGAGTAGATTTTGAGAAACTCAGCTCAGCTGGTGGCAGAGATGAGACTGGAGATTGCTTGGATGATCTGCTGTTCTCTCCTTCAGGAGATTCACGAAGAATAGGAACTTTAGGGTTATTGCCAAGGACTTGCTGTGATAATACCAGAAAGGGGCTGCTTGACAGAGCAGGAACATTCTTCCCTGTACTTGTTTATACATGTTTATTTCAATTAGACCGTCTGGTTCATTTGGGAAAAACAAACAAACAAACAAGAAACAATGCAAAAGTGCAAGATGAGTCCATTCTTCAAACTCAAAGCCTGAAACTCTGTCCAGTCCTCCAATTTTATCACTTTACGAAAGTTATTACCTCTGCATATGGATTTTGTTGTCCTTATGTCCTTTAATCACCACAGCTGTTCCACTACTGCAAACGCTAAAGGGAAGCAAGCTTCTTAATAATCACTGGTGCTTATACTTAATGTTTGTCAGTCAGATACAGTCAGTATCCATATATTTTTCCATATTGCATTCCTATCCTTTAGTGCTGTAGTGCTCCATGAGAACAGACATGTTGCAGTGTCCCTGCCAGAATGGGGAAAAAATGCAGTGTGTTGTGCTCACTATGTAAGTATGTCATGCATGTACAGATATTTCCTTCTATGCTGCATTCTTCCCATGTTTTGTTGATAACTCTTTCAGTAGAAAAAAGGTTGCCTCTTGCAAACTGTGCTACAGCAATGAGAATCCTCTTCCAGAGTTTGTATGACTAAAACCAGTTCAGTAGGACTGTCTTTGCTTTTAGTTATTTCTTTGTGTTTATCTGTCCTTTTGTTTTTCTTGATGTTAGAAGATGAAACTCTGTTCTGGGTTTATATCTGCATTTTAGAAAGATAGACGATATCTACAGTCATTACCATATTAGTAGTAGTAGATTAAGCAGTGTCTACAGCAGTAAGCAATTCCCCTGCCAGAAGAGAAGCATATTTCTAAATGCAGTCATATCCCACTGTTACCCTAGTATTGGTGTATTTAGCAGTATGTCAGCAGTTCCCTTATAAACCCGTACCTTTGTAAATAAATAACTTGGCTTTTGAGAGTCCCTTTGGGCTAAGCTTGGCCAACTAATTCTTAATCCACAAGCTAAGGCTTTAAGAAACAGGAAAAAAATCCTAAACCCTAATTTAACTAACTCTAAGGTTTCCACTTATAGGAAGAAGAGACTCAGAGGTGTTACTGATTAAAAGTGAGATTTGACAAACTGTCCCTGGCAACTAGGATTTAATTGCTCCTTAATACTGGTAAAAAAATAAAAGAAACTTTGAAAAGCTACTGTAGAGTTAGAGATCTTTTTTTAAAGAGATATTGCATTCTCTGTATCATGTGTTGTAATAGTAGCTTCCCCTCCCCACTCTGCTTTCCTTATGATTCCAGAGGGATTCTTCCCACAAGAAGGAAAATACCATTATGGGGTTAGAGAGGAGCATAGCTAAACTATGTCTGTCTTATGTGAAGATCAGATGCTAACAGGATTGTGTTACATGCCAGTGTAGGGTTGCCTCACTTCCAGCCACTGAGGCACTGTTCTGAAGTCATCAAAAGTGATGAGATAAATCAGATCCCCTTTTGGCTAATCTACCATACTCTCTAATATGTGTTCTGCATTCTGTGCTGTACCCTTAAAGACTACCCTTAAAAAATATATTCCCTGAGTTTAGTGAGGAGAGGTATTTTGTTTTGGAGTTCGCTAATTGCATTCCATGTCATGCAGATGTAAAATTTACACTTCTTAATACACATCTATAAATTATTCTTATATGCAAGTTCCGTAGCTATTTTATTGTGGTGACCACAAGAAGACCAGAGTTAAGACTTGTCTTGATCTCTGATGAAGGTTTTACTTTCATGATTTTTTTTTCTTGTTTTGATTTCCTTCTAACATAACTTAAAGATTATATTATGTGTGTTTGGAGGACAAAGAAACATGCACTCCATATATGGGAAACAAAATGTTTCAATTCACCTGAATCAAAGCAACAGTAGCAAAGTCACCTCATTATCTCAGTGATGTGTGGACTTCAAATAGTACATCAGTTCATATAAATATGGTGTGAAGAACTACAGTGTCTTCTTTTTGGTTTGTTTGCTTGTTATTTTTTTAAAGAGAATCAGTAAAATAAAATTCAAACCAACAAGACTAAAGAAAGTTCACTTTCTCAATGGACTATTAAATTAAAAGCAAGTGATAAATGTAGCTGTGCAACAGAAACTAATGATAAGCCTTTGTTTATAGCATTCACATGTTTTTTCTAATCATGTCACTTAGATATTATTGTCTGTTGTCTAAAAATGGCTAATACTGGTGTTAAAAATGTGAAAAATTTTCACCCTGATGGTTGTCCTGAATGCTTGGCTGAAATTCAGAGGCTTAGAGTCTGTTTCCATTCAAAACAGAGATGGTTGCTGCTGTCTACTGGTTCAGTTTAGTGTTCCTTCAGTGCAGTCCTCTTCGTTTATACTGAATGGCCAGAGTCCCATTGCCCTGAGCCCACTGGGAACCAGGCAAGAGAGATGGCTTCTTTTCTTACATTTTCAAGTTTCTTTCAGTCAGAATTGTAACAAAAGCTTACTTTCCCTCAGCTTTTTATCACTGTCATCTTAAAAATGTTCTCTGGCTGTGTCAGTGTGATCTTCCCTGCCTTTTTAGTGTATTTCTACCACTCTTCCCAGGCACACAAAAATGTATTTGTGCAACTGAACCTATGTCCACCTCTCCTAGGCTTAATCTCATGCATGGGGGAAACTGGACTACAGGCCTCGCTGTCTGATTTCCTACTGGCATTATGGTTATTAAACAACTGAATATCTGTGTGTTTTCTGATGTAATTTGGGGATATATCTTGCAATTTTCATGGTGGCAAAAATTAAGCTCCAGGTCATGTCTACCATTTTGCGAATGGAGCTGTTTGTGGACCCATCTTCTCTGTGGGCTCTCAGATATGACTGATAATTTGTCATGGGTTTTTTTTAACATTGTTCATCTGACTTAGAGCATAGCTTCATAAGCAGTTTCAAGGAAATGACTGGAAGAGCATTAACCATGGCAGCAACAAATAAGAAGATGAGGGGAAGAAGCTACCATGTTAACCAGGCTATCTTGACGGATGAATAGTAAGCTATGATCCCAGAGTGGAAAGTGGTCTCCATGAGACTGGGCAATTTTCTGGCTTGTTAGTGAAAGAACAATCTGCATTTTTCTGATAATTATTGTGGCATTGTGGCAAGAAGATTCAGTCCATGATTTTACATTGCAAAAAATTCTTTAGCAGTTTTGGTGTATTCAAGATGCAGCTTTAGAAAGAGCCCGTAAAAATATGCTTTTAATCTGAATCTTTTGTATGATCAGGTTCACAGCTGTGGCTCCTGAAACAGATGTTTCAGCCCAATTTTATTTTCAGTATTTTGAAGGACAGGGAAGGAAGTTATTTAAAATACTTTGTCATTGAATCATGGCTTAGAAATTCATCATAATGAACTAAAAAAATAATCATACCTGAATAACAACATGTAAATGTTTATTTCTATAACTAAAACAAAAATCGAAGTGAATCTTGAAGGCTTAGTTCATTGAACACTGAATACCAAAACAAGTCCATTGGCTCTAGAATCTCTGTGTGTGTTTTGAGAAAAACAACTGTCCTTCGTTAAATCACTGATTCCTACCATTTAAAGAAAAAAGTGCTTCATGATCATCTTTTTGATGACTATGAGGAATACCATTCATAGGAAGAATAACATTCACTGGAGTTATAAGAACATTTTAAAAAATTTCCTTGCAAGATAGTGGCAAAAGGATCGGTTTTGTCTTATGTGTCAGTATAACAATAGAAATAAATTTTGTTTTCTAGACTACAGTCTTTTTTGTGTGTGTCTTCTTTGACTTCCTGCTATGTGTTATTCATTTCAGGGTATTCACCAGCGCAGTTTAAACTGCTCCTGCTCTCAAATATCACATACTTATTGGTCAAAATAATAGTCCTTTGGGTATCGCAGCGTAGCTTGTGTTTTGCTGAACAACTAAACTTCTTTCCTTTGCAGTGCTGGTGATCTAAAGTCAATAAAAGAGGGCATGATATGTATTTTTATTACTTTTGTTTTTAAGGGCACCCCCTATTTCCAGTTAGGAATTTGCTGTGATTTGACTGAAGTCTGTCTGGAGGAAACTTTATTCTTTTGTAATCCATAAACTGTTGAAATTGGGTTTTTTGTATCTCTTGAACAGATGATAGATTCCAAATGGCTTTCTCAAGCAGTAACAGAAGAGCTCAGTGTAGAAAAACCCCACCGAGGTTGCACTCTGATATGGCTATCAGCACAATTATTTCCAGTTATGCTCCTGTTTTATGTTTGTATTAGACATGCAAAACCCTGCTATGGTTGCAAAGTCAAGCATTAGGAAATATAAGGCATAAGTCTGATTTTGCAACTTTAGTTTAGCCCCATTTAGTGTGTGCAGTAAGAAGCTGTCTCATTAAATAACTGTTCTTCTTTCCTATATGCCCTGCAAGAAACCATTTCATTTAGTGCACAAAATGGTCTGTGCATACTTAATAAGTGGTTAGTCAATGTTTTGGGTTTTTTCTTTGTCACTAAGAAATGTAGCCATAAGCCTAATTTATTGCTGTAAGTACATAATTACCAATTTCCATGTGGCCTTCCGTATGGTACATATGAAAATGCCTTACAGAGATTTCTTTATTTCTTTTCACATCTGTAATCCCCTTCATCTGCGGCTGCACGTGGCATGCTGAAGCACAAAAGTAAAAGGGAAAAATATCCAGTAACGTGCACTGTCTTGGTTGTGATGTGGCATTTTGTGTCCTGATTTACATCTCTTAGCACTGTTATGTATTAGATCCCTGGCATATCAAGTCATCCTGAAAATGAGGACTGTGTAGTTGGTAAGCACCTGGAATATGGTTTCTGTTACTAGCTACCATCAAATAGAAGTAAGAGGAAAGATATCCGCTTATCTAGGGCAGCAGTTTTTCATTACCTGTGCTTACCTTTCCTTTTTACTACTTTCCTACATATGCCTTCCAACTTCTCTAACAAATGAGGTGGAAAATTTCACATGCAACAGCTTCATAACCTGAGGCTGTGCTGTGGCACCACTCTGGATAAACATGGAAAAAAAAACAGGAAATGTAATCACTGTGACAACACTTTGGAAAGGTCCGTCAGCATGATTAGAAATTTTGCATCCATCCTGCAGACCAAAACTTGAGGCAGTCGGGTTAGTTGTCATTTTGTGTACAGCCCACGCCCAGATAGAAATCAGAAATTGTTGGTTCTTCTGGGGTCTAGAAAGAAATGTATCCGATTTTAACCAATTATTTTAGTTGTTTCCCTCCTAGACTTGTCAAATTATTTTGCTTTCCTTTATGTTGTTCCTGAGTTAGTTGTCTGCTGCCCCATTTGCTAAGCAGACTTTAAATTCATCTGTTTTCCTGTAGGTTGTTTCTCATTTCCTTGTCCAGCTAGCTCCGTGTTCCTTCTTTGACTCATCCCGTGTGCTTTATCCACCTGACATGTATTATTCTTCCTGACCTTACAGTTCCTTCCTACACCTGTTTTCATCATCTAGTCTCAATCCATTGTTCTCAACCTGCTTCTCCTCTGTGTTCTTACTCTTTTTTCTAGCTACTTTCATTCTCCTGGTACTACAGATTCTGTTCTGATTTGTCTTGCATCTGTCTCTGTCATCTTCAGTCCTGGTACAGCTTCATCAAGATAAGATTTCCAAAATTTCAGGATTCCCTTGGCCAGAAGTTTGCAGTCTCTTTCCTTTCTCCTGCATCCAGTCTTCTTGGCCTCCCATGATGTTTCTAGCTTTCACTTTTAGTCCTGTCTAGTCAGTTCTGTCTCTCCTCCCCCACTCTCATATTTGCTTGTTCCCTCAACAAGTTCAGTGTAATTGAAGTTTATTCTGATTCTGTTTTTTCATACCCCCTCTAAAGTCTTTGTCCGATTCCTTCCTTTCTGTACTTCAATCAGTGGGCTTGCTATCTGGAAGAAAGTAACTGGCAGAGGAGAGATGGACGTCTTGCCTTGCAGCAGCCAAAATGAAAAAAAAAAAAAAGAAAAAAGTCTTCATTGTTATAAATTGACATGATCACCCATCTGCCTTCTGGGGATGGCTTTGTTCTTTCTAGTTTTAGTGGGTGCTGTGTTTTAGCATATATACTAGGACGAATTTTTCTGAAATCTTAGCCATTAATATTGATCAAGTCTTGTTAGTTGACCAAAAACTCTGTTTTTTCTGAAGACAGTTTGTGAGTAAAAGTAGGAAAAAATATTTAAACTTAAGAAGTAAATGGTATACAGCTATTATTAATTTCCTGCCTAATTTCAGTTTCAGTCAGAAGTTTCTGAATTACTAAAAAAAGCCACAGATTGTATTAGACAAACTTTGTATTTATCTTTGTCCTTTTAAAAAACTGCATTGTTTGGCCTGAAACCTTTTTGAGAGAAAAGTAGTAAATTGAAGCAAACAGCTATCACAGAGCATTTCTGCTAAAATAATTAAAATTTGGGAATGGTCTAAACAGCTGAAAATGGAATTTTGTGATAGTAAGAACTTTATAATAAAAACTGAGATTGATCTTCTATTTGAATTCCTCATATATATTTGATATATTTGGACATTACTAAAGGAATAGCTGATAAATAACTTGTCTCCTTACCATGTACCTAAAACTGAAAGTAATACTTATGATGAAACACCCAATATGCATTCCAAATACGTCAGTGCAGCCCTTCTACAGGATATCTAATGGCTGTAGTCCTTAGGGCATGCTAACTTGCAAAAATTGGAACAGGTAACATTTTAAAAGGCAGTCTTAAGGGAAAGGACAGCCTTTCTTCCTGCAGAAAGGCTATACTAAGAATGCTTTCCATAAGCGTTTGACCTCTTTAAATACAAACTGCGCAGAATCGTTCTCTTTTCAAAGGCAGTATGCTAGGATGTAAGAAACCGAGCAACATGGGAAAAACAGAGAGGTTTTCCTGCTTCTGATGGAAAGGATTGTGATTGGACTTCCACATCCGCACAGAGGAGAAGCTTGGAGAACATAGACCTTTCTGATGTGGTGTATCTGAGGGTGCAAAATGAAGTTGGTACCCTTAGTCTTGCAGCAGCCAGTTTTTGCCTTTCCCCAGACACATAATTAGTGAAAGGCAAGAGACTTGTTTTGGTATCCCAGTGTATCACCATCTATCACTGTACCAATAAATAACTATTCTGAAGAATGTAGGACAATAAAAAGATGCCAGTTTTGCAATAAATAGTATTTTAAATGCATGTATTCTAATACTTTCCAAATTGCTATTCATGAATTCTGTAGAAAGCTAGGTGGTTACACAACACAACCCCTTCTCGCTAGCTGTAAATTAAAGAAAATAAAAATATATACATACACTTCTAATGTCCTTTCTATGCTCTGGTTACCAATGTGATTTTATATACATTGTACAATGCAGAAAGGGATTTTGGAAAGAGAAGTTGCCTTTTTTAAAACTAATGGGCTACCTTTGTTAAGATTGAATCCATTTTCAGGAAGAATGCTGTATAAAACAGTAGCAGTCTTCTGAATAATGACATAGAGCTCTTGATAAAGGAGTCATAGTTTGTGCATAAATGACCTCTGGAATTACATTAGTTATACACTCACTTTAGAATTGGTTGTGTAAAAAAATTTTGTGTCTCGTTTGGTCACCTTCTTATATGTTTATATGCTGATTTGCATTATGGTTTCATTAACAGTCAACCCAAAGTCTTAGCCCTGCCTTTATACCATTCCATGCCAAAACTAATTTTCAATTACATGGTCTCAATCTTGTCCATAATATATTTATGTTTCATAAAGGCATAAATTAATTTTTAAAATTAGAAAGTGATTTCATTTTGCCCTCTCTGTTTTACTAGAAACTAATATATGCAATAAGTGATATTAGAATCACACTGCTTCTGCTATTGTTTTTATCCCATTATGGTCTGACAGACAATTAATATCCTAACCAAAAGACCTTTTGAGGAAGGCCATTTTCTTTCCATTCAACAGACTGGTGTTTAAAGTACTGGTTCTTATATTTGAAATTAGCCTGTAGTTACAGGTTTTGGTTTTCATTGGGGTTTTTATTTGGGGTGGTGGTGTTTGGTTTTTTTCTGCTGGGTTGATATTGGAGCCAATAGGGATTTATGTATTTGACTTAGTTAAAAGACATTTGTGTTACATGGTGTATATAGAGACTATTATGAAATGCATTGTGTGTCTCATTATAAGTCACTAGTCAGTTGTTCTGGTTTAAGGTAAAACAGAACCTATTTTCCTTTCATTAATTTTACTTTTTAGCAAAGCCTCTCCTAACTAACTGAGCTCTCTGAAATTGACAGGGTATTGTGGAAACACTGTTCGTTCTCAGAGTGACAAGAGCTGATTATTTGTAATTTATGCCAAGGAGTGGAATGCAGAGATGCTCTTGCTTATACTTATTGCTATAACACCCAAGGGCAGCTAACTTTGTTATTTGCCCCGTTGGAGGGTCGGAAGTGGAAAAGCGTAGAGGGGTTGCACCTGTGGGGAGGAACGGACAGGACAGGTGACCCAAAACTGACCAACAGGGTATTCCATCCCATCTGCATCATGCTCAGGATAAAAGCTGAGTGATCAAAGGGTCAGCCCTCTTTCTTCAATGGCCAGTGTCCGAGGAGGACTCTGTCTGTCCGTCTGCCTTTGACCCTGATCCATTCATTCCTGAATCCAGATCTGGAATCCAGCTCCTGTCCATCACTGAGTCCAGTCTGGGACTTTCCCTGTTGGGGACACAATAGTCATCCTGGGAGCTTGATATGGTTTTGTATATATTGTATATATTTTATTAGTCCCCTTAAGCACTGGTGAAATCCTGCCATCCCTCATGGCACTACCTGTAACTTTTGTCAGCATCTCACTTCACTATTTTACACGTCTGGTAATTTCTTATGTCCTGTTTAGCATTTTTCCATGTCCCATTCTGTCAGCCTAACCTCAGCCTGGGGCCCAATTAGCCTTTTCATTTGCTTACACCCCTACCAGTACAGAGGTGCCATCAAGTCTGAAGGCTATTTTGAAAGCCAAAAGATATTCTAATTGCATTGAATAGCTGCAAAAATGTGAACTGCAAAATGAGGCATACCAGTAAATCTAGGGCTTCTCTTAAACACGAGCACTCAGTTGTGTATCTTTTGTATCGTTCATTTAAAATTTAATGCAAGAATTGTGTTGCACTTAGCAGAGGCAGAATTAAAACTATTTAGCAACTGCCTATTAATATTGAACAACAAATTGTGAACAGTGATAAATTATGTTGATCATTCTATTTATTCTTGATTCTGCATATTGAACATTTATTTCAGTTGAAATTGAATGGATGCAAGAAATGAAGACTAACACCATAAATTTCCATACAGTAATGCAGGATGTGTTGTATCCAGAGGAAGCAAGAGAAGAACTTACAGGAGCTCAAAGAGAATTTATAAAGGCCTGTAGTCCTGTGAAAATTGTAGTGGGATTTTGTAATGACAGCAAGGGATTTAGACCTGCTCTGTTTCCCTTAAAACATTTCTTCTAGCAGTACTATTTGCCTTTATATTTTGCTGAAATACTGTTTCAGTAGGTGCTCTGGGGGAAGAATGGCACCTCCTGAATCATACCTCTTTAGTAATGAATGAAGAAGGTTGAACTGAAGTAGGCAAACACTAGTGCACTCAGGAGGCATAGTAAGTCCCTGACTACCAACTACTGAGAACCAAGGAAAGGTAATTCTAGCATAGGAAAAAACTTTAAGAAAGGGACATATAGGTCATAATGGTCTAAAAGGTGAAGCATTCTGCAGTTATATATGAATAATAATTTCAATGTGCTTTTGTTTGAACTTTAATTTCTTGAGTAGACATTGTGCATATAATAGTAAATATGACTGCAACAGAAATCTAAGTAGAAAATAAAATATTTTTATATGTCTGTTGTTACCTAGGAAAGCATAACTTAGAAGCTCCCTTTTCTGTTCATTTTCGTGTGTCATCTTAATCGATAGACTACTCTGTTATACTATACTTTCCTTTATAAAGTAATCATGATGGGGTTTTTCTTTTGTTTCTGCAAGTCTATGTTAAGAATACTTTCCAATGCACAAGGATGACTCGTTATTGTTAGTGCTTTGTAGCTACTACCTTAGAAATTATGTCATTCATTTGAAGTTGCAACACAGTCATGACTAATTATTTTGGTTGAGAGATGAGTGATCAGTGATCAGTTTTTAATCTGTATAAAACCAGTATCTCAATACAGAATGCTTTCTTAAATTGTTCTCCTACTGTTCTTCTAATGTATACCTAGACAGCAATGGATGGAGGATGGCTTCCAGTTACCAGTGTTACATAGTGATGTTTTGATGTGAGAAATCACGTGGGAGGGTGTACAGTATACATAACAGGCCAACAGTGAGTTGAAAATTTATACATGGAAAGGTAGGTAATGTAGATTTAAATTTATCTTCCTAATCTTGGAAATAGAGCCCACCAGCTCTATACAAATGAAAAGCTTGAAAAAAATCTGAATTCTAAATCTGAATTGGATGAAAGTGGAATCTCTGGTGTCTCAGAGATAGTTAAAACCTGTTTTCCTGCTGGTGGCATCAAACTAAAACTTGCCGTTTCCTTCCTTGGTATTAGCCCTTTTGAAGGAATTGGAGACAAGAGAGAGTCCATGGAAGAAAAAAATGGAGTAAAGGGAGAGGATTTAGAGAAACCAAAGTGTGTTTGTCTGGACTTAAAGAAAAAATGGACAAAGCCTTGGATGTTTAAGTTTTTTAAAGCATATGAAAAACAGTAATGGAAAGGAGGACAGAGGTGGATGTGTAGGAAACTGATTCAAAGAGGTGTTCAGGTGCTCAGATGTTGCAAGAAGTTAACTAAGATAGAATGATGTATCTATATTGACTTCAAGTTTATAATGATTTGATGTAAGGCAGACAGAGGGTATAATGCATGAGACAGTTGTCTGTGACAGTCATTTAATCACTTGTGGTTTGGTAGATTGATAATCTCAGTCTAGAATTTATGTAGTGCTTCATGTAGAAACAATAATTACCCACATATTTATTCATTAATAAAATGGGGAAAGAGAATACGACAATATGCATTTTTCAGAAGTAAAAAATAGGCTGCTTTTATTCTGGATTCATGCAACGGATTTTATACCCTTGAGTGTGTCATTAGCTGTTCATATAAAAACTCTGTGCCTGTTGAGTCTTAAACATGCAGTTTTGCCTAGAAAAATTATTTTCATTTTTCCTTGTCCCTTTCATTAAGTATACAGTAGGCTGAAAATGAATCCTCTCTACATCTGTATATTAATTGCCAGCTGTTCACTCTAAATATAGTACTGTATTAAAGATAACTAAAGATTAATATCATCAAAGGAGCAAAGAAAAAAGAAAACCATTGCTAGCAAGTTCTTATTCTGTAATTTCCTCATCACAGAGTATTTTTTCTTTGTGAAAGAAACTCATAAACATTCAAGCATTACAATCTAGGCCATCTAGATCTAGAATCTAATAATTCTCATTTTCTTTTATTTTTTTTCTGAAATCTTAAAAATCTTGCAAGGAAATATTCCAAAAAGGGAGATTTATAAGTTATACAGGTGCAGTCATATTTGAAACAACCTTTAATGCTGCACCTGCAGATCAAAATTATTTTATCCCTTTGTGAAACAGTAGAAGTGTATCTATGACATCCAAAAGAAATGGAATGGGAATTTGAGCATGAAGAACAAACTGGGCATATTCTGACTGTGCTTTGAAAATTTTTGAGTCTTTGATTATCCTGACTGATTAATTATCTACTGAAAATCAATGTCCAAAATGCCTGTCTCAGATTAAGTCTTTCTCTGAATCTTCGAAAGGCTTTAATGTCGTTCAAGGAAGGTTTTCTAATTGGTATGTAAATAAATGGATAGTATGCAAGGTACACTGTATATCATTATTACTCTCCCTTTTTGAACAGAAAATAGAAATTAAAAAATATATATTTCAGCGTAATGGATTTTTTTTTTTTAAAGGTGACTTTTTGCTTTTTGGGGGTACCTAGCCAGCTTTTTTATTTAGTTACATGTCTTTGCTACATTTACCTCAAGATTATCAAGAATGATCAGGAATAGAGAAAACCTAGGGATGTTAAATAGCTTTTGTAAATTAGCCTAGAAAAACACCCCAATGAGGGTGGAGTAGGAAAAACAAAGATGAGGCTTTTTGGGCTACTTGGTATGCCTTATCACCACTCCAAAGATACATTTGAAAATGCCCAGTCCTCCTTTTACCCTGTGTCTCTACCCTGTTATGGAATAAGAAATAGGGTTTTAAGGAACTTAGGCAAATACAGATTGCGATCTTAAAACTCCCATAATTTGCTCTGTTGATATGATAGACATTTCAGTGTATTTGATATGTTTGGCAGGTTGCCCACATAGAAAGTTAGCATGCAGATCAGTCTACACCTCTTAAATTAAACTAGTAGTATACAGCTGTTTTAAAGATCTCATTGTAATGTAGCAAATATTAACATATACATAGTTCACCTCTTATTAATATATATATTAATAATAAATAAACAAGGTATAGTTGCAAACACAAGAACTAAGGTTCTGGAAATGAAAAGGCACCTTAAGATTCTTATTTTCCACTTTTGTCTCTTGAAAATTCTCCTGAATAGGATTTGATATACATGTGTGAAAATGGCAGTCTTCACTGTTATCCAAGCTGTGCCTTTCCTTGCAGCTGTTGAGCAATGCTGGACAGGTCCACTACTTTGGGGCATTTTTGTTAAAGTATTAATATAGAATAGAATGACAGAATGGTTTGGGTTGAAAGGGACCTTAAAGATCATCTAGTTCCAACCCGCCCTGCTTAAAAGACCTCCTAGTCCCACCCCGCCCTGCCGTGGGCAGAGACACCTTCCACTAGACCAGGTTCCTCAAAGCCCCATCAAACTTGATCTTGAACACCTCCAGGGATGGGGCATCCACAACCTCTTTGGGCAAACTGTTCCAGTGTCTCACCACCCTCACTGTAAAAAAATTCTTCCTTATGTCCAATCTAATTTTGCCTTTTCACTTTGAAACCATTGACCCTTGTCCTATCACTACACTCCCTGATAAAAAGTCCCTCCCCATCTTTCCTGTAGGCCCCCTTTAAGTACCTGAAGGCTGCTGTAAAGTCTCCCCGGAGCCTTCTCTAGGCTAAACAACTCCTACTCTTTCAGCCTGTCCTCATATTGGAGGTGTTCCTTGATCATCTTCCTGGCCCTCCTCTGGACCCACTCGAGCAGATCCATATCTTTCTTATGCTGGAGCCCCCAGAGCTGAATGTATACAGGCTCAGATGAAAAATACAGTTGTTGAGGCTTTATGTTTCAGGCATGGCTTCTGTCAGTCTCCTAAAATTCAAAAGCCTGAAGGCTGCAATTAAGTGTGCAAGTTCAATGCAGCAAAAAACTACAAGGAAAAAAGAACTTTTTCTTCATGTTGTTAAGATTCAGTGCTTCTAGTGGGTTCTTTTAGCTTTTTTGTACACCTGCAAACGCGTGTATTTTTAAAATTGCCATTTCCTGTGGGATCTGGTCTCCCTTAAGGTTGTGTTGTACAAATGAGGACCTATAATCTGTTTCTAAAGCATTTACTTTTTACATAGATTTAGTTTACATTCCTCTGTTGTTTCCAAGTTATCTGGAATGACTGCAAATTGAAGGATTACTATAAAGCAATCACCCATTAACATTTTTATTACTTAAGAGCAGAACTTTAAACTCAGAAGCAAACAGAAGCCTTTGGAGACCAAAGAACATGGATGTATGTCTTTTGCAGTTAATTCCACTTACAGATTCCAATACCTGAAGCTAAAATTTGATTACCAGTCAATTGGAAGGGGATTTATTTAGGTGACCGTAATGGTGAGGCATTTCTCTGACAAGTCCATTAGGACTGCCAGAAGGGGAGTGAGCCAGAGATCTTCTGAGATCTCTGCCGTTGATAGCACTAATGGAAGGTAAAAATATCCTCCTCCAGCAGTGCAGAACTGCTTAGTGGTTGCACCTGATTATAATGCAGATTACATTACTTGGGGAGTGAGACGGCTTCTGTATGCTTCCTCAAGATGACCTGTAGTTTCTGGGAACAGGATTATGCACAGACCAGAGTGATGAGGTGAGCAAGAGATAAGCGATATCTCTGCAGATTCCCAGTTCTTGGGATTATTTCTGCAGAGCAGGACTTCCCTGCATCCCTGATGTATATGTCCTCTATAGAAGTACAGACATGATGGGAAATGCTTTGTCTCCTGGAAACGCAGAACACTACACTCTGTGGATCCTGATTCTTATTTTACCAACTTTTGGCTGGAAAAGGATGTTCCATAGCATTTCTGACACTTTGCAATCCTTTTTTTTTTCCTTTCATGTAAAAAAGATAAATTGTCTGGAGGGCATTTTTCACCCCTGAGGCCAAGAAGAGCTATGTTCTTGTATCATGGTGAATTTACATGTAAATGCAGCCAGAATTAAATTAAAGTCTCCAAGTAAAAAATGAATTTGGTGCTTGTAGACTGTTTTAATCCCCTTGCCTGCAAATAATATTTTTCTTCTGTTTGCAGTGTTCATGAAATCCTTAAATGTTTAAAAGCCTTTAAGAAAACAGTACTAATAGTTTGTTGTACAAGCAGCAAGTCTGCATTTGCTAAGGCAGAGGCAGGGAGAATGGTGTTTCTTTTCTCCGTATGAGCACATAAATTGTGTTGTCGTCAGCAGGGTTTACACACAAATATGTCTAAAAGCACACATTCTTCCCTAGCAAAGCAGATTTCTGTGGGGCAGTCTGGCTGGTGATGCCTGATTTTGTATATGTGCAAGAAAGTAGCATCAGAGCTCACTGCTAAGTCTTACTAACATGGTCGGTCTCCAGAGGTTTTTTGCTTTAGTTCAGTGACAGGAATAAAGACTGGGTTTGTTTATTTCTTTGTTTTGACGAGGAGGGAGTTTCAGAGCTGAGAGCGGAAAGACTGGTCTTTCATTTTATAAGCAATTGTTTTTTTAAATACTAGGCTCAGTACTATGCATGGTGATGGGCACCGGAGTTCATCTCCAGTAAATACAGGGCACACAATCCTTGCAATCCATCAGTTCACTGCTCCACTGACTAAAAAGTCATTGAAAGCAGCTTCTGAATTCAACCATTTCCCAAGGGTGTATAGGATTTCATGCCTCATTTTTAATCCTGGGCTAGTACGTATAAAAGTTGTACACACCCGTGCTTTCCATTAGAGGTTCTACCTTGGCAAAAATTACTGATGTTTAATCTTCTGCTTTTGAAGATCATAAGAGACTACAGAAGGCTGTTTCCAAAGTTCCCTAAAAATTAATCTATATGAATGTGTGGCATGCGGCATACATGTGTTCACAAAGTTTTGACTTTTTGATTGTCAAAGGTTTATGCTTGTAGAAAAATCCTCTGAAATATAATTTACAAGCCTCAGCATCAGAGTACAATTGTAGAATTGCACCCCAGCTACCAAACCAAATGGAAGTGGTCAGATCTTTATGGATTAGTATCCCATCAACTTCTATAGAAGTTCTTTTACAGATGGAGTCTCATAAAATGTTGAGTGTTGGGATCTACAAGATTGACACAAATCTCCTGAGTCTATTGAATCTGGAATATTATTAATAACATTGGACCTTAATCTTAGATGATTTGCAGTTATATTGTATATCACAGCACAGAAAGATGTATATGTATGACCAAAGAGAAATGGTTTAGAAGAAATTCTGCTCTGGAAAGAAATTAACACCAAGATTAACTGTAGTTTGCAAACAAGTTTTTCCTTTCAAAATTATTTCTTGTGTCACTTCTCATGTTTTTGTATTTTACTCCTTTTGAATATTATGACATAGTGGACTCTGATATTACAACACGTCATCATAAGACTCCTTTTGATACAACATCTCATGTATGATGTCTTATATATGATGGTAATACAGTATGGTAAATGAATGTTACATAGATGAAGACATGAATGGTATAGATAAGAATGTGCAAGCATCAGGTGACTCAGATACATTATCTTCTTTACAGTTATCATTTATAGAGTCATTGACCTTTGTGAGTACATTGGGGAAAAAAAAACACTAACTGCATATTTTCAGTGTGTTTATATAAAAAGAAAGTCTTTCTAATCAACTGAAATTTGAATTGGCAGAACTACAGTTAGTTTTATTAAAACGGATTCATATCAGCATCAAACTAAGGAATCAAGAAGTAAAGTATAATGTGAAATAAAGGTAATATTGAATAATCATCAGATACATACAAGTATACTTCAGATCAAGTGACAATACAGTCTGAGTTTTACAAAATACTGACAGTTAACTCCTCTAGTCTTTCATAATTGTCATTTATTGAGGGTTAATAATTTGCTGTCTAATTGTTTCACTTTATTTAGTGTGTCTTAAAATTCTTGGCTTATTTTTTAGGGAGTAGTTTTGTGCAAACATGCTTTTACAATCCAAGACAATGTCAAGTTATTTGAGAAAGTATTTACTAGAAATAAGGATGCGTATGTGTTACCACTTAAATATATAAACATACTAATTTATGACTCAAAAGTGTTACAGCGTATTCATAATAAAGCAAAATAAAGCAATCCAAGCAAAATGCAGGAAAAGAAAATTGTATGAAGAAGAGTGGTTCATTCTTTGGACTGGACTATCAGCACCAAATTGAAGTTAGCACTGCGGTTCCCAATTCATTTAGTATTGCATTTACTCAGTACCTCATACCAATGGAATTTCTTTCACTCTGGCTGGCACCATCTGTCCTCTTGGATGTGCGATTTAATTCTCTTTCAGCTTCAGTTTGACAGGTTTAAGAAGTATCAGCTTCAACTAAACATCACAATGCCTCTTCTAGTGGTATTTCCAGAAAATCAAATTTCAGTTAAAAGCTGATCAATTGAGGCTTGTTTTTTAAGCTAACAATTCATTTACACCAAAAAAAGCTAAGGAGTTTAAAAAGCAATATTTTTTTCACCTTCTTTTATAATTTGCTTGGTTCAGTTTTCATGTCAAGATTTAGCTGGTCATGATTTTGGCTTAGCTTACCCAATTGCCTGAGCAAGTGAAAAAATTACTGGTTTTGCACCCTAACAACATAGTTTAAAACAGACTTAGGGGAAGCTTAATTTTAATCATTGTGTTAAACATATAAAACATGGTCCATGGAAGCTTCAGATTAAGGGATGCTTTGTGTATGCCACTTCTCTCTTTCCAAATGGAAAAATACTTATATTCCAGATGTCTTTGGATACCTGCACTTGACTGAAATAATAAATGATTCATATTTAACTGTTCCCCCTTACCAGTCACACTAATCTCAATTTTAATTCTTAAAATATTATTGGGACCTTTAACTACCGAACAATTGGAAAAGGGAGAAAAAATTTCCTTAATTCAATAGAGAAAACATCCTCACTTGACAAAAAATGTTTATGATTCAATTAATCTAATTATACCAAAACTAAGTTGTGCCCATTTCCTGAATAAACGAACACTAGTCTTTACTCAAACAGACCTTTTCCTCTCTTCTTGGATCTCTATATTAACCAGTATATTTCAGTCAAGTACTTTTCCTTTTTTTTTTTTTTAACTTTAGCTCTTTTTATTTCCTAGCTTTACTGATGCTTATAGGAGGTGGGTTTTTTTCCATTTATTTCATAATATCTAGATAGATTCTTACTCCTAGAGCTCCCATATATGTGTGTATGCATATCTGAGTTTGTAGTTTTGCTTAATTTCACAATTCACTGTTGGAAATCTGCTATAAATACCCTTATTGTATTTGTTTCCCCTCTTGCCCCATAACTTCCCTTCCAAGAACTGGTCTTTTTTTCAAATTTATTTTGCAGTTAATTTAGTTAAACACAGCCAATACATGATGTCTGCCTGTGTAGATGAAGGGTTCTGTTCTTAGTTCAGCTGTAATGGCACCATCTGAGGGACTCTTTTAATATTCATGTAGATATTTTTTCAGTCATGCTAACTCTTTGGGTTGCAGAATAAACAGGATTTTGGGACACAACATAACCGGGCGGCATGACATTAAAGATGCTTGGGATACCCAGCAACCTTGCTCAGAATTGAGGTTTCATTGTTACTGTGCTTTACTTAATATTTAGCAAACTCAGCTGAGCTCATAATTTTAAGAGGGAGGAGGAATCTTCTCTTTTTTTTGCTTTCTTTTTTTTACCCTTGTATGTAAATCATGTTAGGCCTGGAAAATGTGTGTCAGTCAGAAATGGAGACCCACATATATTCCTTGTAAACAAAAAATGAAAAGCAACAACTTTTATTGGAGTATGCCAGTATTGGTCTGAAGGTGGAATAACAACTTCTTTCAAGTGGAGAAGGAGTCTGAATGTGAAGGAAGGAGCACAACTCATTTTGTAATTGTCCTTTCACCTAAATGAGGACTAAATTTATCTGACCCTGCTGCTCTGTGGGAGCTTTCTTGTTGTTTTGTTTTGTTTCCGTAACAGAAATCTGGTTTTAAAAATCCATGAGCAATTATCTGTTTTCATTGTGGAAAAGAGGCACTTGGGTTCTGTGTATAGTTGTTTGTTGGTTTTGGGGGGAGGCGTTGCATTTGATTTACATGTTCTGAGCTAAATAAAATCACTCTTACTATTAGCTACCAAAAAAAAAAAAAGCCCACAAAGAAAAAAAAAAAAGAGAACTTACTTCTTTTGCTTCCATTCTTAAACACCCTACAGGATCACATCCTGAAAGTGATATACTCATGCTGGGAGTATTTTGCCATGCTTTTTGTAGTGCTTGTGAGTAGAACATCCTTCCCAACAAATTTTATTTGGTCCGCAGTTGGGCAGAGTTTTTGACAATTATATGAATTTTTCATATCTTGTTCTAAGGCAAAGAGAAAATAATTTCTACATCTTTGAGATTTGTTATTAACAGTACCTGCAGTTGTACCAACATATGCAAAAATAGATATAGGCAGAAATACAAACTGACACTTCTAAGCAATACTGTTTCTACTTTGTGTATGAAAGTGCAATACCCTAACACTTCTGTCACTTCCCAAGTGTAAATCACATTGAAGTTTACTAAAAGTTACTCAGTTCTCAGTGCTTCTCAGATCGTATAGCTATTCATTCCACTTATGTTTTTTTTTTTTTTTTCACTGTACTTTACACAGCATCTTCTTTCATTTCTTATAATAATGACTGCCAACACTGTGTAAGAAAGGCTTCTTAGATATTTGCCAGGAAAAATAAAATGTCATGGACAAACAAGCTCACAGAAATGGTACTGGGTTTATTTGCTGGTATATTTAATCTACAGAATACTTTCCAAACAGAAAACAAATACGATGTTTACTAAATAACATAATGAAGTAATTTTCTACATTATCTCATTTAAAAAGGCAATGTAGGTTGAGTAAGACTAATTTAGCAGAAGTACTAATAATCCCTTAAGAGATATGAATAGGACAAAAGACAGCAGTTACAAGTTGGTTGCAACAAAGAAAATTTTGATTTGAAAAAAAATTCCCAGTGAGAGTGATTAATCCCCAGAGCAGCCTGCCCAGAGAAGTTGTGGAAACTCCGTCCTTGGAGCTTTTTTAAAACTTGACTGGGCAAGACTCCGAGCAACTTGATTCAAATTTGAAAGTGTGTTTGTGTGGAGGAGAGAATTGCAGTAAATGGCCTCCAGAGTTCAATTCCAACCTAAATTACTCTGTGCTTCTCTGATAGCTAACCAGGGTTTTAGGTGGCAGTCTTATGACTTGTCAGTTTATCATTCAGTAGAGTATCAAGAGGAAAGTGTGCTCTTTCACATAAATCACCACAAACTTAATTTCTGTTAGACCAATTTCCATTGGAAAGCAGATTTATGACTAGCTGTTTTGTGGTTTGGTTTTTTTTGTAGTTAAAACGCATGCTTGGTGGTTTTGGCTGATCTCTCTCTCTCTATCCCCCTTTCTCTCCCATTCTAACCCTATGAAGCATGAAAAAAAAAGAGAGAAGGGAGTTTATTAATGCAGATCAGATGTTTTTTTTTCAGAAGTTAGACTCTGGACATGTGAGGAGTTCGCCACATTAGTCTTTACTTGTAGCTTCTATAACCGCTGGTGTTGTGCCTTTTGACTATTGGGTTGTCTTACTGTCTTTGTAACCGTGACTTGACCTTGTGAACTGCTCATAATTCTTTCTCCACACTGTATTGTGATAGAAAACAGAACCTTAATCAGGGACTTAGGGTTCCATCACACAAAATGACAGGATTAGGCTCTCATATTAATAATATTCATATCTTTACAGAGGTATTACTTAACAATATGAGGTTTCTAACTCCTACAGAAGTGTTGAGGTCACATAGGTGAGGATTGAGTGAGGTGAAGAAAGCTGATTAAATCTTGTGTGTAATATCCTTGAGAGTTTTCTTTGTGGAAACTCTACTTTTAGCATTTGTTTTAAAATCTAGCACCTGTACATTTCCCTTTTTTTGAGCTCCACTGTAAAGCAGCAGAATTTTTTTTGGTAGAGATAGTTGAGTACAGTATAGTGTCTTTATATAGTACTTCAAATTTCAGCTGAGTTACAGCAAGAAGCAACTTTCTATCAAAGTAAGCAAAGTTTGTCAATAAGATGGAAAACTGCTGTCACCAAAAGTCTGTTTTAGCAAAAAAAAATGCAAACCATGATTTGAAAATACCCCTTTATCTCAGTTTCTTACAACTGCCTCAGCTAGCAGTCAGTCTTTGCTTAGACTGTGTCTGACATTGTATTGTTCAAACATCACCTTTTCAGATGAGAAGCCACTAATCCCAAACTCACTTATGCTAAAATATTTTAAATGATTTGAAATTAAATAAGGGGACAAATGTTGATAATGTATTGGTATAAAGCATCAAAGAAACTGGCCTAAACCCCAAATTTAATTTCTGTAAATTTTTAATCTGTTTCATTGGGCTTAAAGAGCGGAATATGCTTCATATTTAAATGTCCCCTTGCAAAGGTTTTATAAAAGATTTGTGAATGTGAGGAGCATATTACATGTCTGATAGATAAATATCAAACAGAAGGAGCTCTATGGTCATAATAAACACCTCTCAACGTATTTGAATCTGTAATTACCTATAACACTTGATAAGGATTCCTTATTACCCTCTTAACCCTTTATAAATTCTACGTGAATTCTTATATTGTGTCCAAAATATTAATAAACTCGCGTCAGTTTAATTACAAATGTTTTCATATATGACCAAATATAGTTCTTGATGACTTATAAAGCAACATGCATGTTAATCTTTTAATCTTTAAAGAGTAATATTAAAGAAATGGGCTTTGCCTTAAACCAAAATCAAGATGGAGGCCCTTTTTTCTTTTTGACAATGGAATTTTTTATTTTATTATTCCAGCTAATCTCCATTAGATGTGAATCTCCCTTTGTTTGTCACCTGTTTCATTTTTTCAGTGGAGCGCAACTCCTATTACTGTTGCAGAACAAGCAACATAGGAGCTGAGGCTGTTCAAAGAGACAAAAAATCGGCACAGCATCATGGACTACATTCCAGAGACAACCATCCTAGGGCAACGAATTCCTAGTACCCTGCGGTAGCAAGCAGATGAGATGCATTTTGAATATAAAGCTTTTGTCCAAGGGACATCACCTTTTTTCTTTTCTGTCCCTTTGACACCTTCCCTAGAGTTTCAGGTCTCAGAAAGTTAACATAGCAAGATTGGATATATGAACTTCCAGCCACAGTGTATTATACCTTTATCAGTAAAGCAGAATTTAGTGTTTACTTTTGCTTCTTTGGGGTATCAGCACATTCTATACGTAGCCTATTACTGTGTCAATAGAAAGACAAAATTAGTATCGCTCTGAAGCTCGAGGGCTAATGACATGTTGCTATGCATGCTGGTCATGGAACACACTAAAAAAAAGTAATTTAATTATAAACCTTCAGCATGAATCACCATGAGCAATGATGTACAGATCACCTTGTCAGATGAGCTTGCTATGTGCAGTTGGTTGGTAAGCTGGAGAAGTTATGAAGCATTAAACTATGTCACTCTTAGCAGGATTTAACGTACAGTAACATTATGCTCACATAAAGCTCTTCGTGAATGAGATTTGAGAAATGTTAACTGCACCAATCTCAAAGGATCAGTGCAATGAATGTGGTAGTGTGTCCGTGCTGAATATTTCCACTTACCTAATCTAAACCTATTACAGTAACTAAAAGACTAAATTCAAATGATCAAAAGGAGCTTGAGGTAGTATTAGAGCATAAAACTCCCTGGACAAATTCAGTGTCATTTGATGTTATATATCATAAAGAGAATTTGTTTTAATCCATATATAATGCTCCGGTATATTAAGTATGGATTTTTTGGATTCTAGTCTTTTTGTCTTGGGTTTGGTTTTATTTTTCAGCAAGTAAAACCTTCATTTTCAATAAAACCTTAAGTTTTAGCAAGAAGAATTATCTCATAGTACCAGATTCCTATCAGCGAGCATTAGCGCTTATGCAGCCCATTTGTCAGAGAAGAATACCCCATGGTCTCTGGAGCCATGCCTAGTGTGCCCCTTTTTAGTTCAGGACAGCAACTGAACATCCTGATACTAAAAAGAGAAAACCAGTTCAGGAAGAATAATAGGAACCTACTGTAGCTCTAAATAGACAGAGTAACCTTCAAAGTTTAGGTCTCTGTTAACTGTACTTATTTAATCTAGATTCATGTGCATCTTACTTAGCAGACCCAAATATGATTATGTTGCTTGGCAGTGTTGCTCTCTGAAGGACAGCTCTGGCGCAGGTACGTCTGCAAGGGAGCAGGGATCCATGTAAAAAAGGGGTTTCTCCTCATCCTTCTGGAGCCGGGAAAGGCCGGGAGAGCGCAAGCAGCTCGCACAAGGGTTGCTGATGAGGCGAGGGTGGGGGCCAGCAGTAATGGTGCCCACCTCACTCCCATAAAAGGTGGCCCTGGGGAGTGCTGTGGAATGGAGCGTGGGGTGGCAGTTAATGCGGAAAGGCACTGAGGCTGTATCAGCTTGACCAGGGAGCCATAGTATCTACCCAGTGGAAAGCCTTGGCCTCCCCAAGCTCGGCACCCAGCAGGACTGAGGCAGCTGCCCAGACGGAGCCGGTGTCAGGCTGCAGGCTGTGCCCTGCTCTGATGCCAGTATCAGGTAGCAGCAGTAAGAATGCCTGTGGGAGGTGAGCCCAGGTAGAGGAACTCCTCCGCCTAGTGATGGAGCTCCAAGAGGAAGTAAGTAGATTGAGAACTATCAGGGAGTGAGAGAGGGAGATAGACCGCTGGAGTCACAGCCTACCTTCCCTGGGACAGGCCCAACAGGCAGACAGGGCACATCATACAGAGGATTCCCTGTCCTCTCTCTGCCTGGCCGAATGAGGTAACTTAGAGGACAGGGGGCAATGGGAGCAAGTTCCTGCCCGGTGAAGCAAGCGTGTCTCTCCAGTAACTCACTCACCTTCTCAGGTACCCTTGCAAAATAGGTATGAGGGTCTGCAAGTGGAACACAACCGTGATGATTCAATGTGTGCAGACATGTAGCTAAGGTTAAGCCAAACTACACCCTGCATCAAAACCTCTTCAGAAAAGAAAAGAAGACAGGTCATCATTGTAGGTGACTCCCTCCTGAAGGGAGCGGAAGGCCCAATATGCAGACCAGACCCACTTCTCAGGGAAGTCTGCTTCTTCCCTGGTGGTCAGGTTAAAGATAGTAAGAGAAAGCTTCCCTCCCTGTTACGTCCTTCAGATTACCACCCATTATTGAATTTTCAGACATGCAGCAATGAACTGGCAACAAGAAACCCAAGTGCAATCGAGAGACTTCCAGGCCCTAGGACAACTGGACATCAGGAGCACAAGTAGTGTTTTCTTCTATTATTCCAGTTGCAGTGAAGGATGAGGGAAGAAACAGGAAGAGCGAGCAGATCAATACCTGGCTCTGAGCCTGGTGTCAGCGGCAGGGCTCTGGGTTTTTGTATCACTGGCTGGATGGCCATGCCCAGAAAGTGGTGGTGACCAGCCAGGTTCCCCAGGGTTCAGTGTTGGGGTCAGTTGTCTTTAATGTCAACGATCTGGACGAGGGTATTGAGTGAACCCTCAGTAAGTTTGCAGACAACAGCAAGTTGGGCAGGAGTGTTGATCTGCTTGAGGGTAGGATGGGTCTGTGGAGGGACCTGGACAGGCTGTATTAATAGGCCGCGGCCAATGGTATGAGGTTTGACAAAGCCAAGTGTTGGGCCTGCACTTGGGTCACAACAATCCCATGCAACGCTACAGGCTTGGGGAAGTGGGATTGGAAAGCTGCCTGGGGGAAAAGGGCCTGGGGGTATTGGTCAACACCCAGCTGAATATGAGTCAGCAGTGTGCCCAGGTGGCCAAGAAGTCAAACAGCATCCTGGCCTGTATCAGGAATGGTATGGCCAGCAGGACTAGGGAAGTGATTGTCCCACCGTACTTGGCACTGGTGAGGTCGCACCTTGAATAGTGTGTTCAGTTTTGGGCACCTCACTACAAGAAAGACATAGAGGTGCTGAAGCATGTCCAGAAAAGGTCAACAAAGCTTCTGAGGGGTCTGGAGAACAAGTCTCATGCGGAGTGGCTGAGGGAACTGGGGTTGTTTAGCCTGGAGAAAAGGAAGCTGAGGGGAGACCTTATCGCTCTCTACAACTACCTGAAAGGAGGTTGTAAAGAGGTGGGGGTCAACCTCTTCTCGCTCGTAACAAGTGATAGGATAAGAGGAAATGGCTTCAAGTTACGCCAAGGTAGGTTTAGATTAGATATTAGGAAAAAGTTCTTCACAGAAAGGGTTGTTAAGCATTGGAACAGACTGCCCGGGGAAGTGGTGGAATCACCATCCCTGGAGGTATTTAAAAGACAGGTAGGTGTGGTGCTCAGAGACATGGTTTAGTGGTTTCGGCAGTGTTAGGTTGATGATTGGCCTTGATGATCTTAAAGGTCCCTTCCACCCTAGACGATTCTATGAAAATTAATTTGGCATCTAATGTATTCCCATATCTGTGCAAGCTTATTCCTTATACAATATCGCTGAAATACAGTGTGCTACCTATTCTACTGAGCACTCTAATACTTCCTCTAGTCAAGATGGATCTCCTGCCACTTGCTTTTCCTTTGCCATATATTACCCCTTATCAATAGGGATGAATGAGGTCTTGGTGAATGGTATGAAATACAAGAAGGACTCAGAACTTACTTAGATGCCTCTGGCAGCAGATTGAGGGCCCATCAGAATTCCAGGCTATGCAGTCCTGAATGCTCAGGCGTCCGTAGCAAAAACCTCAGAAGCTAAGGCTGCAGTGAAGTAGTTCAAGCAACTATAAGGCTAATAAGATTGGTAGAGCAAAAAATTTGATATGTTGGTAAAGTCTTCCCCTTCATTCATGCACCTAGTATTTTCTCAGAGTTCATTTCTCTAAGGTCACGTCAGCAATTTGATCATACATTCCTAAAAATCTATGTGAGTTATTGCCACATGGTTTATTTTCCATGGGCTTTTGGCTTTGTTTGTTCATAATTATCTCAATTAAAAAAAAAAAATAGTGTTTTTTGGCAACCAGCTACTAATGTTTCAAAATGTTGTGGCTGTTCTATTTATGTGATTTGATCTTAATTATCACCTGGTGTGCCTCCAGTGTCTATCTGCAAGACAGTGATATTTTTTCTAAATCATGGCAGAGCCCAAGCCTCTTAAGGGAGCAACAGATATTGCCTGCTGATAACCAAAACCTTGGTGCTCAATACTGAGACAGGCAGCGTGCTCTCAGCTGGACTAAATCTGTACCCTGGTGAACTAGATTAATAAATAAATAAATAGGTAAATACACCTTTAGTTCAAAAGATTTGGGTTGAGCCTTTCTATGTGTCCATGTCAGCAGTAGAAGATAGAGTGGTTCCTACAGAATGTATTAAAATGCCAGCTTTAATGGGCATTATGTGGGTTATCAAGAAGAGATGCTAAACTGGGGCTGTTTATGGACTTACATACCCAGTATCTTAAAACACACTACAGTGACTACTGGATTTGAAATAAATATGCTATATGAAGCTCTGATTAATGCATGTCTTAGTCTAGGACACAGACACTGAAGTCAGTGAAGCCAACTAATAGATGATGATAATATCTTATCTTTTCAGTGCAATTACCTTTTAAAATGAGTAGAACCTTTCACTAAAAGGATAAACCTGTCCATATCAGAGCTTTAAAATCTTGAAAGGCTGGAATAAGATGATGTACATGGACAGGTCATTGACCAAGAACATTATTAGACTAAGAGTTAGTTATCTCATAGGTTTTGTAATAAATCAAAAATAAGGTTATAGTGTCCTTAGAAAACAGTACCTTAATTAAAGGTTATCCTTCAAGGCACACACAATGTCTTATCAGTGTTTCTTTTATCTTAAAGGTGGTTTTGATAGCAGCTTAGTGCTGGGAGCAAGCAGTGGATTTAATAACAAGCACACATTTTCCAGTCTTCCTATTCTTACTTTAAAGATGTTCTTCCTTTTCAATTGATAATTATATTTTTAATTGACGATGATCAGGTGTTTTTTTTTTTTTAAATCAGTGTTAATTTTAAAGGCAATATACTGAAATTGAATTGTTTTCTTATGTAACTTGTCCTATTTGATAGCTCAAAGTATATAAGGTAGGAAGCTTGTGTCTTGCGCACTATTACATTGTTACAGTTTGACTTTGATTATTTTATCAGGTCAGCAATTCATTTGTATTTACTATTAATTCAGTCTTGATGTTTCTTTTTCTTTGCCTGAACCTTTTTCTCTCTCCACATCCCCACTGCACAGATGCATTGTCATGATTTTGATCCATTGTGTGATTCAATCCTTAGTGACAACTCAGAATTAACCTTCTTATTGACTGCTTGTCAACATTATGAAATAATTTCAGAGCTGTCTGTTTTCCTTCACTGACATTTTCTATTAAGACTTAGGAAGATCGTATCTTTCTTTGCAAAGGGAAATTGTCTTCAACTTTGAACAGATCTCTAGCCTTACCCAACTCCCTCCTTCAGTCTTCAGTGCTAACAGTGATCAGTGTAGGTGGTTTGTGGTCCTTCCTCAGGCATTTTTTTTTATTTTAATAATGAAGCTACTATGTATTTCCATTAAACTAAGGCCATGGACGTATGCTAACTGTGGCAGCCACTAACAATTGGGATGATTTGGGCTATCCTAGCTGACTTTTCCTGAAGCAGATTGGTGTTCTGGACTCAGTTCCTGAATCTATTTCAAAAGTTGGAGTTTGCCTTTAAAAAGCTTAATTGTCATCTAATAGCTTAAATATGACTCCAAAATCTATTTATTTTCATACTTTTGAAATTCCTTTTCTTCAGCCTTTTAAAGTAAATACCTTACTTTTCACACAGGGATGCTTCTTTACCAGAGCATTAATTTGTACATGTGACACATGTTCTACACATGAATGTCTACTTCTACTGGATACACAATTACCATAATGATAAGCATAGTGTTTACATGGGATAACATTTTTCTGGTCTGGAGACATTTTTCTTTACCTGTTTCATACATGTTGCTTCTATCGAGCAAGGTGGATTAACGGTGCCTCGCAAGTTTGACTAAATTTTCAGTGCATAGGTGGCATTATGCAAATGAAGACTAATCTATAAAAAAATAGCTAGTGATGATTGTGGATAGTAAAATCTGTGTTTAATGAATAATCCCAAAGGAAATGAAAATTTAAACAGAGCAAGTCCTAATGATACTTAAAACTGCTGAAAATTTTCGGTGAGCAAAAGAGACTGAGTTCCATTTAGCTCTGCTTTTAGATGTAAAAGCTGAGCAGACTAAATGAAACCTGTGAAATTGATGTGGTCTTAGCTCATAGATATGAAAATGCAAAATGCAAGTTCCTAGCCTGAGTGTATGTATGTGCGCACTAATAAAACACAGGACTTGCCAGTCAAGGATAGTATGGGACTTTGAAATGTCTGCAAGTTTTTCAGCAGTGACTTCTTTGCTTAATGCCTTGGGGTCACAGAGCTTGGAACACCTGGGTTTTAGCTGGGAACACTGCTCCTTACTTTAAGGTGAGTGATAGAATTTTTAAAATGCGCAGTATCTGTACACTTTTCAGAGATCTATAGACCCTAAGAAGTCCATGTCAATACATAATCTTGTCTAAAGGTGTATCATCTAGGTGGATTTGAATATGCAGTTTGAAAAGGAGATTAAGATAAATGCTATGAAAAGATAAAAGATAAATTCATGCACATTCTAATATTTGATTCAAGTTGGTTTTTTTTTTAAATTTGTTTCATCATGTAGTTCAAAAACATTATTCTGAATATGAAACATAATTTTTGCGCAAATGATCAAGGCAATCCATAACTCCATCTTCCACAGCACATTTACAAAGCTTTCATGTTTATGTATGACTCCTGAAAAGGGATTTGAACAGGAAGAGAAAGGAATTTTCAGACATTGGTGAGCTTTGGATAAATTATTTCATTGATTTACTTGTTCACATAGCAAATGGATAAAATGGCCTTTGAACAAAATTGATATTTATCTCCCTGTGTTTAATTTAATAGATAAATGTAGTCAACATCAGCAAGAATCTGCTGTCTTTCATATTTTTTTCATAGATATGGTGTATTTAAGAGAAAAATTCTGCATTTATTGATTTTACTAAATGGTATTTTTTATTTGTTTTCAAGATTTCAGTGAAGGCTTTGAAAAGCAATTTACTTACAGTAACGTATAGTAAATTGCAGTCAAGAAATAGAAATTGATCATAGGAAGTGTACATCAACATCAAACTTGTATTTTACTGTCCAGGTCTTTAATTGCATGTTTAATTAAAAAATTTAGGCAATTTTTTTATGGGTATAAACTCTTCCTCTGATGTTTAAAATGTTATGTGACTAATTTTAGCTGCTGCACAAGCTATTGTTTCTCATATCATTGTCCACATGATATAAAAATACTTACAAATGTTCCTGTAGCTTGAGAACTCACACTTCAGCTGAGCTGCCAGGCAACTAGAAATCCTTGGTAAACACACAGACGCCTCAAATAGTGCTTAGTCTATATTTCTTTTGGAAAAACAGGAGTTAACTAGGAAAACCTGACATATGGTAGCCTTCTGTGGTCTCCTGTGAGGTCAGTATTGTAATAACTATACTCAAGCTTCTCTATATACAAGTCAAAAGAAGCTTTTGCTGTATGTGGCAACAGATCTGATACGTAGTTGGGATATTTCCTTGTTATTTGTCATTGCTGGTCATTTCACAGGCAAATGTATGTTCTTAAAACCACCATTTCAACAAAAATTACATTAGTTATATTTGATCCATTGCAGATAAACATACACATGAACAACTCTATTATCTTGCAGTGGATCCATGTTAGTTAATCAGAGACAACATTAGAAATTTTTGACAGTGAAGTAGTATGAACACGCCCCCCCCCAACATACCCACACACATCCCCCTAAGAAAATCTGAGCTGGAATTGTGACGTTTTACATATGAATGGTGAGAATTCTGTGAAGGTTTTTAGTTACAAAGTAATTTAAAAGAGTTAAAAGTTAAGTATGTAAGCAGCTCTGAGGTATCCAAGAAACAAACAAATGGACTAGAACCTGAGTGCTTCACTATTTTGGCTTCAACTCAATAGATGCTAACAAATTTTTCTGGATGAAGACAATTCAACGCATGCAAGATTTCCCATGTCATAGAACATATATCGTGCCTTATATTTATCTTTTTTTCATACTAGAAATATTAAATAAAAAGGGAACAGAACAGCTGAAAGGGAAGACTGGTCACAAACTCTGATTGGTCGTTCCTGGTTGGTTTGCACCAAAACTTAACATCCAAGATTTTAAAACGTTATGTGTTTGTGAAAAGAAAGATTGCCAGAGAAGTAAAAAAAAAAGAGAATGATATTTTAATTAATAAGTGACAGCAGATAGTTTAATTAGTTCCCCGAGTATTTTTGAGTAAGAACACTAGAAAAGTTTATGCTTTGAATCTCTTGCAGAGACGGGTCTGCAGCCACTGTGCAGCTCTGCCTGAAGAATTACACTGCATCAACATAATTTCTGATCCCTCAGCCTAAGAAGGCTGTAACTTTTTTAAAAGATCTAATCTTTTAAAAAGGAATAGGAACAGCAGTTGTTCTTGACCCAATAAAAAAAAATACTGAAAGTTGGTGCTTTAAATCTTCTTGTTAAAAACTAATGAAACTTTCAGGGCAGATATTGTAATTTACTTTCTTCTTGTACAGGAAGTGTTGTTACTTAAGAACTGTGATCTGGATGGAAGCTTTAAACTTTTTTTTAAAATTAGCAATCATTTCACAGCTTTTATTTTGAAAGACTTCTACAGATATTAATGAAACAAACTTAAAAAAAAGCAACTTTTTTTTTTTCTATTTTACTTAAGAAATTACAAGCATGTAGCAGACAGGAGGAAGGAGTCTAACATTTTAGGAGGAGAGAAGTCCCAAAGATGAGAGGGGTAGGGTAAGGCAAAGATAGCTATAGTTAAAATCAGGAGTCATGCCCAAGGAAGGGGTAGCTGTGGACTAGCATTCCCAACTTCTGAGTATTCTCTAGAATAATTGTAAGAAATGAGGGGAATTTGTTTTTTCTTGCAGTATAATGAGATTGGAAGGTTGAAGTTCTCTGCTTTTACCAAGCTTAACACTTAACTTATTTACCTACTCCATTTGGTGTCTGAATCTGTCATGTATGTTTGCCTAATAAGAAGCCATTATAAGACTCCTTATAGTAATTACACAAGAAATATTTTTAGCAAATATAGAGAAATTTATATTTTACTAGTATTAATAGTAGTTGCTATAAAGACTGCTATTAAGATTACAACACTGCAAATTTCAGAGCATGTCTTACCTTACTGGTGAGAGTCACCTTTCAGGAAACACTTTGGCAAGGTAAAAGGAATAGGCAATGTGTTTATAAAAAGTCTGGAAACCATACAATATTTGAGAATATTTGAGTTATGTGTTGATAAAAGAATTCTTGCATGATGGTTAGAGTCAAAAGGGACATTATATTATTAATTCATGTCTGTTGTTTCATAATGATTGAACTAATTAGATTTATTCTTAAGAAGTCAGCAATGGGCATAGACATTTTTGCATTTATCTGTCATTATGCACAGGACAAGTCATAAATACCCTTTGCTACTGGAATGAACCTAAAACACAATTATGATATCCTTTTAAAATATTAAAAATAACAAAATTTGAAGACCCTTTGCATACTTACAAAATCTGGGAAAATGAAATAACAGTCCTCTCTCTAAAGGCAAAGACTACAGTGCTAGATGACTTGCACTTGAATATCCTTCTGATATATGTCTTATTTGCAGTATCCTCAGTGAAAGAGGAATACATATGTGAAATCCCTTTTCATGTAGAGTAGGATTTCTGATCAGGTCCTTTCCAGAAAATCCCATGACAATATGAAATTCAATTTTGCAAATTAACATTTCATTATCTAATTTAACACCTAAGGCACCTAAATCAAATGGGGAAGCTGAGAAAAACTATTAAAATTGTCAAAAATATATCCTGGAATACAAAGAGGAATAATCAAGGATCTAATTTGGCTTCTCAGGGTACATGTCTATATGCAAATATTGCCCATCTATAATCACTGGCACAACTGCTCGTGGGTAAATGCCTGAAACAAAATTGTTAAGCAACAGTAACTCTATTAAGAAGCTGATAGCCTTGTAAATGGGTGCAGATAAGCTGTTATGAGAGTACAGCAGAACCGATCCTCTCACCGAATTCTTGTGACAATGGGACAAATGGAAGTTTACTCAAGTGTTACTCAAAGAAAAAAATCCATGTCATCCCATACATGTCATCAAACTAATGAGCATAAATTCAATAGGGATCAAAAAAGATAACTTGATGGTTTTGTCTTATTTTGAAGACCTAATCCTGTTAAATTCCAAAACACTTATAGCTGAAAAAAACTCTGGAATTTACAATATGCCGTATCTGTCAATGCTGAAAGGGCAATCAAACTCAAGTTTAAATTCTCTTTTAGCTAACCAAACTGCTCCACGTGTTTATTGCACCAGGACCTATTTATGGCACTTATTTCACCATCTTTGAGGCATGCTTATGTAATACTCCCTAGGGTAATTGCAGGTTTTGTCAATATTTTTAACTCACTTTGTATTAGGTATCTTCAATCCTAAGAACAATGAAAGAAATGTGAAGATCAACATAATCATGAAAACAAAATCGAGAAACTTGATACATCAAGGGGAGTGAATATGTGCTGAGCTCTCTTGCCCCCAGTTAGGTTGTCACCAGCATTAGCAAGTTAATTACTTGCAAGTAATTAAAATCAGGAAAGCTTGACTTTTTTCTAAGACAGGAATAAATTCTAACCATGTTCTACTTGCATTACTGTCTAGACATTGTTCAAGATTATGGTGACAGCACCTAATCTATTCAAGAGCAAACTAAGGAAAAAACCGTAAAAGTAAAGGTAACCTGCAGCAAAAACAAGTAACAGGAAAGATGTGTAAAGTAGCAGTTATTAAGGTAACTAGTTTAGAGCTGCCAATCCATCTGCCAGTTTATGGCATCAGCCTTAGAAAGTTATGTAAGGATAGACAAATATTTGATGCAGTACCTTAGCAATATGAGGTGATTGCAAAGGAAGGCAATCCACAAAAAAGGCAGCTGTTCCTGGTTTTCCTAGCTTCCTTGGATAGTTTTGGAAGGTTGATCATTCTCAAGACCAATGGTACTGGTCTATTTCCTGACTACTGTCATCTTAAAACAAGTTAACAGATTTTGTGATTACTTCTTATTTCAAAATTATTTTACCTGTTATTTCAAAACATTATTTTAAGGTGGTTGTTTTGGGACAAAAGCTTTTGGGTTTTTGGAAAGGCTGAGAATTGTAATGAAAAAGATATATTAATATACAGGATAGCAGCCTTACAAAGATATTAAATAATATGTTTTCATAAACCCCTATAAATTAGAAATATAAAAGGTCTATTAATTTGCAGTTAGCTGAATTCCCTGCTTATGGCAGCATTGTTCCCTGTAGTGTATTTTTCTGAGCTTTGTTAGACTCCATTTTAAATGACCCCTGCAACTGGTCTTTTACAGCTACCCCAGGAGATTTCCAGGGTCATGGGATGGGAAATTTCAGAGCACTGTGTTTATCTATAACAATGTTAATGGAACTAATAATGTATTCAGTACATTCTTTAAGGTTAATTACTTGATAGTTGACGTACACTTAAGAATTGAAGTAGGCAGTTATTCTGGATTCACTTGAGATTGTTACAAGAGAAGGGCAAAAGATCAAGAGATTCATGGGATCTTGCATTCCTTGAAATTTTTCATAGTACTCATTTTTTTCCTCATCTTTTAAAAATATGGTCATTGTAATATATCCACCATAGGCACAATATTAGCATAATACTTTTATTGCACAGGAAAATTTATGATTCTGCCCACTGAATACAGAAATAGAAATGGGCTGCATCAATAGTTAGAGTAGCCCTCGGTAACTGAGGATAATAGGTTTAAATCTCTCAGATTTCTGTTATTATTTCAGCAAGCTACTTTTCTCCGCTGCCCATCAGTTTCCCAGCTGTGTTCTAAACTGATGGAAAAGATGGATAAATACCTTGGCTGGAGGATTCCTACTAAGATGCTCTCATTCACCTAACAGTCCATAAAGAGACCCTCAGTTGGAGACGTTCGAAGCTCTTCAGACAGAATCCCTGACATCCAAGCTCATTTGTATATAAATACGTAGTTTTAGAAGGGCAAAATAAGGTGGTCAATAAACTGTTATGAGAATAAATTCCTTAATGTTTTTTAAGTACTTTGAAAGCCTCAGATTTCAAGGTCTTGAAAACAGTATATGTGCAAGATAGTATTTTAACATATAGGGATATGTAACTTAGACTTACATACTTCGCAGAGAAGAAAAATGCTCTTCAGATACTGGACTTTATAGCTTCGCTTTATAGCCTCCTGGCTATCTTGGGTAAATAATATTGGTTAACATGAGAGTGAGATGACTCCAGTTCATGCCAAATAGCCAATGTCCTAGTAAAAATCTACATTTCTATGAAAAACTATTGAATTATCTGAAAATATACTTAGTCAGCATGCAGTAGACTCAAAGTCAAGTCCAGGTTTGAAATGTGCTGGAGGGAGGAACCAGTCTTTATGACCCCCATTATTAAGGAAAATAACTTTAAAGTTGAGGCTATAGAGTCTGTAAAGAAAGGGTGATATTTTCGTTACATGACAAACAATTATATTTCTCCCTACTACTTAGACATTATGTCACTCTTCTCAGCTATGAGAGGCCAGAGCTTCAGTTCCTGTTCTAAGGTGTTTTTTTTTCTGTTTTAAGTGCTTTAATGTGTGTTTCCAATCCACAACCTGCAGGCTGGAGGTTACCTATAGTTGATACAACCTGTGTACAGTCAGCTCCTTTTTTTTCCTAGCGGCACTTTTGTTTCTACTTGCTATCTCAGAATACATAAAAATAGCGATTTTGTTCAAAGATGCTTTGAACATATTTCAGTTCCTTTGTAATTTCAATTATTTTCATTTGACCTTCCCTAGTTAAATACTTCAGCCTGCAATTTTACACTGATTCTAGTTGCCATAACCCTGGTAAATGGCAAAGCTTTGGCAATGCGTAGAGCTAACATTTGTTTGTTTATCAGTTTTTAAAAGGGCACAAATAACACAGGATTCAGGTGTTTCAAACTCGGCATACGAATACATTATTCCTTCACTAACAGTGATGCAATTTGCAAACACAGTCTTCTTGGTGAAAAGCCGCACATTTTTTTTCTTTTTCAGTGTTTTATCTGTCTTTTCACCTTTGCTGTTCTGGAAATACTTCTTTTTCTGATAATCGCACTAATGTTTTAATACTATTTTTAATGTTATTAGATGTTTTAATGTTATTTAATATTTTAATGCTATTAAAATACTAGTGTTTAAATGTTTTAAAACTAATACATTGCTCAATTGTTAAGTAACAGTCTGGAAGGGATAGTGACATTGCAGCATAAAATCATATCATATGAATTTCTGCTTTTTATTTAACTCTAGTGGTTATGAGTAGTCGTATTCTCAGTCCCCTTGAAATCAGCAGGTAATGGGATATCCAAACCAGGCAGAAATATAAAAGTGATTTGTCCTAGCATCACCCACCCCCTGCCCCAATTTGGATACTACTTGGTTTCTTTTGCTTTTAAATTATTTTGTGCTATTGATATTCCCCTCTACTCAGCACTGGTGAGGCCACACCTGGAGAACTGTGTCTAGTTCTGGTATCCACTGTACAAGACAGACGTGGACATACTGGAGAGAGTCCAGTGAAGGGCTACAAAGAGGATTAAGGGACTTTTCCATTGAGGAAAGGCTGAGAGCTCTAGGACTGTTCAGCCTGGAGAAGAGGAGGCTCAGGGGGATCTCATCAATGTGTATAAATACCTGAAGGGAGGGCGTGAAGAGGATGGAGGCAGACTCTTTTCAGAGGTGCCCGGTGACAGGACCAGAGGCAATGGGCACAAACTGAAACACAGGAGGTTCCCTCTGAACATCATGAAACACTTTTTTTACTGTGAGGGTGACCAAGCACTGGCACAAGTTGCTCAGGGAAGCTGTGGAGTCTCCATCCCTGGAGATATTCAAAAGCCTACTCGACACAGTCCTGGGCAACTGGGTTTAGGTAGTGCTGCCTGAGCAGGGGGGTTGGACCAGATGACCTCCAGAGGTCCCTTCCAACCTCAACTCCTCTGTGATAAACTGAAACATTTAACTTTCAAAATTATTTGATTTTGGGGAATAAGGAAGTTGAAAAACAAGAAAAAAAGGAACAGCTATTGTGTGAACAGCTCACAAAACGAAATAGAACTGCTGACAGCAATACAGAATATTTTCTCATACAAAAACTAATACCCAAACTGAAAGGTGTCCAAATCAGCAAATACAGGAGAGAGAGAAAAAGAAGGAAGGCAAGAAAGAACTTGCTCTACTTCTGCATTTCAATTTGAATGTCCCCTTTACTTTTTTGCTGATGCAGCAATTTCTTTGTTATGCTTTCTATTCATGTACTAAGAGCGTACCCACATAACAGTAGCAGGCCCTTTGCATGGCCACTGCTTCAAGAAAGCTGCGAAAGAAACAACTATCTTATTTGAGTTCCTGGTTGCAAGTCTTAAAAAATTAGTCTATATCCTCAGCTACAAAGTTTTTATAATTTCAGGGTCCCACTACTTTTATATTGCATTAATCAGAAGAGGTAGCCAGCCATTAAACTGAATAGCATAATTTATTCAGGGTGCAGAAGCAGGCACAATCTATAGGTTGTGGACAGGCTGGGCCTGAGACTCAAAGACACAGTAAAAGCAGAAAATTGCTGAGTGTCTGAAACAGAATTGCAAAAGAACCTCAGTTACTATTTAGATCCCAACTAATAGTTTGTGGAGGCTCAAGACACAAGGTACAGTGTTGGGCTGTGCTGTAGCACATATCTGGGAGACTGGAAGACTAGGGTTTTGTTGTACTGGTGGTACTAGAGAAGCTCTGGTCAGTGCAATATGTCCCTTACTTCTTTACTGTGTTTAGGATTCTTTCCATTTGTTTTTTTTTAGCAGTTACCTGGAGAAACAAACTTCCACCTGCATTACCAACAGACGGTTCAGTCATGTAAATCATTATTTAAAACTTTCCATTGTTATGAAATGTCAATCTCTTTTTGACTGCTATACATATGATATATTTCATGGTCATGGAACACAAGTTTCATCATAAATACCAAAAAAGCCACATAAAGCTCTCACCTTTCTTCTGCTTGCTAGCTAATAATCTTTGTTCCGTATATACTGAAAATATGTATTTCATTACAAAATGACAGAAAAATCCATTGTTATTGACATTTTATTTATCATAGCTTAGAAAGATAGATCAAAATTTTAAAATAACTGCTAATAATAAATTTGCTTTGTTTATAAAAATTTAAGTATTTAAAATACCAGATTTCTTCTATAAGGCTTTTGAGTACTAAGGAAGGGAAAAGAAAAGAATTAGGAAAGCAAATAGTCTTGTAATAAAGGTATTAGCTTGACTTTGTTTTGGTTCCTACCCTTCTGTGCAACTGCGAGCAAATTATTTAATCTTGTGCCACAGTCCTTCTTTGTAACACAGGGATAACGTTTCATTCTTCCTCTTTTTTTTTTTTATTGTCCATTTGTATTACAAATTCATTGAGACACCATTTATCATTTGTTATATATAGGTGCAACAAGAAGTGGAGGGAAAAAAAAAAAAAGGACTGATTTTGTCTGGGGTAGGTGGGTCCTACATTAATATTGAAAAGCAAAGGAAAATTCATTAGTGTGAAGAATAGGCTTTGTGTATGATGCATTGGATGTACAAGGAAAAATTTCTGCATAAAACCTTCTGAAATGAATTTTAAAGACGACAACCTCATTCTTCTTCTTTGTTACATTTCTGCTTTAAATGGTGCCTTTGAAACTCAACAATATTTTTCACAAGGATCACTTCAGTTTTGTGTACAGCTGAAATAAATAATTTCACTTTTGTTTTATTAAGAGCAATTTCATTTATGTAGCACCTGATGTTCAAACATCTGTGTTTATGCACCAGAATTGTCAAAGATATTGGCTTAGTTTTGGAAGTAAGTTTATTGGTTGACTGTGAGAGTGTCTGAGTTGTATGTGATACATCATATTATGTTTTACAGGAACCAAGAACAAAGTTTCATGTTTCGTTTTGGTTTGGTTTTTTTTGTTTTTTTTTTTGTTTTTTTTTTTTTAATATATATATACATCAGTGACAGTGCTAGAAATCTTATTTTTTCATCCCAATCTGATTGGAGGAGGGTTTGGGATTTGATTGTTTTTTGAAGTAGGAATGTGTTTTTACATAAATACTAAAGCCCAACTAAATTTTTCTAATAAGTTAAGTAATTCACAGACCTGCCTGGCCACACACCCCTGGGGTGATATGGGTCCCAGCGGGTTACTTGCATGGAAATAACTCCACCTCCATGGAGCTCATGGCTGGACCAACTGCTTTTCTTCTGTTGTTACTACATTCCAGTGGAAAGGAGTCAGAGTGAAATAAACAGCCTGTCTGGATCTTTGTAGGTCTGTGACAGTACTTTCTGAACGGTGCTTTACTAGATAAAATACTTGTCTTAACTGATACCTGTGCTGAACTGTGGGAGGGACGAACATGAGGTGAGGGAAAAAGCAGATAACTAGGATTCAGTATGAGAGCTTTGCCTTTCCATTCATCTTAGTTTAATGATAGCTCTTGTACACACATGTGCTCCTCATCTGCATTGTCTTTTATTTGCTTTGTCTGTTTAATTGAATGAACTAATTCTTCATAATTTACCAAGGGTTGCTACTGAAATGGCAGGTTAGATGGTTTTGTAACATGCTGTAAGGCTAATACATGCCCAGGTCTAGCAGAATGAGGAGAAGGACCTTCATGACAATTGTGGCTCCTCCACAACTTAAATAGAGGGTTAGGAGATTGCTAAGTCTCTCCAGCAGCAAGGTCATACTTGTCAATTGTTAATTACTTGGAATAAGGAACACCGATTGTGATCTGCATTTAAAATTTAAGATTTCCCAAATTATTCTAGCCAGATTAAAACACCATAACTCTCCCTGGAACTAATTTGTATTTATGCTTTGTGCTGGGAACCAATTTTTGGTAAAGGAAGGAGGAGACTTTGAAAATGTAAAGAATGTGGCAATTTAAATTCTTGAAGAATCCCAATCTCCTTGATCACAGCAGAGGAGAAAAAGCAAACTGCTAGTAATTTAAATATGATAATTTCTGTCATAACTTGACAGCAGATGTGAACAAAAGAGACATGAAATAGATGAAGACAGAGGAAAATTGAGAGCACAGAAGCTAGTGTATGCAGAGCTGGATAACGTCTGTTGAAGCAACGTGACTTTGCTTGGTTTCTATAAATGCTCTGCAGCTAAATTAATGTAAGTCAGATTTTTTTTGGCAGGCAGTATTGTCTTTGACTTGGCTCATAAATAAAAACAGGATCAAAGAAGATTTTTTCTTCCACATAGCAAGATCATTTAATCCGTTCTTCCTTAAACTGAACATACACCTTTCTACAAACACACACTACAAAAACAGATTACAGAGAGGAACACACAACCATATGAAGAAAGGTGCTGTGGGGAATTGCAACACTAAGCTTGCTAAATTGAGGATTCTCTATATCTTACTTAAGATACCTGGTATGGCTAGGAGAGTTGTACCATGGGCTATAACAGAGATACATCTGTAAGTAGAATGTGTGTCTGTATATCCTTGCATTGTACAATACAGTTCCTAAAAAAGACCAGTATGCTTTAATGAAGGCAATTTTTAAACCCTGCTATATGAGCATAAGGAAGCAGGGGGAGTTGATAGGTTTTGATTGTTACACTTGTTCAGTATTATCATTATTTCGTAGAAAAGTGGTGGGGGAGAGCTGTAGTTATAACTAGCCCTTGTTTATTAAAACATTTATCATAAACAAATTACTGCTTCTGTCCTTAGGTCCCGGTTTAAATTCTGAATTCATGTTTCTTACAAGCAGCAAATTCTCATTTTAACATGGTCTGTGATAAAGGCTTGGTATATTTTCCTCCCTCTGAAAATGCAGATGTTCACATTTAAAGAAGTTACCATGTGTGAGCTACACCTACAGAATATATTATATGCATGTTTGGGAGGAACAGAGGGGGGCATGTTGATCTGCTTGAGGGTAGGATGGCCTTACAGAGGGATCTGGACAGACTGGACCGATGGGCCAAGGCCAGTGGTATGAGGTTTAACAAGGCCAAGTGCCGGATACTGCACATGGGTCACAACAACCCCGTGCAGTGCTACAGGTTTGGGGAAGAGTGGCTCGAAAGCTGCCCGGCAGAAAAGAACCTGGGGGTGTTGGTGGGCAGCTGGCTGAATATGAGTCAGCAGTGTGCCCAGGTGGCCAAGAAGGCCAACGACATCCTGGCCTGCATCAGGAATAGTGTGGTGAGCAGGACTAGGGAAGTGATCATCCCCCTGTACTCGGCACTGGTGAGGCCCCACCTCAAGTACTGTGTTCAGTTTTGGGCCCCTCACTTCAAGAAGGACATTGAGGTGTTGAATCATGTCCAGAGAAGGGCTACAAAGCTGGTGAGGGGTCTGGAGGACAAGCCTTATGAGGAGTGGCTGAGGGAACTGGGGTTGTTTACCCTGGAGAAGAAGAGGCTGAGGGAAGACCTTATCACTCTCTACAACTACCTGAAAGGAGGTTGTAGAGAAGTGGGGGCTGACCTCTTCTACCCAGTGACAAGTTATAGGACAAGAGAAAATGGGTTCACGTTATGTCAGGGGACATTTAGATTAGATATTAGGAAAATTTTTTTCACTGAAAGAGTTATTAGACATTGGAATATGCTGCCCAGGGAGGTGGTGTATTCGCCATCCCTGGAGGTGTTTAAAAAAAGGGCAGACGTGGTACTTGGGGGCCATGGTTTAGAAGTGGTTTTGTCAGGGTAGGTTGATGGTTGGACTTGATGGTCTTAAAGGTCCTTTCCAACATCAGCAATTCTGTGATTCTATGGAAGAGAATATGTCCCCAATTTTGCAGGGCATTAATGCATGTTATGTATGCCTACCGGTTTCCTCCTGCTCTTCCATTCCCCGTGGCCACTTCCCACTTCCCATGGTCTGTTCCTCTCATCTCCTGGCCTCAGTGGTCTTAACAGCCTGTTTTTGCTGCTGCTGTCAATGGCTGTCCCTATCAGCAAAGTGGAACCTCTGGATGCCTGTGGAGAGGAGTTTGGGCAAGGAACAACCAGGATCAGCAGAGATGACAACAGAGAAAATACAACAGAAGTGGCATGTCATGCCCTTTCCATAATTGACGGTCCATCATGTGGAATATACGGCTACCCTGGTCTCTGCACTACTATTGATCTAGGCCTTTACTGTCAGAAATTTTCCATGGATCATATGTGTCTTTCTAAATAATCATTTGAACCTGTTAACTGTGATTACATATTTTAATATGCTATATGCTTAGTCACATACCGTTGCATCCTTTGAATACCTCACACGGTAACCCAAAGTATCCTGATGAGGTTTGCCCCATTGTCTGCTAAATCTCTTTGCACAATTTCTCTGGATTCGTGATAGGAAAAGCCATTAAATAAAACAAATACCAATGGCATGAAAGGTAGCTCATGGGCATAAGCCAGCTGGGAAGTTCTTAAGGAGTGTCACTGTAGGTGTATACCATACTTCATTTACAGACGTATCTCACTGGAGATTTGGTTTCAACATCTTTCTGATAACAGTTAACAATGGAACAGGCTGTAGGCTTACAAGATAGCTTAACCTCCGCTGAAAAATAGATTCAGAGTAAATTATTTGAGCTGTATATTTTTTGTGTCTTGGGCATCTGCCTAGATCCCAGTCAGTGGAAAGCTTTTACAGATGTCAGTGGGCCTTGTGTTAAAAATATACTCTGCAGATTATTTCCTCACTGCCACATCTTCTTGTTCCTGCTTACTTTTATATAGCCATGTGTAGTAGTGCTGTATTTAAAGTGGGATTTTTTTTTTTTTTTGCTATTTAAGGCATGCTTATTTTGACCCAGTATTAGTAGCTGTAGTCCTGGTCATTTCAGGACTATCCAGACCAAGGATTTCCAGATGACTGACTTCCTTCTATTTTTGCTGTATAATTCCCAGACTTATTTATATGATCCTTTTGGAAGACACTAATACACTTTCTTGCAAACTCTAGGCCTATAGAACATTTGTATATTTTATATACTTTATGCCCTACCTTTCCTTGTAGATGCATATACATCCTGCACAGCTATCCAGTATTTGCATTGTGTTCACAACCATTATAAATGTTCAGAAACAGACTGTAACACATTATAATGAATTGGCCTTGGCCATCATGTTGGTATTTAAATATAATTTTTGCAAATTTTAAAATGTGATCCCAAATACCTGTTCTAGGCTGAATATTCCCACTTAGATGCCAGATAGACAAGCGCAAAACCATTCCATATATGAGAAATAAAATCCAGAATTCTCCCAACATTGCTATGTGATACTTGGCCTATTAAAAATTGGTATGACAGGGGCCAAGAACTGTTGCATTGTTCATAAACAAACCATCATTCATGCTGTTAACATGGGCTCTCAGTTTTTTGCTCAGAAGCCTACTCTTTCATTTTAGATTCAAAAACTCACAAGGGAGGAAAGGTTTGAAGTTGAATCCAGACCTGCAATTTCCCTGTCAGGTGATTATCTCCCATATTCATGTGAAGGAATTGCAGATTCTTTTGACTTCAAAGTTTAATGGCTCAGGATGTTTAATTCGCTATCAGCAGGACTAACAGTGAATGTGCTCATTCAATACGGCTGCAATTGGAAAAAAACAGAGCATCAGAATTCAAACTGTTATCCAGATTAAATTCTTTTTATCTGAGTCAACTTTCAGATTTTCCATCAAAATGCAAGCTTCATTGCACTTTCTCAGTGTTAGATCTGAACAGCTTTATCATAACCAACCTCATTAATTCA